>NC_134906.1:24601934-24651934 GCF_041734735.1 Babylonia areolata
TA
Source organism: Babylonia areolata (assembly GCF_041734735.1). Taxonomy (NCBI): domain Eukaryota; kingdom Metazoa; phylum Mollusca; class Gastropoda; order Neogastropoda; family Buccinidae; genus Babylonia; species Babylonia areolata. Next base: position 24,601,937 of record NC_134906.1, read on the forward strand.
GAAGCTGTGAAGTAGAGTTTAGTGCAACAGGAATTTTGTCCAATGCGTATTCTGTTACTTGGTCTGTTGACTTGTGAAAAATTCAAAACTCCTTCCAACAGACGTTTAGAAAGGAGAATGCCACATATCGTGCTTATGGAAAATACTTGATTAGATTAAAAAATGAAAGTAAAAGAATTACATCCCAGATGAAATTAACGCTTCCAGCTTTAACTTTTTTCCCATTGAGGCATTGATTTTTTTTTCTCATCTTTGATGTTCTGAGTCTTGTAATGTGATGTGTAATATTTTTTTTCTATTGTCTCCAATTGCTCTAGACTTTGGAAAGTACAATGAACAAATAGAATAGTTCAATGAACAAACAGATTAGCCCACTGCCTCATTTTCAGAACGAGTCTATGCTTTTCTCCTGTACAAACTTCACTGTGGCTTTTTGCCTCCATCCACATTATCAATCTCGATATCTGCAAGAAGACTCCATACCAAAGTCACAGCATCTTTAACATAGGTCTACATGATCACAAGGCGGAGCTGGGGGATAGTGCAGGGATAGTGCAAGTGCACATCCACGTTCACCTAGCGGACAGTGTACCAGGAGTCCTTGTGTCTGTCAAGGGGCTGATCAGTCTGGGCAAAACGTTCCCTCTTCATTCCCACAGGGAACAGTGGCACGTCAGGGGGAAAACGATCAAGAGAGATGCAATGTTCAATCAGGAACACATCCTGCGTCTCTTTGAAGGTTACCCTCCCCGTTGTCTTCCGTGAAGCCGTGCTTGTCAGTGCACTTCGTAGTGGTGGGGCTGTCATGGAGGAGGTGTCCAGGGGGTAGTTCTCATGTAGGGGACGTGTACAATAAAACCAAAGAAAAAACAAAAGACAAGCAGGACAGAGGCAACACAGTAATGTTCCATCTTCCCGCCACTCCGTGTGTATGCACCTGTGTGTGTGTGTGTGTGTGTGTGTGTGTGTGTGTGTGTGTGTGTGTGTGTGTGTGATACCATTATGCCATCTGATGTCATCTCTTTGGACCCAAGTTCAAACGTCCTCCAAAATGCGTTTCCACCTGCTCCATTTCAAAAATTGACCATGATAAATTTGCTCATGACACAGCGCAGTTTTCAAAGCAAAATCTATCAATCTCTGAATTGAACTCAAGTCTTCCAGCTATCTTTGACAAGCATGTGCCTGTGCGTCAGCGAAGGGTTCGTTACGGAAAGCCTGTCCTGTGGTTTCCTTTTCCTTGATTCTGTTTGTACAGAAATGAAGGCTAGAACAGCACTGCTTTGAAGTTGTCTACCTTTGTCTTACTTGAGTCGGGAACAGTTGCTGTTCTTCCCTGTTCTTTAACATGTGGTATATTTTCAGTTAGAATAACAGACAGTGAACATGTCTTTTGTACTGTATTGGCCAACAAACAAACTGGTGCATTTCTCTGGTAGGTCGTGATAACAGTGATATGGTCATCACCTGTCTTGGTTAATATCAGAATGCAGCATACATTATAATCATCAGCTAGGAAAATGTTGTTATGGTTGCTGTTTTAGGAACACAGTTCGAAAAATTAGGGAAATAAGTTAGACATTGTTTCTTAATAGTATCAGGAGAGAAACAGATTTGTATATGTTCTACGCAGTTACCTCTTTGGAAGAGTATATACTGTAACGTTGTATGTGAACTTACAAGTTTTCACAACTTCTTAAAAGCCTTCTGAGTATTGATCTACCTCAGAGTGAGTCTGTGCTTGTGTTGAACAAAACAGAAATGAATCAACCCAAATTAAATGTATTCTTTTTTTCTGGTAAGGGTTTGACTTCCTTTCACATGGAACTCTGTATTTTGTGACATAATGTGTACATTTTTATATGGTCATCAATTGTATGGCTAGTGTAGTGAAAAGATGCCTAAGCATGTTGCCTCAATTTCAGAACGTGACTTTAGATGTTGATGCTTTTTCTCCAATAAAACATGTGCTGGGGGTGTGTCAGCAGTGTCACCGTGGCCTTCTACCATTGTATCAATTACAGGCTACTTTAAAAGGAAGCTCAATATCGGAGTCATAACATATTTAACGATAAAGTACACAAAGCAAGGTGGAGGACAGTCAAGTGTACATCCACGTTCACCTAGAGGACAGTGTACCAGGAGTCCTTGTGTCTGTCAAGGGGCTGGAAGGCCTGGGCAAAACGTTCCCTCTTCATTCAGACAGGGAACTGTGGCATTCCCATTTTCAGTGTCTATGCTTTTCCCCTGTTCGAACTTTGCTGTAGATATTTCATCAAATGTATTGTGGATTTCTGTTCCATCTGTGTCAAACATTCAAAGAACACTCTGTCATTATCAAAATCACACAGCGATGGTGGAGGACAGTCAAGAGTGAATCCACGTTCACCTTGTGCACAGTGTACCAGGAGTCCTTGTGTCTGTCAAGGGGCTGATCAGTCTGGGCAAAACGTTCCCTCTTCATTCCCACAGGGAACAGTGGCACGTCAGGGGGAAAATGATCAAGAGAGATGCAATGTTCAATCAGAAACACATCCTGCGTCTCTTTGAAGGTTACCCTCCCCGTTGTCTTCCGTGAAGCCGTGCTTGTCAGTGCACTTCGTAGTGGTGGGGCTGTCATGGAGGAGGTGTCCAGGGGGTAGTTCTCATGTAGGGGTGATAAAACACACCAAAACCAAAGAAAAAACAAGAAATGACAGGCCGGTTAGAGGCACCACCAGAACACAGTCATGTTTTATCTTTCTTCCTCTCGTTGTGTTTGTGTGTGTATGTGTGTGTGTGTGTGTGTGTGCGTGTGCGCGCCCGCGCATGCACGCACACACACAAACACACACACAAACACACACACACACACACACACACACACACACACACACACACACACACACACACACACACACACATATTTCGGCTCAGATGCGCGTGTACGCGTGCAAACAAGCGTCGCGCTGCATTCCCAACTTTTACAGAACCTGTCGTGACAAAACAATACAATACAATACCCCTGTGTCTGTGTGTGCTTTGCAATCATCGACATGATTAGAAGGATCTGCAAACGTTAAGTTACCTGGTCTCTTTTTCTTATACTTTCATTTCTTTTGTACAAAGCTGAAGAACAGGGCAACAATGCTTCACAGTTGTCTACCTTTGACTTTATTGAATCACCAACAGTTACTGTTCTTGTCTGTTGTTTAATATTTGGTTTATTTTTAGACAGAACAGTGAACAGTGAACATGCCTTTGTGCTGTATTGGTCAACAAACAAGCCAGTGCGTTCTTCATGTATGTCAGATAACCATGACATCGTCATCACCTGTCTCAATCATTCTGATGAGGCAGTAAACGTAGTAATTAACAGCTGAACGGATGTTGGTCTGAATCCTGATAGAGGTAAATGTTTTGATGTACCAACAGAAAACAACATTCTTCTTATCAGATTTGAGTAAGACAATAAAATAGTTTTTTTCTAACGTTAAAGTGTTCTGTAATACTGTCTGTGGAAGATATACTGTATTTCAAAGGCATGTAATGGTTCAGTAGTTAAGGTGTCTGCCAAATAGGATGACTCAATTCTGAAGTGATTATCACGCTGGAGGTGCAGGTTTGAACCAGCTGAGAACCAGGGAAAAGATAGAAAGGTGGTAATACAAGGGCATGTTGGAATGACGTGGCTGTGGCCTGGCCCCTTAGATTGTAAGAAGTTAAAAGCTGAAACACTTGGCTGAGGGGGACTTATTCTCCGATGTCCTTGTACTACCCAATTCTCCCTAGAGTGTCTTTTTAACCTGTTTAATTTTCTTAAATGTAAGAAATGGAATGACTTCAAGTGTAACAGTAATCATCGTTAAATATATTATTCAGTCAACCACGTCCTGCATGTCTTTGGTTTTCCTTGCCTTGTTGTCTTTATCCCGTGAATTTGGTGAACTTCGTTGTGGTGGGGCTGTCACGGTTGAGGTGTTTTTTGAGACTCTAGTTTTTCCGATGTTTACTCCAAATTTCTTATTGGCAGACAAAGTATTTCCAAAAAAAAGGTAATGTTAGTATTTACCCCCCCCCACACACACACACACACACAAATCGAACACCAGTATTGTGGTGATGCACTGTGCCTGGGTAGATCAGCTTGAATTTAAATCAGAAAAATCTGTTGTGACCGGAAAATATAATTCAGTACAATTCCTGTGTCTGTATGCTTTACAATCGTCATTTTGATCAATTATCTACATTCGTCATGAATTCAATTAGCAACAGTTACTGTTCTTGTCTGTTGTTTAATATTTTGTATATATTCATAGAGTAACGGATAGTGAACATGTCTTTTGTGCTATATTTGTTCAAGAAACAAGCTAGTGCATCTCTATGGTAAGTCAGAATACACTGATGTGGTCATCACCTGCCCCAGTGATCAACAAGGTGCAGCAGCATACTTTGCAATTATCAGCTATACAAACGTTGTTCTGAGTGCTGTTTTAGGAAAGCAGTTCGATAAACTTTTGTAAGCAATTAGCTCTTGACAGTTGTTGTTATAGTTGTATAGTTTTCAGTAGAGTATGTGCTGTAACACTGTATGTGAACAATTGAAAGTTCACAACATCCTAAACAATATTTTCATCATTAAGCTTCTACATACGAGTCTTTGCATAAGTGTAAATGAATTAAAGTCAATTTAAATGTCTTTATATCCAACTACAGTATTCTGTTTTCTATGAATGAATTGATTATACATACAAGGTTCTATGTGATCCTCAACTGCAGAAGGCTGGATAGTGTACTGAAAAGATACCTAAGTATGTTGTCTCCTTATGAGAACCTCACACGACTTTTTTTCTCTCTCTTTTCTTCTGTACAATAATCGCAAGGGCTATGCCCACAAGATCACTTTGGCTTATTGCCATCACATCAATTGCAGGCTAATTTACAAGAAAGCTCAAATTCACAAAGCAAGGTGGGGGACAGTCCACAGTACATCCACGTTCACCCAGAGGACAGTGTACCAGGAGTCCTTGTGTCTGTCAAGGGGCTGGACGGTCTGGGCAAAACGTTCCCTCTTTATTCCCACAGGGAGCAGTAGAACGTTGGACGGGGTGGGGAACAGTCAAGAAAGATGCAAGGTTCAAACAGGAACACACCCTGCATCTCTTTAAAGGTTACCCCAACACTCTGTTGTCTTCTGCTTTTCAGCTCACTTCGTAGTGGTGTGTGGCTGTCATGGCGGAGGTGTTCAGGAAATGGGTAGGAGGAGTGTACAACAAAACCAAAGAAAAACAGTACAAAAGACAGACAGAACAGAGGCACCACTAGAACACAGTAATGCTCCACCGTCCCTCCAAACTGTGTGTGTGTGCACATTACAGCCAGGTGTACGTGCATGTGTACAATAGAGAGTGCTGCTGCACTGTGGCTACGCCCTCTCCCCATGAACAGTTTCCTCAAATTCCACACACAGAAATCTGCTGTGACAAAAACGGTAATACAATACAATGTCTGTGTGTCTGTGTGTACTGTACAATCATCAGTATGATGAGAAGGAGCAGTAAACGTGAATCTACCTGATCTCAGTTTCCAGAGTACACATACCCCATTTCAACTTTGACATTTACCAATTAATCCATAAACTATACAATAAATGGCTGAAATGAGATTTATTTTTATTTACATCAGACTGAAAAGATTCATATCAATTTTCTTTCTCACCAGTATTTCTTAATATAAAATTGTTCTTTTGTTGTTTACTCAAATGAGCATCAATACCTTATAAAACATTGTCAAGCTCATATCATCAAAAATTTCGCTCTAACAACATTATCTCCATAATACTTTGCAACTTGACTTCCACCTCCAAAATATAACAAAGTTTGAAAGCCACTCATTCAAATTTGGATAAATCAAAATGAGAAACTTTTATAAGACACTGCATTAAAAAAAAGAAATAAACCACAACCAATTACATTTACTCTGTGTGTGTATGTGTGTGTGTGTGTGTGTGTGTGTGTGTGTGTGTAGCGGTGGCTTGATGGTATAAGCCTTACTAGGAAGTACAGACCAGGTTTTATACTCTCCCTTCCACTAAACCTTGATTTGTGGTCTGGGTGCTTGTCCTTCTGATGGCGGAGATGATAAACCGAACTCCAGTGATTTGCACTCAGCACACGTTATAGAAACCACGACAACAGAAGGATTGTCCCGGGTAATATTCTATAGAAAAGTCTAATTTGAGAACAATAAAAGCACGTGCAGGCAGGAGACAAACCATTTGTATGGGTGGCACTATAGTATGGAAGAGTAGCCTGAGTTTCACACAAAGAAATCAGCTGTGACCAAGAAAGTAATACAATACAATACCTGTGTGTGTGTGTGTGCTTTGCAATCACCAGTAGGATGAGAAGAAACAGTAAACGTTCAGTTACCTTGTCTCAGTTTCCTGTTCCTAAATATGTGGTGTTCAAAGCTGAAGCACTGAGCAGCACTGGTTTGAAATTGTCTGCCTTAGTTGTTTTTTTACTTCGACCAGCAATAGTTACTGTTCTTGTCTGTTCGTTAATGTTTGGTTTAAATTCAGTCAGAATGATGGACAGTGAACTTGTCTACTGTACTGCATTGGTCAATAAACAACATGGTGCGTTTCTCTGGTAGGCGAGCATAACCCTGATTGTCATTACCTGCCACATTGATTAACAGGTTGAAGTATATTTTGTAACTGTCAGCAGAACAGTCGTAGTTCTGAATACTGTTGGGCATAAATAGTTTGGCACACAATAAGCAGTCATTTAAAAAGAAATATATATATATATATATATATATGTTGATATAATAAAAACAATTGAATTAAGATTGTATACTCCTAAGGTCCACTACACAGTTGTTCTCCATCTATTGTATTCTGTAACGTTGTCAGTGGATTTTCTGAAAGTTCATGACTATTTCATACATTATTTTGGAAAAAATAAAATGTTTCTAAATGTGTAATGACAGTATTTTGAAAAATGTAAGGGAAGAAATTGCCAAGTAACTTATTAGGTACAGCCTTTGATGCTTACAACTCAGTGTTAAGTCTTTGGTGGTTCGTTAACGTGTCTGCAGCTTGTTATGTGTTCTCTGGTAGCTTCAGACTTTGGAAAGTGTAGTGAAAAACAACTTAACTCACTACAACATTTTTGTCTAAAGACTCATTAAGGTAATTATGGCTGTTGTGATTTATCCATATTGTCATAATCAACTTAATCATTAATCAACGTAAAGTTAACAAAGCGATGGTGGAGGACAGTCCAGTGTACATCCACGTTCATCTAGTGCACAGTGTACCAGGAGTCCTTGTGTCTGTCAAGGGGCTGGTCGATCTGGGCAAAATGTTCCCTCTTCATTCCCACAGGGAACAGTGGCACGTCAGGGGGAAAACGATCAAGAGAGATGCAATGTTCAATCAGGAACACATCCTGTGTCTCTTTGAAGGTTACCCTCCCCGTTGTTTTCTGCGAACGCATGCTTTTTCATGCACTTTGTAGTGGTGGGGCTGTCTCGGGGGAAGTGTGTGTAGTATGTAGTTCTCATGTTGGGAAGGTTAAAGAAAAGAAAAGAAAAGTGTGGTACTGTATTGAGGCAACGCATTTTCCCCAGGAAGAGCAGCCTCAGTTTCACACAGAAAAAAACCCGGAGTACAATAACTATGTGTATATGCGTGCTTTGCAATGGGATGAGAAGGAATCGTAAACGTTGAGCTATCCACTTTCTGTTTTCTATACAATAATACTTTGTACAATTCTGAAGAACAATACAGCTCTGCTTTGAAGTTGTCTACCTTTGTCTTACTTGTGTCAGGAACAGTTACTGTTCTTGTTTGTTATCTAACATTTGGTTTATTTGGACCATAGACATGTCTTTTCTACTGTATTGGTCAACAAACCAGGAGGTGCGTTTCTCTTGCCGGTCAGGTTAACCCTGATATGAGCATCATCTATCTCGGTTACTGTAACAGGATACAGTATGATTTGAAAGTATCCGCTGAACAGACATTATTCGGAACGTTGTTAGAAGTAAATTGTACGATATGCTAGTCCTAACAGCCAGTTACTGTCTTTTGTAGAAGAAACTGATTTTAGCATGCATTCACTTTCAACAAATATGTTGTTTTTGAAGGTTTTGTGAAATTTTGACTTATATTACAAACTTTTGGAAGAGAAATTATTGGACAACATTATATGGGAACATCACTTATGACATAAAATCTAAGTAAAAGAAGAAAACAAAAAATACTTGCCTCATAATTATCAACATTTTTTTTTTCAAGACAGTATTGATCAATTCCATTTGTACCTTTTCTGTATCCTGTAACGTAATCTGTAGATTTTCCAAAGATCTGCGATTGATGCAGATTTCGGGAAGTGTACTGAAAAAGCTCAGGGTTTTTTTGTTTGTTTGTTTGTTTGTTTGGGTTTTTTTTGTATTTTCAGAACCAGAATAAGAGGTTTCTGTTCTTTGGTGTCTGTGCTTTTCACTTGTTCGAAGATGGATAAAGGCGTGATGGCAAGCTTGTTATGCTTTTCAGTCTCCATCCCTGTCATCAACCTTTGAATCTACATGGACACCCAACATTACAGGCACTTTAACTTAAAGGTCACAAAATGAATCTCCATCAAAGTCACAGTATCTTTAACTTCAAGGTCAGAAAACGTAAGTGAAGGATTATTCAGTGTGCATCCACGTTTAGCTACAGGATTGCTCGTCTCTGTCAAGGGGCTGATTGCTCTGGGCAAAATATTCCATTCCTCATTCCGACAACAAACAGTTTTGCGTCAGAGGGTAAAGGAACAAATGAAAGACAATGGACAAAATGCTGTCTGGAAAAATAATTTAACAGCACACCCAATACACGTGTAGACAGGAAACGTAATATATGGGTGACACTGCACTGTGTCGACACGCTCTCCCTTCAGGGAACAGCTTCATTTCACAGAGAAATATGTGGTAAGGAATGTTATGCAAGACCTCACAGTACTTCTTCTTCGTTCCTGGGCTGTATCTTCCACGTTCACTTGCATGTACACGATAGGGATTGTATGACCGTTTTTACCCCGCTATGTAGGCAGCCATACTCCGTTTTCAGGGCTGTGCATGCTGGGTATGTTTTTGTTTCCATAACCCACCAAACGCTAACATCGATTACAGGATCTTTAACGTGCGTATTTGATGTTCTGCTTGCGTATACACACGAAAGGGGTTCAGGCACAAGCAGTTCTGCACATATGTTGACCTGAGAGATAGGAAAAATCTCCAGCCTTAACCCACCAGGTGCTGTTACCGAGATTCGAACCGGGAGTCTCAGATTGAAAGTCCAACGCTTTAACCACTCGGCTATTGCGCCCGTCCCTGACAGTACAAGACAATATATCATATAGCAAAACATATGCACTGACAGACAAAGAAAAGATGAGAAAAAGAAAGGTGTGACACTACACTGTGGCAACGTACTGTGCACGGGAAGATGAGCTTGGATTTCACACAGAGAAGTGTGTTGTGATCAAAAAAAGATATATCAAAACACGACATACGTGTCTATGTGTCCTTTGCAACCGTTAAAAGGATGAGAATGAACAGTAAAAATCAAGTTATGTTGTCTCGGTTTCCTTTGTAAAAGTTGGAGAAGTCAGCAGCATTGTTTTGAATTCTCTACCTTTGTCTAAATTGAGTCAGCAATAGTTACTGTTTTTATCTGTTGTTTAAAATTTTGTTTATATTCAGTCAGATTAATGGACAGTGACCATTTCACTTGCACTGTATAAGTCAACAAGCAAGCTGGTGCATTTCTCTGGTAGGTCAATAACCTGATGTGGTTATCACCTTCCTCAGTTATCAACGGGATGCCATATCTTTGTGATTACCAACTGAAGAGACATTGTTCTGAAAACTGTCAGCAGTAAATAGCTCCATCCCCAATAACCAACTGTTCCTTTGTGCTAATTGGTCAGAAAAGTGTAATGAATCAAGCATAAATATTGATTCTTTGACATGGACTATGTTAAGCAGACTTGGAAAATACACTTGCTGTTAGTATTATATAGTAGCACTATGTAATCTGATAAAACAGAGAGAAAACAGAAAAGCACGGATTTTTGGGCATATAATATGTTTTCAATTCAAACTTTGATGTGGGAATCAAATTTGGTTATTATTTTTTGTAATCTGTAACGCAATTCGCGGCATTAAAAATGGACTTAGAATGCTTCCCTCTGTTGAAAAAATGTCTTACCTCAACATTTGAATGAGCAACTTGTCTTCGGCATGTGTGCTTTTCACTTGTTTGAACATTGTGAGAGGTGGGTCTTTACCTCCATCTCCATATATCAGCTTTGAACTTTGCAAAAATAACCACTGGATATTGAACTCGCATCTTTAACACAAATTAATGGTGTAGGATATAGTGCATTCACGTTTATCCAATGGACAGTGGAGTCGTCTTCAGAGTCTTGCCAAAATATTTCTTTATGACAGAAGAAAAAAAATCCGAAGAAAGCAAGCAGGTAAGTGACCAACGAATGTTTCACCCAGTCTTGGATTATTTTAAACTTCAGGTTCTGTGGGTATCATCAAGCAATGATACATCAACGAGAGTGGAGGGGAGTGAATTGCCAACTGGAACCACAGCCTTTACCGTGAAGCCGTGTTTCCAATGTATGCGACTTAACTTGCGAAGTATTGTATACTTTTCATTTACAACGTAGGGTCTATATGTAGATCAGGAATCTGTTCTCCCCCACCACACCCCTTCCCATGATGCCCCCAGCCCCCACCCACCCACCACACCGATCTTTTAAAATCACACGTGGTGCAGCGTATATGGATTAGTCAGCATGCTGTAACGCCTTCTTGAAACCGAAAACTGTGCACAGTGTTTTGCATTGTAATTTGCTGTTGATGTTTCAACATGAATCGTACTTTGGCTAACTAGATACATAGATGGACTGCCTTGAAAGGTTAGCATAGCTTGGTATACAATATTTATAACCTCCTGGGTTTATCATGAGATATTACACAGTTTAAAGACAGATCAATGTTCATCAGTCAGTTAATTCGACATCCAGTCAGCCAGTCTCAACAAGGACGGACGAATGGATAAATGGACATTGTTTATACTCCGGCTGCAAGTCAAAAGTATTTTCATATGAAACCTTACACACACACACACACACACACACACACACACACACACACACACAAAACAAAAAAACAAACAAACAAAAAAAAAAAAAAACCCACCAGCATTGTGGTGATGCACTCTACCTGGATAGATCAGCTTGAATTTAAATCAGAAAAATCTGTTGTGACCAAAAAAAAAAAAAAAAAAAAAAAAAAAAAGACTGCAGTACAATACCTGTGTGTGTGTGTGCTTTACAATCATCAATTTGATCAGTTGTCTACCATCGTCTTAAATTCAGTCAGCAACAGTTACTGTTCTTGTCTGTTGTTTAATATTTTGTATATGTTCATCAGAGTAACGGACAGTGAACATATCTTTTGTACTGTATTGGCCAACAAACAAGCTGCAGCGTTTCTCTGGTAGGTTGTGATAACATTGATGTGGTCATCACCTGCCCCAGTGATTAACAGAATGCAGCATACTTTGTGATTATCATCTGAACTAACGTTGTTCTGAATGTTGTTTTAGGAAAACAGTTCGGAAGACTTCTTTGAAAAATTAGCTACTGGCTTTAATGTGAAAACAAGTCAGGCAGACTAGTTTTTTGGTTTAATTTTGGTTAGTGTTTTACTGGAGCATGTGTTGTAACGTGGAATGTGAAATTTAGAAATTTCACAACCATTTGCAGTTGTCTTCTGAAAATAAATCTTCCATGGAGAATATCTATGTCTAATACAATGGTTATAACAAACAAAAAAACTGACGGAAACATTAGTATAAATCACTTTAACTTCTTTCTTATTCTGGAAAAAGGTTGCTTGTGTTCAACATTGAGTTCTGTATCCTGAAATACAGATGCCAATGGCAACAGAAATGTAAACCAGAACATTCTGAAATATCAGAGCAAGAAAATAAATTCATCAGTGTCAAAGCTTTCGTCCTCTACGATATTTGCTACACATGTCATCAAGGTTGATTGGGCTTTTTTGCCTTCTTTCATATCATCCACAGAATTTGCAAAGAAGCTCACAGCATCATTGTTAGGAAGGTCAAAAGTTGAAAGAAAGACCAGTGTGAATCACTTTCATCTAGTGTACAAGAGAGTACAGGGAGTCCTTGTGTCTGTCAAGGGCTATTATCAGGTCTGGGCAAAACGATCCCTCTTCATTCTGACTGGCAACGGTGGTGCCTTCCTGTTGTCTTCCGTGAACCTTCACTTTTTCATACACTTCGTAGTGTGTGTGTGGAGGGGTGTGGGGGTATTGTCATGGTGGAGGTGTGTGTGTGTGTGTGGGGGGGGGGGGTTGAAGTCAAGTTGGGGAGCAAACCTTTCCACACACACATGACAGGCAGGATAGAGACATCACCAGAACACAGTCATGTTCCACCATCCCTCCACTCCTTGTGTGTGTGTGTGTGGCCTGACAACCGTGCACACAAACGCATTGTTCCAGGGGAAATTCTGTAGACAATCCAGATCAATAGCAAAATATATACACTTCCTGAACTGCAAAAGAAAGAAAAAAAACAACAACATACATTGGTGGCACTGCACTGTGGCAATGTGAGATATGTGTGTGTGTCCACAACAAATTTCCAGGCCTTGGTGAGCTTCGATTTGAATTCTGTAGACAATCCAGATCAATAGCAAAATATATACACTTCCTGAACTGGAAAAGAAAGAAAAAAACAACATACATTGGTGGCACTGCACTATGGCAATGTGAGATGTGTGTGTGTGTGTGTGTGTGTGTGTGTGTGTGTGCGTGTGTGTGTGTGTGTGTGTCCGCAACAAATTTCCAGGCCTTGGTGAGCTTCTATTTGTACCCCTACCACACACCCTCCCCACCAAAAAAATAAATAAATAAATAAAATTTTTAAAAAATTAAAAAAATGCTGGACTTCACTCAAAGGCAATGGAGATGGTAAAAATACTTCGGCTCATATCACGTCATTAGTGTTGTGTGTGGCGCTGGCCCGCGGGTATAGCAACTTCACGCCCCATCCCCTTCCCCCCCCCCCTCACCCACCTCAGCTCACCTCCTCCTTCCTGGAAACGAACGTCATTACTTTCGGTTTCGTGGCAAGAGAATGCCGTGGGGAAATCAAGGAGAAAAGCTACACGAAAAAAGAAAAGTTGTAAGTTAAGCTACTTTATGAGGGTTGGGGTGGGCGGGGGGTGGGGGTGAGTTGGGGAACTATGAATGTGTCTGATTCTCTGATTTGTGCTCTCTGTCTGTCTGTCTGTCTGTCTCTATCTCTGTGTGTGTGTGTGTGTGTGTGTGTGTGTGTGTGTGTGTGTGTGTGTGTGTGTGTGTGTGTGTGTGTGTTCAGGTTAAGTCTGACGGGCACAATAGCCGAGTGGTTAAAGCGTTTGACTTTCATTCTGAGGGCCCTGGGTTCGAATCTCGGTAACGGCACCTGGTGAGAAAAGGGTGGAGATTTTTTTCCGATCTCCCAGGTCGACATATGTCCAGACCTGCTAGTGCCTGAACCTCCTTTGTGTGTATACGCAATCAGAAGATTAAATACGCACGTTAAAGATCATGTGTGTGTGTGTGTATAGGAGAGAGAGAGGGGGGGGGGTAGAGATGCACACACACACACACACACACACACACACACACACACACACACATACACACACACACACACACACACACACACACACACACATATATATATATATATATAGAGAGAGAGAGAGAGAGAGAGAGAGATTTCCCATTTTCCATAAACATTCAAATTACACAGCAAAGTCCTTGCCGTAAAAAGAGCATTCAGTTTCAGCCAGCTGCCATTCAGTGCATTCCACAAGGCGACTATTTCCACCACAAAATAGATCACGACTTCCTGTCATTTCGGCCATCAGTCTCTCTTGGTGGAAAAGGGCAAACGGTCCAGCTTTTCCACTAAACGGTTTTTTTCGAACAGAATATTTCGGCGGTTAGCATTGCTCGAGCTTTACGGGGGGGGGGGGGGGGGGGGGGGGGCGGGGGGGGGGGGGGGGGGGGGGAGGCGTGGACGGGGGGGGGTGGTGGTGGTGGTCATTCACCAGTCGCCGTGGCGAAGAGGTTAGAGGCCAGCGGACGAATGACCAGGAGGGCGCGGGTTCCTAACAAACAAGTAGGATTCCAAACGGTGGTGTGGTTGCTGGGTTTTGTTTGTTTGTTTGTTGTTTCTTTTGGGGGTTGATTTTTTTTTTTTTTTTTTTTTTTTTTTTCAGGTCTGCGGCCGGCTCCTACTCACAACTAAGTGTGCGATGGGCTGGAATGGGAAGACTGGGACCACACAGCCGAGTATCATCTAATTTTACGGACGCGTCTTGCGGTGTGTTGTTCAAGTTTTCTGACCAACGCTGCAAGTGTCTGTATCTCTCGGGCCTGGTTAAAGCCGGGATATCGTCAGAAAAGGAAGCGTAGAGTACAGCCGTGTTAGGTAGTCCCAAACCAGAATGGACCTCCATAGCAAGATCATCATCATCACCAACCTCCTCCTCCTCCTTCATCAATGATGATAATGATTATTGTAATGATGATGATGATGATGATAATAATAATAATAATAGTAATAATAATAATGATAGTAATAATGCCCTGATCCATTGTGACCTCAGTTTCGATACCCCTCCTCTTCTTTGCTTGGGGTGATTCCTAACAAGGACATCAGTATCGGCAGAATTATGGGTGACCGTCGATGGAGGGACGTGATGGTGGTCTCCACTGTGGGAGGGAGAGGGCACAATGTGTTCTGTTAACATCGGTATCGGCAGACTTATGGGTGACCGTCGATGGAGGGACGTGATGGTGGTCTCCACTGTGGGAGGGAGAGGGCACAATGTGTTCTGTTACTGTGCATGATGACAATGTGTACTGTTACTGTGCATGATGACAATGTGTACTGTTACTGTGCGTGATGACAATGTGTACTGTTACTGTGCATGATGACAATGTGTACTGTTACTGTGCATGATGACAATGTGTACTGTTACCGTGCATGATGATGACAATGTGTACTGTTACTGTGCGTGATGACAATGTGTACTGTTACTGTGTATGATGACAATGTGTACTGTTACTGTGCGTGATGACAATGTGTACTGTTACTGTGCATGATGATGACAATGTGTACTGTTACTGTGCGTGATGACAATGTGTACTGTTACTGTGCATGATGACAATGTGTACTGTTACTGTGCATGATGACAATGTATACTGTTACTGTGCGTGATGACAATGTGTACTGTTACTGTGCATGATGACAATGTGTACTGTTACTGTGCGTGATGACAATGTGTACTGTTACTGTGCATGATGACAATGTATACTGTTACTGTGCATGATGACAATGTGTACTGTTACTGTGCGTGATGACAATGTGTACTGTTACTGTGCATGATGACAATGTGTACTGTTACTGTGCGTGATGACAATGTGTACTGTTACTGTGCGTGATGACAATGTGTACTGTTACTGTGCATGATGACAATGTATACTGTTACTGTGCATGATGACAATGTGTACTGTTACTGTGTGTGATGACAATGTGTACTGTTACTGTGCGTGATGACAATGTATACTGTTACTGTGCGTGATGACAATGTGTACTGTTACTGTGCATGATGACAATGTGTACTGTTACTGTGCGTGATGATGACAATGTGTACTGTTACTGTGCGTGATGACAATGTGTACTGTTACTGTGCATGATGACAATGTGTACTGTTACTGTGCGTGATGATGACAATGTGTACTGTTACTGTGCGTGATGACAATGTGTACTGTTACTGTGCGTGATGACAATGTGTACTGTTACTGTGTATGATGACAATGTGTATGATGACAATGTGTACTGTTATTGTGCGTGATGATGACAATGTGTACTGTTACTGTGCGTGATGACAATGTGTACTGCGTGATGACAATGTGTACTGTTACTGTGCATGATGACAATGTGTACTGTTACTGTGCGTGATGACAATGTGTACTGTTACTGTGCATGATGATGACAATGTGTACTGTTACTGTGCGTGATGACAATGTGTACTGTTACTGTGCATGATGATGACAATGTGTACTGTTACTGTGCGTGATGACAATGTGTACTGTTACTGTGTATGATGACAATGTGTACTGTTACTGTGTACTGTTACTGTGCGTGATGACAATGTGTACTGTTACTGTGCATGATGACAATGTATACTGTTACTGTGCGTGATGACAATGTGTACTGTTACTGTGCGTGATGACAATGTGTACTGTTACTGTGCATGATGACAATGTATACTGTTACTGTGCGTGATGACAATGTGTACTGTTACTGTGCATGATGACAATGTGTACTGTTACTGTGCGTGATGACAATTTGTACTGTTACTGTGCATGATGACAATGTATACTGTTACTGTGCATGATGACAATGTGTACTGTTACTGTGCGTGATGACAATGTATACTGTTACTGTGTATGATGACAATGTGTACTGCGTGATGACAATGTGTACTGTTACTGTGCGTGATGACAATGTGTACTGTTACTGTGCGTGATGACAATGTGTACTGCGTGATGACAATGTGTACTGTTACTGTGCGTGATGACAATGTGTACTGTTACTGTGCATGATGACAATGTGTACTGTTACTGTGCGTGATGACAATGTGTACTGTTACTGTGCATGATGACAATGTGTACTGTTACTGTGCGTGATGACAATGTGTACTGTTACTGTGCGTGATGACAATGTGTACTGCGTGATGACAATGTGTACTGTTACTGTGTATGATGACAATGTGTACTGTTACTGTGCATGATGACAATGTGTACTGTTACTGTGCATGATGATGACAATGTGTACTGTTACTGTGCATGATGACAATGTGTACTGTTACTGTGCATGATGATGACAATGTGTACTGTTACTGTGCATGATGACAATGTGTACTGTTACTGTGCGTGATGACAATGTGTACTGTTACTGTACATGATGACAATACTGTTATCTGTGCATGTATGCTGTATCCTGTACTGGCTGTGAGTTGCACGCCTCCTCGTTCGGGGGTTATGTTAACAGCGGCGACTTCATGACCTGTATGACATGTGTCCCACTCAAGTGATGAGCATGAACCCTGATGCACAAACCGCTTTGGTTGGGGTCAACACGTGCAAAAGCTAGAAACTATCTTTGCAGAGCGAGGGTGCCAATTCGGCGACAGTGAAAGCAGGTCTATTTCGAAATGTCTGTGGTTAACATCCATGAAACACAAACCGCTGTTTGCTGTCCAACAGCTGGTCCGCTACTTTGGTGGTGGCGTTTGCTGTATGTGGAGTGATGGCCTAGAGGTAACGCGTCTGCCTAGGAAGCGAGAGAATCTGAGCGCGCTGGTTCGAATCACGGCTCAGCTGCCGATATTTTCTCCCCCTCCACTAGACCTTGAGTGGTGGTCTGGACGCTAGTCATTCGGATGAGACGATTGAACCGAGGTCCCGTGTGCAGCATGCAAAATTCTGTAGAAAAAATCCACTTCGATAGAAAAAACAAATAAAACTGCACGCAAGGAAAAACAAGAGGGGGGGAGGGGGGTGGGGGGGGGGGGCGCTGTAGTGTAGCGACGCGCTCTCCCTGGGGAGGGCAGCCCGAATTTCACACAGAGAAATCTGCTGTGATAAAAAGAAATACAAATACATATACAGATAGGTGATAGATTTCTGGCACACCATGAGCTTTTGATCTGCCTGTTTTGTGAGGGTGGATAGCTTCTCTTCAATGGGTTGGGGGAGTTGAGGGACAACCATGGAAGTGAGGTTGTGTGGGGGGCAGTTGCTGTACTGTTCAAAAAATGTCTTTTTTTGTTGGAGGAAGGGACCGGAACGCCTTACATAACGTGCATGCAGGTGACAGGTTTATCATTGATTGGTAGGGATTTCCCGTTTGGGCAGACTGCTGTCAATCTGTCCACTTGTCACTGTCGACCGTCAGTGAGAATTGTATGTTCTTGCACAGAGGCACTGGTTCCTGAAGGATTATGTGTGTTTGTTTGTTTGATTGTGTTTTTCCACGGGGAGAGGGGCTAGTCTTTCTGCGTTTCAATGGTCTGTCTGTCATCAGTGTCATGTTCCATGAGGGAATCCCCAGAATCTCTGTCATCAGTGTCATGTTCCATGAGGGAATCCCCAGAATCTCTGTCATCAGTGTCATGTTCCATGAGGGAATCCCCAGAATCTCTCTGTCATCAGTGTCATGTTCCATGAGGGAATCCCCAGAATCTCTGTCATCAGTGTCATGTTCCATGAGGGAATCCCCAGAATCTCTGTCATCAGTGTCATGTTCCATGAGGGAATCCCCAGAATCTCTCTGTCATCAGTGTCATGTTCCATGAGGGAATCCCCAGAATCTCTCTGTCATCAGTGTCATGTTCCATGAGGGAATCCCCAGAAGCTCTCTGTCATCAGTGTCATGTTCCATGAGGGAATCCCCAGAATCTCTCTGTCATCAGTGTCATGTTCCATGAGGGAATCCCCAGAAGCTGTCTGTCATCAGTGTCATGGTCCATGAGGGAATCCCCAGGATCTGTCTGTCATCAGTGTCATGTTCCATGAGGGAATCCCCAGAATCTCTGTCATCAGTGTCATGTTCCATGAGGGAATCCACCAGAATCTCTGTCATCAGTGTCATGTTCATGAGGGAATCCCCAGAATCTCTGTCATCAGTGTCATGTTCCATGAGGGAATCCCCAGAATCTCTGTCATCAGTGTCATGTTCCATGAGGGAATCCCCAGAATCTCTGTCATCGGTGTCATGTTCCATAAGGGAATCCCCAGAATCTCTGTCATCAGTGTCATGTTCCATGAGGGAATCCCCAGAATCTATGTCATCAGTGTCATGTTCCATGAGGGAATCCCCAGAATCTCTGTCATCAGTGTCATGTTCCATGAGGGAATCCTCAGAATCTCTGTCATCAGTGTCATGTTCCATGAGGGAATCCCCAGAATCTCTCTGTCATCAGTGTCTTGTTCCATGAGGGAATCCCCAGAATCTCTGTCATCAGTGTCATGTTCCATGAGGGAATCCCCAGAATCTCTGTCATCAGTGTCATGTTCCATGAGGGAATCCCCAGAATCTCTCTGTCATCAGTGTCATGTTCCATGAGGGAATCCCCAGAATCTGTCATCAGTGTCATGTTCCATGAGGGAATCCCCAGAATCTCTGTCATCAGTGTCATGTTCCATGAGGGAATCCCCAGAAGCTCTCTGTCATCAGTGTCATGTTCCATGAGGGAATCCCCAGAAGCTCTAGTGCTGAGGACGGTTATGGTGTCATGTGTATAGTGGGGAGCGGGGGCTGGTGTTTCCAAACGCCTTGCAAAAGATTTCAGTTCCTTTTGCACGTTTCTAATCATTGTCGTGATAAGGAGGTCTCTTGCTGACGGCCTGTGCCCTTGAAGGGGTGAAAGGTCTAATTAAATAAGTAAGTAAACTGAGTAATGGCGTGTACACCAACGTCCGCCTGCCATTGAGTGGGTCCACTTGCACCGATGTACTGAAAAGGTTTGCCCATGGTTTAGAAACACTGTTTAGTACAATGACGCGTGTGTCCGCAGCATATGCGCAGGAAGATTGATAGAAAATTGATACTGATTCATCAGCATCGCCAGTATCCTATTATATACCCCTCCACTTCCGTGCTTGGGGTGAGTCCTGTCAATGTCTTCGGTGTCGGCAGATTCATGAGGGGGTTGTTGTTGGAGGGACATGGTGGCGGTCTCCATTATTGTCGTCGGTAGAGGGCATAGTAGGTGGTGTCCTAAGTAAAAGTTAAAAATCAGAACAGGCACCACTGAACACCACCGAAGTGATTCAGCAGCAGTGCAGGGTCTCCTCTGATGTGTGGCCCTCTGGTGACCTAACATCGATGGTTCCCTGCTGACTGCCAACGCTTAGAGTGTGACAGATGAATCCGTATGTGGCCGTGTATGGAGGGCTCGGAATGAGCGGGGTGGGAGTAATGCCACTGAAACGGTACAGATGACGGGGCAGCAAAAAATAAATAAATAAATATTTTTAAAATCCTGTTAAATTCTCACTGGAGTGCAACAGTATGGAAGGACCAGACACAGTCTTGTCATCCCTTCACGTGGTAATGAAGTCAAGAGTTCTGTTATGCTCTCTCTCTCTCTCTGTGGTGTGTGTGTGTGTGTGTGTGTGGTGTTTGTACATGTATGTGTGTGTGTGTGTGTGGTGTGGGAAGATGTGCAATTCTGGTTGGTTGACTGAAATGGAGGTGCATGAGAATTTTAACAACCTATATTTGGTTCCATTCAATCTATCTTTAAAAAAAAATTCATTTATTATTTTATTTGTTGCTTTTGTCATGTTGGGCAAGTGCTGCAGCCAAAACGATAATCCCTGTACCTAAGTATAGACAATAAAGTTTATGTATTCGTGTTTTCGTGATCGCTCTTCTGATCTGCAGTGCAGTGCAGTGCAGTGCAGTGTAGTGCAGTGCCGTGCAGTGCAGTGTGGCGCGATACAACGCGATGTAATATAGTTTAGTGCATGCTCAGAACTATAATTTAGTGCACGCTCAGAACTATAATTTAGTGCATGCTCAGAACTAAACACATTACAAAACAGTTGCAGTCCAGCTGCGGTGCTCTTACTGTTCTTCTTCTTCTTCTTCTGCGTTCACTCGTATGCACACGAGCGGGCTTTTACGTGTATGACCGTTTTTTTTTACTGTTCATCATGTGGTGCTGTGCTTAGTGAGAACACCGCAACTGGTTGATAATCATAATCATAATGAATGCAACTTGTCTGCCATGATGCACAATACTCACAAACTACACACCATGCTCACAGTTTGGTTTTTTGGGGGTTTTTTTTTCCAATGTCATTCGTCTAAGGACAATACGATGCAGTAATAAACATCAAACCACTGAGCATACGAAGCAGCTTTAAATAAAAGCGTACCTTTGTAACCTTTACGCACATAATTGGCTGCAACAAAAAAATATTAACTTTTTACATGAAACCAGAAGTGGGGACATAAGGGAAGTAAACGCTCACAAACAAGAGTAAAAACGAACAACCCCCCTACCCTCACACCTCCGCCCCCCACCCCCACCACTGTGCACCCCTCACTTGCAGCTCTTCACTCATAAACTTGATTCTGTTCAGGTGTTATTTAATCATGAAAACATACACCACCCATGACATGAATTCTCCCTTCTCACACACACACACACACACACACACACAGAGAGAGAGAGAGAGAGAGAGAGAGAGAGAGAGAGAGAGAGAGAGAGGCACATCATCATTAACGAAAAAAAACGTATAAAACATTTTTTAATAACAACAACAATAATAATAATATTGTATTTTTATATAGCGCTATAATACAAGCATAAGCAAACTCTAAGCACTTTACAATCCAGTACCTAAAGTGAAACAAGAAAACATAAAAAGTAGTAGAAACATAAAACAGAATCATTAATATTATAAAAACACAATGCATAAAACTCATAACTTAACATACTATCAATACTACAACTGTTACACTCCAACACCTCACTAACACACACGCACATACACACACACATGATTAAACGGCTGAGATGACAGCAATTTTCACTTAAAATACATACATGTATAAAGGAACATAATTGTAATCTGCATGCCACAGATTCTGCAAAAATTGTAAAATAAAATTTTGATAGAATACGTAAAAAGGGTAAAAATCGGGTCATTCTCCCTTTCTAACCACACCACCACCATCCATTTACCCACCCCCATTCTCTCTACTCTCCCATCACACACACTCACATTGCCATGGGCCTGGGACAACAGCACTATTTGAGTTATGACAAGTATTTTTTTAAGAGATAAGTTTTTAAGATTTGGTTTAAAGGTAGATAGATGAGTTGTTTATCTGAGAGCAACAGGCAGAGAATTCCAAGTTGTAGGGCCGAAGACGGAAAATGACCTCTTTCCACAGGAGTTAAGGAAGTATCGGGGAACAGTTAGCTGGGAGGAATCAAGAGATCTCAATGTTCTGTTTGGCATAATGATGATGATGATGGTTATAATAACAATAATGTATGATAGTCAGTCGTGTCCGACTATGACCATCAGAGCAGCAGGGCAGGCAACTGCTGTCCTGACTAGCTGGGCAAGAATGGGATTATTGTGGAAAGTGTTTTGCCCAAGTTACATCCCCACTCTCTAAACCAGGTGGGTTTTAGGACAGTCGGCGCTGGGGATGGTTCCCAAAGGAACAACTTGCCACCATGGCTGCAGCACTAAGAGCCTGTGCAATCTGGCCTCCTAGAACAACAACAACAACAACAATAATAATAACAACAATAATAATACCAAACCATACAGTACAGTGCTCTCATTCCTGTCTGTCTATTCTTTATCAACATAAAGACAATAACAACAAGAGCAACAACTACTACTACTACTATACAATGGAATCCAAGTCTCACTTGCGATATGTACTGAATCCAACAAACCAATCACGGAAAAGATATGCAAAACAGATTATCTGCCAAATAGACACACTAGTGTGACATTGACATTTGACCTCTGAATCGACTAAAAAATTTTTTTTTTTTTTTTAAGCAATGATGTTCTCGTGAAAACGAATATATCATGTGCATCATGTTAGATGTAAACTGGGTGAAAAACCAAAGTTCTATCATGATTTTTTTCACATTTTCCCAAAAGGCCATGTTGTGACCTTGACCTCTGAACGTGTTTCTTTTCACGTGTTTTGTTTTCACTATGGCCAACCATTGTGACATGTTTGCTGGAGATTTTATAGAAGACCACTCTCTTGCGCGTAGAAGCGTTTCCTATCAATTGGAAATTAACAAACAATGAGGCCAGGAGATGAAATGATTAACAAATAGTAAAGAGTGGTAACTCTCTCCATTCACAAGGTACACAACTTCATGTCAGTGCTGCTTACGCTACCGATTCAGCTAACGTACAGGTAAATAAAAGGTACATTGGAACAAACCCAGACACTTCCTCAAAAAAGGAAGCGCCGGGCCTGTCCCTACATTGATCATTTGACATGTGCACACAGCAGCAAAGACAGAAGAAATGTGCAAACACAAATTAGCTTTTATTCAAGACTGGCATTGCCTCTTTAATCAAGCAGCGCTGACTTGAAGTTGTGCACCTTGTGAATGGAGAGAGTTACCACTCTTTACTATTTGTTAATCGTTTCCGATCAATACCACAAGCCATGTTGTAACCTTGACCTTAAACGTCTGATTTTGAATTTCTTTCGGGGCCATGCCTGTGCCCAGGACAAAGACTGACTGGAATTCGATGTCAGATACAGTTTCTACAAAATTTTTTTTTTTTTTTTTTTTTTTTTTTTTTTTTGCCAAGTAATGATCTTGACCTTTTGGCCTTTCACCCTGCTTACCATATAAGATAAGACAAGATAAGAATAACATTATCACCTCAAAAAGATAAACTGCATCAGGTGCAACCAGGCAATCAGCCAACACACACACACACACACACACGAAAACAAAATTAAACATTTCTTGGTAAAACAGGAGTAAAAACCATGTAAGTTTTCCAATAAAAGCATTTCACATAATTCGCTTCAAAACATTCTAGTTAATGATTATCACATCGAAATTGTACATATTTATGTTTAAAGACACGAGCGTTGACATTAGGCACATCGTATTGCACATTCGTCCTGAATATGGCACATTCACAATTATACCATGTCGTGTATTTTAAGCAAAACAGATTTTTTTGGAAACTAAAACAAACCTATCATGCAGTTTCAGTTTCAGTAGCTCAAGGAGGCGTCACTGCGTTCGGACAAATCCATATACGCTACACCACATCTGCCAAGCAGATGCCTGACCAGCAGCGTAACCCAACGCGCTTAGTCAGGCCTTGAGAAAAAAAGAAAAAAAAAATATATATATATATACAGATAAGCTTACATAAATAAATAAATAATAATTATGATAAAAAAGGTAGTAGTAATGAAAATAATGATAAAATAATAATAATAATAATAATAATAATAATAAATAATTAAATAAATAAAACAATGATGATAAATAAGCAAATAAATATAAAAAATGAAGACACACATTCACACATACAACCACACATGCATAACAGATATGCCCCCAAAACGCAGTTTCACAGATATGAAAGCACAGTCAAATACATATAAACGTACATGAGCTCCAACACACACACACACACACCACAAATTACCCTGCACCTATCATGCACATACGTACATGAAAGCGCGCGTGCACGCACACACACATAAACACAAACACGCGCGCGCGTGTACACTAAGTGGGATGATGGCCTAGAGGTAACGCGTCCGCCTAGGAAGCGAGAGAATCTGAGCGCGCTGGTTCGAATCACGGCTCGGCCGCCAATATTTTCTCCCCCTCCACTAGACCTTGAGTGATGGTCTGGACGCTAGTCATTCGGATGAGACGATAAACCAAGGTCCCGTGTGCAGCATGCACTTAGCGCACGTAAAAGAACCCACGGCAACAAAAAGGTTGTTCCTGGCAAAGTTATGTAGAAAAATCCACTTCGATAGGAAAAACAAATAAAACTGCACGCAGGGGAAAAAAAAGGGTGTGTGTGTTGGGGGGGCGGGGGGGTGGGGGGTGGGGGTGGGCGCTGTAGTGTAGCGACACGCTCTCCCTGGGGAGGGCAGCCCGATTTTCAGACAAATCTGTTGTGACAAAAAGAGAAATACAACACACACACACACACACACGCACACACACACACACACAGTTCTGTTGTGTCCTCATGATGGCAGAAGCTCATAGAAGGCATCACATTAAAAGTCTTATTTATATCTACCATCCTGCCAACTCTGGTTTCTGAACCACGTGTAGTTGCCGAGAAAATGTCCACGTTCAAGTTTACCACACACACACACACACACACACACACACACATATATATATATATATATATATATATATATATATATATATGTACGCACACACACACACACACGCACACACACTCACACACACACACACACACACACACAAACACACTGTGTCGTCATATACATCATATAAACTCACTTTGTTTACACAATTGAGTAAAGAAAATTTTTAAAAGTGAAGATCGGTTTGATGAAAACTTGCTGGACACACAACTCCAAACTCGGACCAGATACAGACAGCTAGAAACAACACGATAAAGGTCACAGCTTTAAGGCGCTCACATCGAAAATTCTGGAATGTTCTGGAATTTCTGAGCGAATATGGAACCGGGTGCGTAAAAAAATCCTTACAGTAGACGACAGATCCACACCAGAAAATCACAGTTTTAAGGCGTTCACATTGGAATCCACTCAGGCAGGAAAAAATCTGTGATGTTCTGGAATTTCTGAGCGAATACGGAACCGGGAGCTCGAAAATCCTTGTAGTAGACGACGGATCCTTTGCTCTTGTAGGCCGACCACCAGCTGAAGGTGCCCACGCTGATGATGAGGTGGTCCATCCGCGACAGCAGCTCCATGTCCACCTCAGGGGTGGCAGACAGGCTCTGCATGATCACGTCCCCTGCTGACGTCACCTGGACCCGGAACCAGTCGGGGTCCTGGGAAAGCACCACGAACGTGACGTTAGGGAACCTGTCCCGGAAGTACGTCATGGCTCGGAGGAAGTAGTCAGCGGGGGCCATCCTCCTGCCCACCTTCACCTCCACGGGCTTTAGGTAGTCCCCGCGCCGCACGTGCACCCCGACCAAAGTCCGGTTCGGCAGCCTCTCCCTCAGGCCCATGACGATCCTGGCGGCGTCAGCGATGACGCTGTCGTTGAAGCGCGTGGCTTGCCTCACCTCGGCCTGGCAGGGCTGGAAGTACCTCCAGGACTGAAAGTACCCGGACAGACTGTGGCTGCAGTTTCGCGGCTCGAGGACCATGAAGGAGGGGTCGAACGTCCCGCTCAGGTTCAGGCTGTGATGCACGACCTTGGGGATTTTCAAGGTGCTCCAAGCCGCTGCCGGAACGCGGGCGCCGCTGTACTGCAGACCCTGTATCCATCTGTCGTCCTGGATGATCAGTGTGAGGTTGTTGAGCGTGGCGATGCATAAGGCGGAGGACAGTTGAAACAGAACGTTGCCCAGACGGCCTTCAAAGCTTCGTAGAAGATACCGCTTATGAGGATCCCACCAAGGCTGAATATTCTCGTTTACACGAGTTCTAGAATGCCCTTGATTTCTTGATGTTTGCCTGCTGCGTTGCCGACTCTTCTCTTCATTCTCTCCAAGAGGTTTGGTCTTCTTCGTCAGGGACAGAACATCGCTCTTTCCGGGTGTTGTGGAATATATGACGACCGACGCGTTGAGTGGAAGTGCTGAATCAGGGGGGATCAACACAGTCACGTTGGTTCCAGAGAATCTGTTGTGTTCGGCCCTGACAGATATCACGGTGCTGTTGTCTTGGCTGGTCAGGGGCGTCCAGCCGTGGAGTTTCGGGGCTATCAGGTAAGCAGACAAGGTAAGCACAGTGGCCGTGACTGCCAAGAAAAACTGTCCTGCAAAAAATGAACAGAAACCAGGAGTTCGTTTATTCTTTTGTACATCTTGTCATATCTTGAATGTGTTGTCAATTCATTTTATTGTTGGTTCGTTTTTAAAGTCTTCCTTTGACTTCTCTTTTCTTTATCTGTTTCTGTCACATTCATTTTTTTATGTAGAGAGAGAGAGAGAGGTGTGTGTGTGTGTGTGTGTGTGTGTGTGTGTGTTATTCTATTTCGATTGATTTAACTTATTTGTGTATTTGTTTTCTATGTTTCATTTTAATTCAGTGTTTCCATTTTTTTCAGCAGGATTTTTTTTTTGGGGGGGGGAGGGGAGGAGTGAGGGGGGGGGGCGGGAAGGGGAAAGGGGATGGTGAGGGGGGGGGAGTCTGAATACCTGACCAGCACGCTGTGTGTGTGTGTGTGTGTGTGTGTTCGTTCTTTAGTTCAGCGTTTTTTCACTGTTAGTGATATCAGACGATAAAAAGAAACATTCGTTTGACGCTGCTTAATTAATCATGAAAATAAAGCCACAACCACCACAAGCCATGACCACCACAATCACAATCACCACAAGCCACAACCACCACCATCACCACAAGCCACAACCACCACAATCACAAGCCACAACCACCACAAGCCACGACCACCACAACCACCACCATCACCACAAGCCACAACCACCACCATCACCACACAAGCCACAACCACCACCACAAGCCACAACCACCACAAATCACCACAAGCCATAACCACCACAAATCACCACAAGCCACAACCACCCCCATCACCACAAGCCACAACCACCACCATCACCACAAGCCACAACCACCACCATCACCACAAGCCACAACCACCACAAGCCACAACCACCACCATCACCACAAGCCACAATCACCACAAGCCACAACCACCACAATCACCACAAGCCACAACCACCACAATCACCACAAGCCACGACCACCACAACCACCACCATCACCACAAGCCACAACCACCACCATCACCACAAACCACAACCATCACCACAAGCCACAACCACCACAAGCCACAACCACCACCACAAGCCACAACCACCACAATCACCACAAGCCACAACCACCACCATCACCACAAGCCACAACCACCACGACCACCACAAGCACCACCATCACCACAAGCCACAACCACCACCATCACCACAAGCCACAACCACCACAAGCCACAAAAGCACAACCACCACAAGCCACAACCACCACCATCACCACAAGCCACAACCACCATGACCACCACAAGCACCACCATCACCACAAGCCACAACCACCACCATCACCACAAGCCACAACCACCACAAGCCACAAAAGCACAACCACCACAAGCCACAACCACCACCATCACCACAAGCCACAACCACCACAAGCCACAAAAGCACAACCACCACAATCACCACAAGCCACAACCACCACCATCACCACAAGCCACAACCACCACAAGCCACAACCATCACAAGCCACAACCACCACCATCACCACAAGCCACAACCACCACCATCACCACAAGCCACAACCACCACAAGCCACAAAACCACAACCACCACCATCACCACCACGCACAAAACACCACTGAACATTCACATAAACCCTACTGAGCACACACACACACACACACACACACACACACCGCACCACACCACACCACGCCACACACAAACACTACTGAACACACACACACACACCACACGACACCACGCCACACGCAAAAACACCACTGAACACTACTGAACACACTCACACACACACACACACACACACCACCACACCACACCACACACTCACATAAACACTACTGAACGAACACACACACACACACACACACCACAAACACACACACACACACACACATCACACCACACACAAAAGCACTACTGAACACTCACACAAACACTACTCAACATATACTTCTGAACACACACACACACACACACACACACACACACACACACACACACAGAGTCATTCCTTCATTTACTCCTTCATCCACATGCTCACTGTATACAAATATCATGGGGTTTATGCAGACTGCAGCTAAGTGTGACTATTTTCTCATCCAAATCACAAATATTAACAGTATAATTTGCGTTTGGTAAGCAACTGATTTCAGATAGCATTTTAACTTCCCTACCTATCATACTTATCTGCTTTATTTCACCTTCAACTGAAATAAACATTTCCCAGCAGTTTGTTCACACGGAGTTTGCCAAATGACTTGTAAATTATCAGTGTTTTGGTAACACTGTTTGATAACGTACACACCATTGTATGATATCAGTGTATTTTGATATTTTCAATTGTAACTTGTGTTACTTCATATTGGAGAACACAAATACATGCTTACATAATTGTTTTCTCCTTCGTGGGCTGAATGCAGTTGTAATTTCTTTTCTTTCTTTTCAAACCATATAGTTTGGAACTGTAAAATGTTGGAATCTGGTTGTATCTGCAGTTATATATAACAGGCGCAGTTTATTTGTATGTTTATTTATAAGAAAAGAACTGTCACAATTGCATGTACAGGATTCTCACACATCAACACTAATGTAAATGAAAGATGCGACAACCAGGTTTGGTTCCAATGTAGAATTCTTCTTAAACAAATTATTACATTTTCTTATAGTTTATATATATATATATACTTTTTGTATCTGATTGTAAACATCAACACATAGAGGGCACACACAACCACACACCCACACATGCATAAAAATAGATATATAGATAGATATACTCACACATATTCTCTCTCTCACTCTCCAGTCAAAAGATCAATCCACCAACTCTCTCTCTCTCTCTCTCTATATATATATATATATATGTGTGTGTGTGTGTGTGTGTGTGTGTGTGTGTGTGTGTGTGTGTTTAAAACTAGATTTGTTTATTTGTGATTCTGCACACTATGGCTGTGTCTGGTCACCAAGACAGGAAAATACTGTAGCCAAGTGTTTGCATGCTGCATACCATGTAATGTTTTGGGGTTTTTTGTTATTTCTAGTGTAATAGAAAAAGGATCTTTAAAAAAAAAAAATAATTAAAAAAAAAGAGATAAAATAAATGAACAATCAGTCAAGAGTATGAATTGTCATTGTTCACCCAGTCATGTCAAATATTTGGAATGAATGAAGTACAAGTAAATTAAGAAGTAATCGCATGAATCCTTAAATAAATTATCAAGTACAGACAGACAGTTGGACAGAGAGACCTGTATAAGGAATAGTACAATATTAGATCAACAAATACAATGCAGAATATATTCACTGAAGGAAAGAGTCAGTGAAAACTGGATGGCAAAAAAGAAAAATAATGATAAAATTAAAACAGGTCAACAATTTAGTAGAAAACTAATAAAATGAAATAATGAATAAATGCAGTTTCATGTTTATAAATAAAATGTTGATGACTTATAGTTATCCATTAAGTGAATAAAATTCAACCAGTGAATATATATAAATGAATATATAAGTATGAACTATGATAAATTTATTCAGTTTATCTAATTGCATGAATGAATAGACAGACAAAATGGCATGCTAAACAACACAGATTTTATTTCATTACATTGTTTGAGATAGTTAACAGATGAGAGACCATTTGATTGATGTAACAATTAATCAAGTGACTGGTGAGTGACAGAATAATTGATCAAATGATTGATTTTGCAATGAATATCAATATCATGCCTGGAAAAGGAACTGAATAATAACTAATAAACAGATAAACTGGATAAGGTGTGTGATGAATAAATTCAAGGACACGCGGTGATGTGTTTAAAAAAAAGTCAAAAGAAAATAAAGAAACAAACAGTATATAAAACAACAAAAACATGTTCTATCCAGCCCTTTCAAATGTAAAAAAAAAAAAAAAAAAAAAAAAAAGAAGTGACAACTACAACATCATCAAAAACAACAACAAAAAAAAAAGAAGTTTTCTGTTTTCTTCCATGCAGCAACTCTCGTTGGGTCTTCTAAAAAAAACTTATTCTTAGATCTGCATACCCTGGGCATTCAAACAAACAGGAGAGAGAGGGGAGGGGGGTTGGGAAGACAGACAAAGAGGCAGACACAGAGACGAGAGAGAGAGAGAGAGAGAGAGAGAGAAACGCACAGACGATCACCATAAGAACTCACTTCTCACACAACAGTTGGCCATGGTGAGAATAATTCCGTAAGCGACGAATGCCAACAGGCTCAACACCCCCAAAGACCGAACTTCTTCCATTTCTTCTTCTTCTTGTTCTCATCCTTGACTCCCTTCCATTCCCGAACCTAGCTTTCCCGTGAAGAAAACACGTACAGTGGAACACGTTGTTAACTGCGCCACTTGATCCCAATTCTAATCTGTGTAAGGCCTGCACGAAGTGTGCAGCAAGTCGGATGTTGACTGACTTCGAAAGTGTTGTGCCGAGTTTCGAGTTTCGCGACTCATTTCCACGCAAGATTTTTCTGGGAAGAAACCTTCTGTGTGTGTGTGTGCGTGTGTGTGTGTGTGCGCGCTTATTTGTTGTTGCTTTTTTTTAAATACTTCGTTCACAGGGATAGTCAATTGTTGTTCGCAGTGGGAGTTGTAGTTCTAATTCGCAGTTGCTGTGAAATTCGGGCTGCTCTCCCCTGGGCGAGCGCGTCGCTACACAACAGCGCCACCCTTTTTTTCTTTTCTTTTTTTTTTTTTTTTTTTTGTATTTTTTCCTGCGTGCAGTTTTATTTGTTTTTCCTATCGAAGTGGATTTTTCTGCAGAATTTTGCCAGGAACAACACTTTTGTTGTTGTGGGTTCTTTTACGTGCGCTAAGTGCATGCTGCACACGGGACCTCGGTTTATCGTCTCATCCGAATGACTAGCGTCCAGACCACCACTCAAGGTCTAGTGGAGAGTGGAGAAAATATCGGCGGCTGAGCCGTGATTCGAACCAGCGCGCTCAGATTCTCTCGCTTCCTAGGCGGACGCGTTACCTCCAGGCCATCACTGCACGTGTTGTTCGTTCTGGCGGTCGATCAGTTGTTGTTCTTCCTGTTCACAAAATTAATGGTGGCCACCAGTTGTTGTTGTTGTTCGCAATGGTTATTTGTCACGGCTGCTGTTTGCAGTGGTTGTCAGTTAATTGTCGCTGTTGTTTGCAGAGATAGCGCCATTGTGAGGGGTGTGTGGTCGGGCAGATGGAAATTTGTAGTTTGTTGTCAGTTCGAGGTTGTTGGGGTTTGTTTGTTTGTTGTTGTTTTTGTGTGGCAGTGAGAGCCAAAAACAAAAAATAAATAAATAAATAATAAAATAAAATAAAATGAAATGAAATAAAATAAGTCAATAAATATAAAAAATAGAAGAGACTAAATTGCGGGGGGGAAAAAAAGAAGAAGAAAACAAGCATTTAATATATAAATAAATAAATAAAGTACAGGGGTTATTTCCCTTAGAAAGTAAATGAAGGCTTAGCTGCTCACATTAAATTTATAATTTGCAGGATCCCACCGCACCCACAACTCACTCACTTGACTACGAGTAATACACAACAACACACAGATACGACAAACAACAATATCAACACCCAGTCATACAGTCTAATCAGGACACCATACAAAAATTTACAAAACAAATATACAGCCTCACTGACAATACACAAATTATAACAGAGACTGCTTTATCATATTCAAACAACCATTTATTAAGGAGTATTTTAGAAGGGGCTTATGGGGTTGACAATGGGTAAAAAAAATAAAAAATTTAAAAAAAGACACAAGAACACACAACCATGCACCTCTAACTTCTCCCACAATT
This sequence comes from Babylonia areolata, assembly GCF_041734735.1. Lineage (NCBI taxonomy): Eukaryota > Metazoa > Mollusca > Gastropoda > Neogastropoda > Buccinidae > Babylonia > Babylonia areolata. The sequence goes on from NC_134906.1 coordinate 24,634,421, forward strand.
ATTTCACAAACAGAAACTACAACCAAAAAAACCTACAAATTTTCCTGTCCTCCTATTAACAAAACCCGGTCCCAAAATTTGGCAAATCCTAATCTTAACCCCTACTAAACCCAATTACTAATCAAAATCCCTCTAAAAAAAAAAATAATAATACTAAAAAAAAACAAAAAACAATATTTTTTTTTTTTTTAAACGCGTGCCGCCGCGCCTCTGCACACAAAACAGACCTTTACATATCAGCCAACGGCAATTTTCAACAAAACAATCTAACACTACATTAGAGCCACAGCAGCTTATCTCAATACTCATTATATAAAAGAGACAATCAACTGTCACTCCTACGTAGCGACAATTAAATCATGCCATTTACAGCATAAACTATCTTTAAGGTAATCACAAAACACACCCTTCAAAACACTGTGGAACACACACACACACACACACACACACACAAACCCTTATTCTTTTCTTTGGTAACATCTTATAAAACTTAAAATATAAGACTGCAAGAACCAGTCCCTGAGATCTCTTGGCACATTTCAAAAATAAGATCCAAACGTGGATGCCCAAAATGGCAAATCGAACGTCAGTGTCAACCACAGTAACACCCCAGCATGCACCTGACAGTGTTATTAAAACACTAACAATATTGTTTGTCGCACCAGTAGCAAACAGTGGCTCCTGTGATAGTCTAACACAGATCAATTCTTTTCTTTCTCAAATGATCCACGTTCCACTCCCGCGTTTTTTTTATTTCATAAAACCCTGAGAAAATCTTAACCAAATCTACTCAATTTGGTGTCATCCTTTTTATAATTCTACAGACAAACAAAATAGTATTTTTCATCAATGTCTAGCAACTATCATTTAATTATACGTACGTACGTACGTGCGTGCGCGCGCGCGCGGCGGCACAAGGCAGCCCATTTAGTTTTGGCGCGAAGCGGAGGGGAGAGGGATGAACAGCGAGCGAGCGCGAAACGTTGGCAAGGTGATAGCCTGGACAGACAGGCAGGCAGTATATGGGGCAGCGCTCTGCCGCACCACTAACTTCGCGCTATTCTCAGCGGAGCGCATGTTACACGGGCAGTGTGTACAGCTGTGAACAGCTTCGCTGCTGCTGATAAACTGTCAGAAATAGGGTGATGTGCTTTTAAAAAAAATAATACTCTGTGTCAGAATGCAACAAGAAGGGCGCTATGGGTGTGAATGGATGTGTGATTCTCTGACAAATTTAACGATACATGTACCAACCATAAGCAGGTTTAATTTCCTACAGGCAATGTACAAGCGATACAAAACTTAGCGAGCACACGAACAGTCTGTTCAGACTGAGGAACACACACGAAACGAAGTTCAAATTCAGCTCTGTGTTGTGTGTGTATACCATTTTAGTTTTAAAAAAAACTTATATCATGATATACATGCATGTCTCCACAATACTAACTGGAAGGAAAATATAGCCGATACTGTTACCTAGAGGTGGCAGACCGCCCCGGAATTAGTGTCAGTATTTAACGGTCAGCTCCACTGAGAACTGCTGCCAGCCACCTAAGTTTCACACTTCTCTCAACATCACGGGAAGAGAGACAGACAGATATGCAGGGGCACTGAGACATACTGAGAAACAGAGGAACGTGTACGGAGAGAGAAAGGGGAGAGGCACAGAGAGGGAGAGAGAGAGAGACAGAGAGAGAGAGAGAGAGAGACGCACACAGAGAGAGGGGGAGAGAGAGATTTACGCCGACTAGATGTTTTGCGTGTCAGTATGTGTGCCTTTGCTTGCGACATGCATTTGGTCAGTCTAAAAGATACACCTTGACGATACCATGCTTTTAGTAAACAATCACAATGTAACGTATGACATGCATTTGTAAGTTCTAAATAACAAAATACATTCCTACCTGAACTTATAAATCCGTATGAATCCTTGTTTGTAGTTGGTAATCCACTCAGTTGAAGTACGACACTAATCTCAATCATTTTTTTCTTTTTTCGTTTTTTCTTACAATGTGTGTGCGGGAGGGAGGGATTCAGGATGGAGAAAAGAACAGGGCTGAAAATTTCTTTATTCTTTATTTTTTTATTTGTGCCGTGATTCTCCTGCTTGGGGTACGACTTGCTGAAGTATGAAGGAGATGATGCTATGGCAGATGATTTGCGGGGTTGTGTGACTATTTTCAACACTATTGGCTGACCTCCAGTTTCGCATCTGACTGTTGATTTGTCTCCTGACTTAAACATTTTCCTGTGTGTTAGTTGTGTGTATAACTTTTCTTCTTCAGTGAGAGATTTATTGAGATCCACATCCTCTGAGTCAACACACACCGTCTTGAGTTTCAATTGTGCGATGGGTGATATAGCTGCGTCAGTGACAGGTGTTTTGGGTATGATTGGAGATGTGTTTGTGCACAGCGGTCTTGTTTTTTTTAACTGGCGTTGATGTGGACTGACAAAATGACGTTGATACACTGTCATCGGTATCTAAGCAGAGGTCAGACGGATAAAAACTTTCATCCGTGCATTTTTTTTACGGGTGCTGATCGTCTATTTTTCGGACGACCAGGCTGACTTTTTGAGTGCTGAAAAGAGCATGTTGTGCACTGATCCAAAGATAGATCTGGATCGAAAGTTGTCCAGATTTCTGACATTCTGTCAATGTCAAGTGCAACATTTTCATTTGCAGTTTTGAACTGAGAATTCCCAAGAGTATGTTTCATTTTTATCAGTTTTTTGTAGCACTTGATACAAATGCATGTGGGATATTTGCCCTCTTCATCATTCGAAACATCTAGACCGAAAAAACTAAACAGTTCAGAAGAATACTTGGCACAAAGTCTTGCATTCAATCCCTTATCTTTATCTCTTCTGAGAACCCGCTCACCACACACACGACACATATTATCCAAACATCTCAAGTGTTCACTGAAGGTGTGTTGTCCAGTCAGCAAAGCTGTCGCTACCGCACCAGATTCCATTTTTGTCGGCACTCACACACACACACTTAGGTCAAATAACTGGATGTAATACAAAAACGCGGACAGTATCTGGTAAATCACACGACACACTTAAAGTTCACATTCACTGGAATCATGTAAACAAAAATGACAGCAAACAAAAATGACTGTGCACGAATATGATGAAATGAAAATCACTTAAATAATACACCTTTCTCTGCTGGAAACATAGCACAAAGAGCGCGGCGGGCGCTCCCCTCCGCCCCCCCCCCCCCCCCCCCCCCCCCTCCCATTCCAGTGGAATCTAGGTCAGCAGCAGTGCTCCTGACGCTCACTGAACTCTGGAATTGCTAAATAGCTCTGCTGGAAGTTAAGTGGCACAGCCGTATGCATTTTTTAAAATCATTTTATACAGAAAATTTACCTTTAAAACAACAGGATAAACTATTACAGGGTGCAGAACATGGCGGCTTCTTGGCGTCTTTGTAAAAACTAAAATCGGACTATTCACATCAAATTTAAAGTATAATCCATAAAATTATTCATATAACAAAAATAATCCAAAAAATAAAATCAAAATACTCTTCAATATTACAAATATTCTTGGTTAATAAATTAAAAAGAAAAGCATTAATAATAAAAATTTAACTTACAAATCTTTTTACCTTAATAACCTACAACACAACAAAACGGGAGGTAATCGGAACTTCAGTCCACACTACCACCTTTGTTACCCGCAGCTAGCTGTCTTCAGGACCACCAGTCTTCAAGCTCAGCCGACGACGGCGGCCGGGACAATTCGCAACATCCAAAATCCCGCAACACCAGACTGGCCACCTAGTAAAAGGGGAGCAGCTGCAGCCACGACTCCACCACCATCAGTCTTCCTGTTTGTCATCAGGTTGCGTGCTGCAGGACAGACTTACAACAGGCCAGTGATGACAAGTCCACTCTGCTCACTCCCAATGCCGATAGAAAGACGATTGAAGACGAGGCCAGAAGGACGTAGGCGTTTGGCGAGAACACCATCTTCTTCTTCTGCGTTCACTCTCGTACCCACACGAGTGGGCTTTTACGTGTATGACCGTTTTTACCCCGCCATGTAGGCACCAATACTCCGTTTTCGGGGGTGTGCATGCTGGGTATGTTCTTGTTTCCATAACCCACCGAACGCTGACATGGATTACAGGATCTTTAACGTGCGTATTTGATCTTCTGCTTGCATATACACACGAAGGGGGTTCAGGCACTAGCAGGTCTGCACATATGCTGACCTGGGAGATCGTAAAAATCTCCACCCTTTACCCACCAGGCGCCGTCACCGTGATTCGAACCCGGGACCCTCAGACTGACAGTCCAACGCTTTAACCTAACCACTCGGCTATTGCGCCCGTCGGCGAGAACACCAAAAACCGACAATGAGTCCCAACCTTCACTGAATGTGACAAAGTTTGAAGCTTTGTCACACACACACACATACACACATACACACACACACACACACATGCAAGCTGTTGACCTTCACCAAACTGTAGAATGTCTGGTTGTCAGCAAATATCACGTACAGTGCCGCATGTCATCGTTGAGAGGAGAGGATAAGACAAGAGTTGGACACAGTTTAGTTGACTCCGTTCCGCTCAATAGTCGCCTGGCAGTTCAGCTGACTGCTAGCAAAGACAGTCCACAGAGCTGGCACAGGTGAAGACAACTATTCGCAGATTGAAATGTGATACTTGTTTGTTCTTCAGACCCAAAGGTAACGCTACAAATTACGTTGTTGACAAGACCAGTTATTTAAAAAAAAAAAATAATAAATAAAAAAAGAGACCAGAAAGGTTACAAAAAGATATTTTATCATTCCCAACAACAGGTGTTTTCTTTGAAAGGACACTATCTGTATACTTAAAAGTTAACATTTGTCTGTTCTTTACACCTAATGGTAACACTTCGTACTTTGTTGACATGACCTGTTATCAAAAAAAGAAGATTTCTAATAGATATTTTACTATTTCCAGCTGACAGGTACTTGAAGATATTCAATAAACGCATAAAGAATCGCGGTTTTTAACAAAAGCTTCAATGATGTCCAATCTCACAGGCTGTTCTGAGTGACGATGTGTGTCATTCATCCACCCCCACCCCCCCCCCCCCCCCCCCACACACACACATCCCCCCCCCCTCCCCACCCCCACTCCCCCCGTTTCGCGTTGTCTACACGCAATGGATGTCTCTGGATATATTATCTTAAAGCAGCATGACGGTGATCACCCATGATAACCCCCTCGATCCCCCCCACCCCCTCACCCCCCCCCTCCCCAAACACACACACACACACAAAAACACCCCCCAAAAAACAATAACAACAACAAAACAAAACGTGCTGTATGTAGAAACCTACTGACTTTAAACAGTGGAAAGATTATTTTTATTTTATTTTATGGGGCTTGTTTTGCTATCACTCTGTTGTGTCTAATTTTGTTAAAAATGGTGGGGGTTTTTTGTGTGTTTTTTTGTTGTTGTTTTTTAAGCTCTATCTGTATTATATATTTTTCACAGACTTCGCATTACTGAATTTTTCCAGCTGAGTTAACAAAAGTATTCAGATTCTTATTCTGGCCGTGCGATATCTGCATGGGACCCGTGACATACAATTAAAATGAACAAACAAACAAACAAACAAACAACAAGACAAAAAAAAAACAAAAAAAAAAAAACACCCTCAATGTCTATCATTTCATGTACTCCTTTTTACCGAAGTGGTGAATAAACTGTCCCTCTCTTGTCATGATCTCCTTTTTTTTGTTTGGCGATAAAATAAAATCTAAATTAAAAAAAAAAAAAAAAAACCACACTACCAAAACAAAAAAACAAAAAAAAACACACAAAAAAAGAAGAAAACCATGGCAGGTAACATATACAGGTGGTATTAGATGGCCAAAAAACATGCAGAGGAAACTTGATAGGAGATGAAATCCATGTAGCATATGCGCGACAGAGAGAGACAGAGAGAAAAAAAGGGCCGGGGGTGGGGGCTGGGGGGGGGGGGGGGGGGGGGGACGGAGAGAGCGAGAGAGAGAGAGAGAGAGAGAGAGAGAGAGAGAGAGAGAGAGAGAGAGAGAGAGAGAGAAAACATTTGCGATATTTCGTCGTCGTTGTTGTTGTTGTTGTTTTTCCTTTTTATATAACAAAATAGACACTTATCCCACCCCACCCTCACACACTGATTCGACTTCTGTCACTCCACTTCACCCCCCCCCCCCCCCAAACCCCCACCCCCTTCCGCCCCCCCTCCCCTTCAACCTCCCACTCGTTGACACACACGAATTCACTCCTTGACAAACCTTTCCTCATCCCCATTTGCGGTCACACACACACACACACACACACACACACACACACACACACACACGTACATGACTTATTCAAAGTTCTTAACTATTTTTAGAATAGTTTGATGAATGGATAAAATGCAAATGAAGCATCGAACCTTGACCAAAGTCTGTAACAGAATGTGTCATGAGATCAAAGAAGGGACTGTTTTACAAGCTGCAAAGCTTGTTTTTGTCCCTAACCTACTACTACTACTACTACTACTACTACTGCATGACTTTGACATGTGTGAACCAAAATGACGGAGGCTACCAGCAGCTGAAAACCGGAAGTTGGTGTCAGTCGACAAAGGAAGATGAGATCAAGAAGCTTCAGTGTTCGTGTTGTGTGACTACATCCACACAAGCTGTCAGCATGCAATTAAAATCGAGTGACAGCGGTTTGAAGACCCATGTTTTACATTTATTTGCTTATTTATCATCATTGTTGTCTTATTTATTTTTTTATTTTTTTTTAAAATTATTACTACTACCTTTTTTATATCATAATTATTATTTATTTATTTATGTAAGCTTAGCTATTATTTTATTCACCTTTTTTCTCTCTCTCTCTCTCTCTCTCTCTCTCAAGGCCTGACTAAGCGCGTTGGGTTACGCTGCTGGTCAGGCATCTGCTTGGCAGATGTGGTGTAGCGTATATGGATTTGTCCGAACGCAGTGACGCCTCCTTGAGCTACTGAAACTGAAACTGAAACTGAAAACGCAAATTCCAAAAGCTAAACAGCCCGATACGAGGTTACGTTCAACGATCGACCTCCCCACGGGTAAGAAAGAGTCGAAGAGATGCCTTTGATCCCGGCAGACCTCAACATAGAGGATACTTTACTGGATTTGAGGGCAGATTTGCCAAATGAATTATCAAAAGATGCAATGTCATCCAGGTTCGCTGATGGTAGCTGTTTATGGATGAAGGTAGCAATGAAACGCAAAACTCCTATCAGTTTTGAATTATGCAAAAGAGGTTTACCAGCGAGAAATTGATAAATTAACAAATATATGATAGAAAATGGACTAGCCTTATCACTGGGAAAAAAACAAAAAAAAACAAGAAAAAACAACCAACCGAGTACGATGCTTTTTACTCGGGATCCGATCCCGAAAAGCTTCCTGTGTTTACTGTAAACGGTGTCATCATGAGTTATACGCAAACTGTCAAATTCCAAGTTTTTCTCACATCCTAACTTACCTGAAACTACCACATCGAGTAAAAAAAAAAAAAAAAAAAAAAAAAAAAGTTTAAATCTTATTTTAAAAAATTGTTAGAAAACAACACTGGGCACAGGACGTCAAAACACTTATCTTTGTCAACTGCCTTCGTGCGTTCAAAACTGACCTATACCCAAGTGGTGTTTTTAGTGCGCCACAACATCTGTTAAAGAAGTTACAAGTATCGATTGCAAAGCGGACAAACTTGATCTTGGAGTTCACACGTATCTACTTTAGGAACTCACAGAGAAGCAGGAGTATTAATCCTCGATGAAAACAGAAAAGCATCTGCCGCAAAATGTGTTCAGTAGATCTAAAATCGAATACGGATTTTGCGAGAGCAAGGTTTCGGTTGCGCATGCGCACTAGAGCCTATCCATAAAAGGGAAAGGGGCGGAGTTTATCTATAAAAAGCGCGAGCACGTGTCCGGTAGGTTAGTAGATCGTCATATTTCTCTCCGTTTGCATGTTTTACAAACAATGTGGTCGTTTACGGTTGCCAACGTCGAGGGGCTGTCTGCATGCTTTCCAATTCTCACCGGACAGTACCACGTGCTGGTGCTATTTTTATCTGACAGACACGTCTAGCGCAAACACAAACGGCTCTAGCTCCGCCCCTTTTCTCTGCATTCAAATTTTGTATTACGTGTAGCTGACACATTTTGTACTTTCCAAAGTCAATTCAGGTCTAGATTGGAAGCTGCTAGGCAAATCTCGCTCTCTGCCATAAATGAAGCCAAACCGTAGCTTTATTAGGCTTTTATTTTGAATAAACCTTCACCGACGTCACAGTGTCAGACTCTGGTGAGAAACTGGCTTGATTCAAATCGCCCGCCATTTATAGTCCGGTTCAGGCTTTAAAGACTATCAATACTTTTGCTGAAGACATTCTGGGTGCTTCAGAGGCTGGTGTAAACAGCATTACTGTTAGACCATCCTTCTCAACCATTCCATCGTGGGAATTGAGAAAAGCAGTCTTTGATATTGACCATACACATTTACATAAAAACGGCTCGCCTAACTCTGTATGCTGTCACATGGAAAATGATTACAAACAAAAAAATATAAATTCATACAGATGGTTCTGTACTTGACTATGGTAAAGGAGGAGCAGATTTTATAATACCAGAATTGTGCCACGAGAAAATGTATCACTTGGGTAAACATTTTTTCCATCTTTACTGCCGAATTAGTTGCCATACTTATGGCCTTACAATCACAGACAGAAGTGCTCATTGTACCAGTTTCAGTTTCAGTAGCTCAAGGAGGCGTCACTGCGGTCGGACAAATCCATATACGCTACACCACATCTGCCAAGCAGATGCCTGACCAGCAGCGTAACCCAATGTGCTTAGTCAGGTCTTGAAAACAAAAAACAAAACAAAAAAAAAACCAAAAAAAACCCCAAAAAAACAGCACAACATAAAATCCCAGGTACAGCCTTCATTACAACCAACACAACTGGTAGAAAAACCGAACCAGTTAGCAGTGGCTCACTGCCAAGAAGAAACAGCGTCAATATCAGACGATGGCTTGCTTTTTTTTTTTTTTTTTTTTTTTTTTTTAAAGAGAGAGAGTCCCTTGCTAAAAATTCATCGATTTAACTCTCTCCATACGAACGGCGAAAGAGACGACGTTTAACAGCGTTTCAGCCCAATTACCATCATCAAAATATTGCAAGCGGAAGGCTCTTATACTAAAGACGTGAATGTTGACAAAGAATACCACAATTCTGACGACAGAAGCTAAAGATTGGGGTCATTCAGACACCCACTGGACATCCGAGGGGTCTGTGTAGAGGAGAAGAGAGGACTGGCCGTACTGAGTGAGTCAATCAAAGATCTTGTGAGAGAATTTAGGTGACCAAACTGCCAGTCTGGAAAGCGCTGTATCAAACAAACATCATATCTATAATTATCACCTTGCGCCATAGCATGGATGGAACACTTTTTTTTTTCACAAACTTTAAATCATAAACGTTCCTTCTGTATGTTTACCTGAAGGACCCGATAATGATAATGCTAGATGGCTAACACACACACACACACACACACACACACACACACACACACACACACACACACTGCTGCTGTTGCTGTTGCTTGGTTCCTTCTGTTTACTGAAATACTCGCAGCATTGCTGCATGGCCCGACAAGAAAAATCGTTTGTGCAAACAATTGTCAGTGCATCCATGGCAACCTGCAAGCACAAACACACACACACACACGCTCCCCTGCCCCCACCTCTCCCCCCCACACACAACACACACATGCAACACACACACACACACACACACACACACACACACACACAACACAACACACATCGCCCCTGTCCCCATCTCCCCCCCCACACACACACACACAACACAGACAAACAAACACACACACACACACACACACACACACCACCTGTATGAACGCACACAGACCCACAAACACACACACCCAAACACAAAACACACACACACACACACACACACACACACACACACACACAACACACACACATACACACACCTGCATGCACGCACACAGACCCACAAACACACACACACACCTGCATGCACGCACACAGACCCACAAACACACACCCAAACACAAAACACACACACACATAACACACGAACACACACACACACACGCGCGCGCGCGCGCGCGCACCCCCTCCCCCCACCTCCCACACACACGCCCCCCTGCCCCCACCTCCCCCCCCACACACACACAACGCACACATACAACACACACAAACAAACACACACACACACACACACACACACACACACACACACACGCACAAACACGCACACACACACACACACACACACACAGACGACACTTCCAAAATGGCGGAGACTACATTAAGAGGATAATTTCTTTGCTGTAAGAAGTTGCCGCAAACGTTTTGAAGAAATGAGAACAAGAAAATCGAGCGGGATCCAGCTGCACCTGTACACAGTAAAACCGCTCAGAGCAATGAGGCGACCGGTTTACAACGAGCCTGTGATTGCACAACTTAATTTCCATGTGGATTAATAAAGTGTTTTTGATTTGATTTGATTTGACAGAAAACGAGCAAGCCACCAAGACAAAACTGCCTTTCAAAAGAAGAAAAAAAGATGTTGAAAAATCGTATGACGAAAAGACGACGGGTGACGTAAAAAGTACAACGGCTAGAAGTACGTGTTCTGCAAAGAAAGAAGAAAATGGGGAATTTCCCAAGGTAACTTCTTCTTTTTCTGCGTTCGTGGGCTGCAACTCCCACGTTCACTCGTATATATGCGAGTGGGCTTTTACGTGTATGACCGTTTTTAACCTGCCATGTAGGCAGCCATACTCCGTTTTCGGGGGTGTGCATGCTGGATGTGTTCTTGTTTCCATAACCCACCGAACGCTGACATGGATTACACGATCTTTAACGTGTGTATTTGATCTTTTGCAGCATATATGTTGACCTGGGAGATCGGAAAAATCTCCACCCTTTACCCACCAGGCGCCGTCACCGTGATTCGAACTCGGGACCCTCAGATTGAAAGTCCAACGCTTTAACCATTCGGCTATTGAACCCGTCACCCAAAGTAACAATTCTCCACGATTCCGTGCTACCAAGTTGCCCAATATCAAATGACTCACAAAACAAGTTTCTATCAAATCAGGAAAAGGCAGAAATCTTTGTTGAAATGTTTGCGAAAAATAGCAAATACGAAGGCTTATCACCTGCGTGTAAAACACACAGAGACAGAGAAGAAAATAGTGCTTTATACAGTGATCCCATTCCGCAAAATGACTTGTGGTTTAATTCTCACATTACATATGAGGAGTTACAAACCGCTATACCTTCCCTTAGCAATTAAAAAAAAGTTCAGTTGGCATCGATACACTATCTAATGTGATACTAAAACACATTCCAAAAAAACAATGTATCGTTTTCCTACACAAAATATATCAGAAATGTTGGATATCTGGAACTGTACCACTGTACCGGTTTTAAAAGCAGGAAAACCTAAACGTAATAAAAATAGCTACAGGCCTATTGCTTTGACCTCGCATGTCAGTAAATTAATGGAAAAAATAGTCCCGTTTAGAATAATAACTTACTGCGAAAAATACAATATCATTCCAGTGAACCAGGCTGGCTTTAGAAAAGGAAGATCAACAGTCGAACACCAAGTAAAGATTACAACTCAAATAAAACATCAGTTTGCCCGCAGAACAAGTGTACTAGCAACGTTTTTTGACGTTAAAAAAAAAACACCCCAACAACCTACGATCAGGTTTGGCACAAACGTCTGTTATACAAACTGAAATCAGTTGGAATATCTGGTAATCTCTGTGGGTTTATAAAAAGCTTTTTATCTAATAAGAATTGTTAATCGTCTAATATCACTGATAGTGAAAAGACGCTAAACTAAAGAACGAACACACACACAACAACCACATATTACTCACTTGGTTTTGAACTGTAGGGCATGATGAAGAGAAAAAATGTGCACGACACTGGAGGTGACATGTGCTAAACAGACCTATTTCATCGGCATCGATTTTTCTCCCCCTCCTCCTCCCATTTTTTATCCGTCCCAGCTTGGGGTGACAACGCAACCACATCAAAAATGCAGTGTGCACGACAGCCACCACGTTTGTGCTGCGTCATAGAAAGGGCGTAGCTGGGCGTATTGATTGTACATTGACGGCAAGTCGCTCACCTGCCGTGAGAGGAGAAGTTAAAGAGGGAGAAGAGTAGGACACAGTGTGTATGATCGCTCCCAATGTTGGTTCGCTTTCGTTCCTGATGTGTTGGAAAATAAATAGATGAATACATGAATAAATGAATGAATGAATAAATAAATAAATGAATAGATTAATTAATTAATTAAAGGCGGGCGGGAGGTTCTGGGGGGTCGGAGGAGGAAGCGGAAAGTAAGAAATAGACCTTGCTCAAGTCTGTCGGTCCGTTTCCCATCGGCTTTTTATGTGTGTGTGTGTGTGTGCGTGTGTGTGTGTGTGTGTTGTGTGTGTGTGTGTGTGTGTGTGCGTGCGCGCGCGCATGTGTGTGTGGGGTGGCGGGGAGGGGGCGCGCGCGTGTGTGTGTCTTTGTGTTTGTCCAAATTCCTCGACGAGCCGTCATTTCTAAAGTCTTCTGAACTTTAGGCATTTTGTTTGGGGTGGAGGGAGGGTGGGGCAGTTGTTTGGGGTGGAGGGAGGGTGGGGCAGTTGTTTGGGGTGGAGGGAGGGTGGGGCAGGGGGCAGTGGGGATGGGGGATGGAGGGGGGTAGTGGATCTGTATAAATATCAAGAATCACGAATGAACAAGCACGGTTTCTGGACAATAATGAACGGCGCACAACAACAACAACATGAGGCATAATTATATTGTTGCTTGGCTTCTAACCCACGGTAAGAAAAAAAAATTTTTTTTAAAAAGACACAAAAGAGAGCAGTGTGTGTGGTCCTGTTTCGGCAAAGGTGTTGTGTCCTTTCGATAAAGGCGCTGTACACCGATTTACCTCACTCCGTCCCAAAGGGATGAATGGCTAACGGACGGTCGGTTTAGGGGGTCGGGAGGGAGGTGGGGGGGTGGGGGGGGGGGTCGGAAGTGGGGGGGTGGGGGCTAAAATGGCGGAAGGAGGGAGGAGAGGATGGGGCCCCGCTCTTTCCTGTGCCAAGCCCCAGCATGGACACACTAGGCAATCAGTGATGGCCTCAGAAAGGTCCTTCTAACTTAGCTTCAAATTCTTCAAATTGGAAGGTCAGCCGTCATTACTGACTATTAATGACCTGTGTGCGCAGAGGAGTAAAAACCTAGTCATAACCTAAGTAGACCTATCTTCCTACTGGAGGGGGTGACAATGAGAAAGAACATGTATAAATATTCCCTCCCACCGTCACTCGCAGCGTCCCTCCGGAGGAAAAAAAAAAAGAGGGGGGTGGGGGGTGGGGGTGGGGGGGACTAAACTGTGATCTTGTTCAGCTCCCTCTTGAAAGCTACCAAGGAGGGAGCCTCCGCTGCTGTTGCAGGCAGGGAGTTCCAGACGGGGATGGTTGATGGGAAAAAAACTGTATTTATAAGGGTCAGAGGAGGAGCTAAGATAGCTAAGCAAGCAGTACTAGGCAAAGCAGTGCAGGCCATAGTAGGGACCTAGTACGGAGGGACACGGCCTCCAGGAATCACTAAACAGGAGAGGTGTGAGAGGGAGGGAGAAAAAAAACATCAGTTTTTGTTTGTTTGTTTGTGTGTTTGTTTTTACTTCTACATGAAGCCGAAGTATGGTGGAGTTTTTGACTCACTCGTGTAAACAAAGTGAGTCTATGTTTTAACCCGGTGTTCGGTTGTCTGTGTGTGTGTGTGTGTGTGTGTGTGTGTGTGTGTCCGTGGTAAACTTTAACATTGACATTTTCTCTGCAAATACTTTGTCAGCTGACACCAAATTAGGCATAAAAATAGGAAAAATTCAGTTCTTTCCAGTCATCTTGTTTAAAACAATATTGCACCTCTGGGATGGGCACAAAAAAAATAAAGAATGAAGCCTAATTATATGCAAACTGCATTTACTGTTATATTTATATTTTTTGTATTCTCTAAACTTGGCACTTTGACCTCTTATTCTGACACAACAACAAGAGGAGTCATTATTATCATTTTTTGTTCAAACAGGAACTTCTTTTGCTAAGCATGGAATTTTTATTTATTTTGCAAACGTTTTGGTGCAGGTAGTAAAAAAGGGAAATTACTCTGTAATTAATGCTAGGGGACTTAATTTACTTTAAACTGATCTTTCTCATCTTAAACATTACATTTTGAAATTATACTCAATACATAAAAAGCTTGGATTTTTTTTCTTTCTTTTTTTTCTTTTTCATTTTTAAGTGTATCACAAGTGAGTCTTGAAGGCCTTGCCTCTCTTGTTGTTGTTGGTTTTTTCTGTAACTCATTCAAAGCGTGACAGTGGGTAGTGGGTGTTCTAAGCTGGGGATGACGGGCGTAATAGCCGAGTGGTTAAAGCGCTGGACTTTCAGTCTAAGGCTCCCGGGGGGTTCGAATCTCGGTAACGGCGCCTGGTGGGTAAAGGGTGGAGATTTTTTTTTTCACCCGATCTCCCAGGTCAACATATGTGCAGATCTGCGTGTGAAAACCGGCGCTACGCAAGCAGAAGATCAAATACGCACTTTAAAGATCCTGTGATCCATGTCAGCGTGTTCTGCGGGTTATGGAAACAAGAACATATTCAGTATGCACACCCCCGAACATGGAGTATGGCTGGCTACATGGCGGGGTGAAAACGGTCATGCACGTAAAAGCTTATTCGTGTACATGCGAGTGGACGTGGGGGTTGCAGCCCACGAAGGAAGAAGAAGAAGAAGCTGGGGAAATGTCTTTAAAATTAAGGAAAAGATTGATGTAGTTTATCATGGAGTTGTGGGTGTGAATTTGATGTCAACTCTCCGAAGACCGCAACAGGGCATCGACTGACGGTTTGAGTTCTCTCTTATGCAGAGAGCTATTTATTGATCAAGTCTTGTACGACTGCAGTTTCGGTCCCTGTGAAACACACACACACACACACACACACACGCGCGCGCGCGCGCGCGCGCACACACACATACATACACACACACACACACATACAGACACACACAAACACACACACATACACACACACAAACACACACACATACACACACAAACACACATACAAACACACATAAAGACAGACAGACACACACACACACACACACACACATACACACACACATACACACACACACGCACGCACGCACACGCACACACACACACACACACACACACGCACGCACACATACATACATACACACATACATACACACACACACACACACACACATACACACACACACATACAGACACACACACACACACACACACACACACACACACACACACACACACACACTCAACTTGATGTGTATACTCACTTAGTATATGTTACAGTCAGGCGTTCCATTTGGACTGTATATTAACGAAGCCTTACCTGCACGAAAGTGTATCATCACAAATCACCAGGAATGTTGCTTTTTTGTTGTTTTGTTTTTGTTTGTTTTTTACTCTTTCCATACGAACGGCGAAAGAGACGACGTTAACAGCGTTTCGCCCCAATTACCATCATCAAAATATTGTAAGCGGAAGGCTCATATACTGAAGACGTGAATGTTGACAAAGAATTCCCGTGACAATTCTGACGACGGAAGCTAAAGGTTGGGTCATTCAGATACCCACTGGACATCCGAGGGGTCTGTGTAGAGGAGAAGAGAGGACTGGCCGTACTGAGTGAGTTATTAACATGCATCATCACTGAGTTGTTTCTTCCGTGAAATCAATCATACTTCTATTCATGTTAAAATCTTCATATTTAATTCCACCTTCCATCTACTCTGCCCCCGCCCCCCCCCCCCCCCCCCCCCCATCCCACACCTCTCCCTCCCCCTCCCCCTCCCCCTCCCTCCTCCCCCCCGCCTCTCCAACTCATCATTCACCTCACCCTCCTCTCCAACTATACCTTTTAAACTGCAATATTCAAATGCGAAGATGAATAAATATTACTTTCAATCACCAGTACGTGTAACTAACGGAGCATTGGGTTATGCTGCTGGTCAGGCATCTGCTTGGCAGATGTGGTGTAGCGTATAATGGATTTGACCGAACGCAGTAACGCCTCCTTGAGCTACTGATTCTGATACTGATACTGGTACTGATACTGGTTAAGGAGCATCAAACAAAACTCCCCCTCTTCCTCGCTTGGCATCGATCGAACACGTTGTCATGGAGACATAAACTGTACACACGTGTTTAAAAAAAAAAGAAGAAAAAAAAGACGAACCAATTTCATCATCTCATCGATTTTGATCCAAACAGTGGATCCAACCTACCCCGGGTGGAAAAACGCATCGGCCACTGTTACCCAGCTACCCGCTCTTCCAAGCGTGTCGGAAGGGTATTGATTCGATGGCAGTCACCCTGAGAGACAGAAGAGGATTGGAAAAGAGTAAGGCATCTCACCCGTTCCCTTCCCTCCAGCTGCGGGCCGAATGTGAGCCGTGACTGAAAGAGGAAAAGAAGAGGCCCTCGTTTCGCGCTGCAAAAACTGTACAGCTGTATATCGTTGTACAAAGTTCTAAAACAGGCCTGACACAGGAAAAGTTTGAAAGTCATTTACACCGCTAGAATACAACCACACACGTTAATTTTTGTTCTAATGAATCATAAAGAACATATTCAACAGATAACACCTTCACAAAGTGAATGTATTTTGTGTTGTGTATGTTAATAATATTTCTAGTAGACCTGACTAAGGCCTTCGACACGGAGAACCGCCGTGGTCTGTGGAAGATCCTCTTAAAGTTCGGCTGCCCAGAGAGCCTAATCCAGCTGATAGCGTCTTTCCACCGTGGCATGCAGGCGAGTGTACAGGAAAATACTGACATGTCGGATCCGTTCCCTGTGGTAAATGGAGTGAAGCAGGGCTGCGTCCTGGCACCCACTGACACTGTTCTTCATTCTCTTCTCTGCCATGCTGATTGACGCCTTCCAAGACTGTGACCGGGGCATCTACATTCGGTTTCGCACATAATTATGGCAAACTTTTCAACTTGCGGCGACTCCACGTCAGGTCCACGGTGTTTGAGGCACTGTTGAGAGAATTCCTCTTCGCTGATGACTGCGCGCTTGCTGCACACACCCATGAGGAGATGCAGTTCATTATGGACAGGTTCTCAACTTCCTGCAGGCGCTTTGGACTCACCATCAGCCTCAGCAAGACCGAGTCCATGTACCAACCAGCTAGCTCACAGAACGCCAGTGCCCCCCCCCCCCCCCCACCACCACCCCCCTGCAATCAAGATCAATGACACAGAGATCAAGTCAGTCAACAACTTTTGCTATCTGGGCAGCACCCTATGCAGCAACGGAGCCCCGTTGATGCAGAAGTAACG
>NC_134906.1:24656934-24716934 GCF_041734735.1 Babylonia areolata
CCAACTTCCAGGTGATTCTTGTGGATGGTACCTGTTGCATATCTTTGTATGTCCAAAATCTACCGAACTATGATGAATGGATTAGAGGATCTTTTAACTTGCTTAATTTTCTGCACACGTGTGTACACGTATGCCCATTCACCCAAACACAAAGACAGAAAGAGTGTACGACAACTGTTGCTGCTAGTAGCACAGTAGCTGGTCTGCAGTTCCTTTTTTCCCGAGACCCTGGAAAAATCTCAGTTCATAACCGACTAGATACTGCACCCAGAAGACAAGACCTTTGTCTATTGCTGTAAACTCCCATGCTGTTACACTTGTTGCGACACTTACCAGTATTCCTATGGTACTAATCACAGCTGTTTTTATTGTTTCACATGTTGGATAGATCAGAAAGTACAGAGGAGAAAAGAGACCTTTGAGCAAAAACCTTTGAACCTACATAAGTAAATCAATGATAAACTGAGGTCCAGTGTGTCGCATTCAATCATAAATTAGCACACATAAAAAACCCACAGTGGCAAAAGGATTGTTACTTAAACATTCTGCAGAAAAATCCACTTTGATAGTTTGAAATAATGTCTGATTGTGACATACATAAATTATTAGATTTTGCAGCTTAACATTAAACATTGTGTGGCTTTCACTCAAAAGTTTGAACTATAAATCATGTGAATTGAAATTTGAATTGTCATTTTGATTTATGTAAAATTTTGCATTTGTGCATTGGTTACTGAACATGATGAAGAATAAGAGAAAGCAAGGCAGGTCCTTGAATATTTTTTCACCATAGATGTTGACACTTTTGAGGCTGTATGTGGATGTGTGTGTGTGGACATTTGCAGGGATCGAGAAGTGCAGGCAGACAGAGTGGTACTGGTAGCGGTAGCATTATGAACGATGCAGGCAAGGCAAAGCACGCCTGTGCGAATGGAGGAAAAGGTCGGGGCCGTCCCAGGAAACTTTCCTACTTGACGGCGGCCTCCAGGAAGCTTGGGAGAGACCTGAGCATCGGGGACCGAGTGGTAGTGCGTCGCAACAACGGTCTTCTGTACCATGGGGAAGTGCTGAGGGTGAGTGGAGAGAGAGACAATCGGTCTGTGTTGATCAACGTAATTTGTGCAGCGTGCTGTTCGGAAGAACTTAAGTAAAAAAAATGAACGATAGTGTGAAGGTCCTTTTATGTTATTAATATTTTCGTATTTTCATCCGGTGGGTGACGGAAGCAAGAACGTACCTAGCATGCACACCCTTGAAAACAGAGTATGGCTGCCTACATGGCAAGCTAAATAAAATGGTCATACATGTAAAATGCTACATGTCTGCTCTGAGTGTGTATGTGTGTGTGCCTGAGATCTGATTGAAGAACACAGGAAACAAATGATGAGCGCCCAGTGGCAGCCGTCAGTAGTCTCTACCCAGGTAGGCAGCCTGTTAGTGTTATGCAAATGACTCAAAGTTTACAGAACACTTAGCCTGGTCTCCAACTGAGGATAGAGAGAGATATATATATAATATAGCTTATAAGTATATATATATATAGCTTATAAGTATCCATATCATATATTTTAAAGTTTTATTCACTTTACCAGTGTTGCCTTCCTGAATTACTTTTTCTCACTTTATTATATATATATATATATATATATATCACTAGGAGTGACTTTGAAACAAATACTAATGCAGTTTAATAATGTCATTCAAATGCTATTGACTAAGAAAAAACAACGCTGATGGATTTGTGATGTTTGGAATGGAAAGGTTTGTATCTATTCTAATTCATGTTTGGGTGCATTTTCTGTATTTTTTCATTGAGGTGAAGTTCTGTTCATTAAGCCAGTTGTTTTTGTCTGCAATTTATTAAAAAAAGAAAAGAAAAAAAAAAAGGGAAGCGGGTGGAAGGGGAGAGAAAATCCTGTAACCTGACATTTTCTGCTTAGTGAAACTGAAAAGTTTTACCGCAGACTCATCAAAATGGATACTGAAAGTCCCTGGGAGGTTAATAATAGCTTCTGAAAGGTTTTTTTTTTTTTTTTTTTTTTTTTTTTTTTTTTTTTTTTTTATTCCCCATTGAAATGGTTCAGCTCATATGTATGTTTTTCTTCCATTTGTGGAAGGGCAAAAATGCCAGAGACAGGACTGAGTCTGTGTTTAGTTTAAAGTGATCAGCTCCATGACTAGTCAATTATTATTGTCAGTAGGGGGCTGAGTAGGTGGTGTCCTAAATATATTAAATCAGAACAGGCACTAGTACTGAACACCACCAAAGTGACTTGGCGGTAGTGCAGGGTCTCCTCTGGTGTGTGGCCTCCTGGTGATCTAACATGGATGATTCCTGTAGATTACCATGGCTGGGACTGGGATAGACAAACCCAGTCATCAGATGAATATGTTCTGCTGTTTGATGAGTCTCTCAATAACAAGACTCAGATGAAGCAGTTGGACTTTCATATCAGATACTGGCATGGTAATATAGTCAAGACCCGCTTTCTGACAATGGAATTCATGGGACATGCCACAGCAGTTGATCTCCAGGAACAGTTTGAAACTGTCTTCAGTGACTTGAATCTGAAAAAATCCAGTTTAGTCCAAATTTCCATGGATGGCCCAGCTGTGAACCTGAAGTTGCTGGAACACATCAACAGTGACATGGTTGAAAACCATGGTGTTGGGTTGCTTCGTGTGGGCAGCTGTGGACTGCATGTTGTCCACAACGCATTCAGAAGTGGCTGTGAGGCATCAAAGTGGGACATTGAGTCCTTCCTTGCATCTGCCTACACTTTGTTCAAAGACAGTCCAGCAAGAAGAGAAGATTTTGTGACAGTCACAGGCTCAACAGTTTTGCCTGCCAAGTTCTGCACACATCGCTGGCTGGAGAACAAGTCAGTGGCCACAAGAGCAATTGAAATGATTGCGGACCTCAGGAAATTTGTTAAAGCAGCGGTGGACAAGCATGTCACACTGCCCAGGAACAAGAGCTTTGACATTGTCAAGACTGGTGTTTTATCTACACCCCTCCTGGCTTGCCGTCTGGCATTCTTCTGTTCAGTGGCCAGTATACTGGAACCTTTTCTGACGAAGTACCAGGCAGATCAGCCCCTTCTTCCATTCATGTGTGGAGACCTGCAGGATATGCTGAAAACCCTGATGAAGCAATACATCAAAGGAGAACTCCTGCAGGACTGTACGGCTCAAAGGCTGGTGCAGATTGATGTCGGCAGTTCCACCAACCATCTGCATTTGAATAAGGTGGAACTTGGATTTCACACAGACAGACTGTTATCGGAATTCAAGCGCTCCTCTGGATCAATGATGGAGGGACTGGTAACAGAATTCAGAGGAGAATGTAGAGTCTTTTTGAAGGCTGTGATACAGAAACTGCAAGAGAAATCACCTCTGAAATACAGTTTGGTCAGGAATTTGAGCTGCCTGAATCCCAAGATGTTGGCTGAAAAAGACGTCTGCATGAGCAGGATGAAGCGGGTGCTTCAGTGCTGTCAGGCAGCCAGAAGACTGACGGATGAGATGTGCGACAAGGCATCTCAAGAGTTTTTCTTTTTTCTTGACATTGCTACTGTGAAATATGCAGCAGATGAATTTGATCCAGCATCACAGAGGCTGGATTCCTGGTTCCAGAGTGCCATTGCAGACCAAGATGAATTCCGGACTCTATGGTCTGTTGTGAGGATGCTCCTTCTTTTGTCCCCCGGACAGGCAGTTGTGGAAAGAGGTTTCTCTTTCAACAAAGAAGTGGTGGCAGACAATCTCAGCAAAGTTGCTCTGAAGGCCCGCAGAGTTGTTTTAGATCATATCCACAGTGTGGGAGGAGTGGAGGAGGTTGTCATTGACAAAAAATTACTGGTATCAGCTTCAGGGGCATGGGGGAGGTATGACAGATACCTCACTGAGCAGAGAAAGCAGAAGGAGGCAGATGGGAAAGTTCAGCAGAGGAAGAGGTTGGGAGAAGAACTGACCACACTGAAGAAAAAACTGAAGACCAGCAGTGATGAGGCACGTCATCTCCTGGAACAGGCTGACCGACTGAGTTTCCAGGCTCAGGAGCAGAGAAGCTTCAGTCTGACTGAAAGATCGAACACCATGCGTTTGTTGGCCAAAGACAAAAAAGATGAAACTGAGAAGGTTCAGCAGGACATCGACAGAGTGGAGGGAGAAATGAAACTGTGTTAATTTGATGAACAGATCCTGATCCCCCCCCCCCCCCCCCAGCCCCTCCCCCCCAATTGCAAGTGACTTATATTTCCAGTAATGCTTAGTATACAGGTATCAAGACATCTTGTGTGTGTGCATTTGTATTTTTTCTGCTAATTAATTGTGGGTGATAGAATTTCTGCTAGTAGTGTTCACTATGTAGGCATCAAGACATCAGGTGTGTGTTTTTGTTTCTTTTTATTCTTTTTTTTTTTCAACGGACTTTGTGTGTGAATATCTGTATTACAGTAATACTCAGTGTGCTGGCATCAAGACTCTTCTTCATGTGTGAATTTTCTTCATTTGTGAGTGACTGTATTGTAATATTACAAGACACTTCATTATGACTTTAAATGAGCCCTTGATCATCAGAAGACTTCAAAAAATGTCATGGAAGACATGTACAGGTATGATTTTTATGTCTCCTATTAACTTTGTAGGTCCTTACAAAATACTGAGATGGTCCTTATAAGTCCTTACAAGGTCCTTACTTAGCATAACCTGAAGTCACTGGGAACCCTGAACCCAGGTTTGGCTGTGTAAAGGGGTCTCGGAATGAGAGTAATGCCACTGAAACGATACAGATGACAGGAGAGCATTTTAAAAAGTAATGATAATAATATAAAAAAAAAGGAAGGAAAAAAGTATAAGCTGTTCAAGAAACTTTCAAACAAGGTTCTTTGGGTTTTCATGGCCAACACTTGGTAATCATGTTAATTTTTATGCTGAATACTATTTGTTATGCCTGTAGAAAAGGGAGAGAATCTTTTATGGCCTTGTTATATTAATTATTTTAACAGAATTGTGTCGTCATTGCTGAAGATTTTAATTTTTGAGAGGTTCATCTTTGACCGTTTTCAATATGTGTGGGTTTGTGTTTTTTTATATGGTCCACAATTTTTCACATTCATTAGACTTAATACTGAGTTGTTCCTCTTTTCTCGTCCATGACATGTAGTTTTGACAGCATATGACACTTGACGGTAAGTTGAGTTACAGGTTTGTTGATTTTTTGATTTTTTTTTTATACTTGTTGTTGTAATACTAATTGTACCAGTTTTGATTTTGTTTTTGTTTTTTATTTTATTTATTTATTTTTTTTTTTTTTCAAATATTTGTTCAGGTGGAGGAAGCAAATGAACGCTGCCAGATCAAGTTCGAGGAGGGTGTTACATTGCACACACTGTTCAAAGACATCCATAAAGGTAACTTGTTGCAGTGCCTGATGAACGCTCAGGTCTTCCACTGGGCAGGTCTGAGCTGTGGTCATGATTGATGTGTTCCTTAGTTTTCCCCAGCAGTCTGGTATTCTGCAGTGCAGTGCATGCTTATTTGTCAGTGTGTAACAAGTATGAAAAGCAAAAAAAGAAAAAGAGTTTCAGTTTCAGTAGCTCAAGGAGGCGTCACTGCGTTCGGACAAATCCATATACGCTACACCACATCTGCCAAGCAGATGCCTGACCAGCAGCGTAACCCAACGCGCTTAGTCAGGCCTTGGAAAAAAAAAAAAAAAAAAGGGAATAAATGATAGATAATCTTACACCAAGAAATAAATAAATAATACCTATAATGTAAAAAAAAAAAAACACAAAAAAAAACAATGATGATAAATAAGCAAATAGATGTAAAACATGAAGACACACATTCACATATACACCCACACATGCATAACAGATATGCACCGAACATGCAGTTTCAGAGATATGAAAGCACAGTCAAATACATATAAACGTACATGAGCTCCAACACACACACACACACACACCACACACATTACCCTGCACCTCCTCTACCCCCCTCCTCCACACACTCATTTCTAGTCTACGTATCACAGCTTCCACGGCACACACACACACACACACACACAGATGAACACTTACTTGTACAAGCACACACACATATGCCCATATCTCCACACACATATATACAAATATATATATATATATATATATATATATATATATATACGTTCCAATACGTTCCAAAGAAAAAGAACTAATGTGATGTAAAATCTGCAGTGTGATACAGTTCGTGCATTGCATGCAGCTGATTTTTACGCATGCTGTTCAGCATTCTGCAAAGTGTGCAGTCTTCAGTCTTATTATTTGTATTAGATTGCCATGCAAGGTATAGAGTTAGTTGGCAAGCAGGGTCTGAAATAATTCTTCTAATTGATTTGCCTTTTAATCACGACCAGATGACCTTATAGATGTTTTTTGTTGTTAAAAAAAAGGAAATGGATGAAGGGGGTTGGTAGAAGCTACAAAACAACATCATGAATATCTTTAAGTTTAAGTTTACCATGTTGTGTACTTGATTTAAGCCTGTACTCCTATATATATGCATAAAACCGGGCACGGGGCAGTCTAGCAATAGATGGAATACTCGGATAGAATAATCACATTAATTTAGAAATATCCTGAAACGTATGCTTGTGCGAGTTGTTTCAGTGCTCAGAGGCATTATATTTCCAGTGTATCTTGAAATATACCTCTGTGTGTGTGTGTGTGTGTGTAAACAGTATATTGTGAACCATTAATATTAAATACCATTTGATTTCTGCAGCTCCAGGGAACGGAGACCCGAGTTGCTGTGTGTGCAATGGCGAGTCTACCGATCGCTCCAATCCCATCGTCTTCTGTGATAGTTGTTCTTTAGGTGAGTTCTCATTTCTTCTAAACCTGGCCCCCAGCTCTGTTGCTGTCGTTATCGCAGGTATACATATCGGGCATCAGTCGCATACACCCATAGAGGAACAAACTCCGCACACCAGAGAAGGTTGCTCAGATTATTGATGCTGTTTCAGAGAATCATTAATGGGTTTCACAAAACTGATAATTTACCTCACAGTCTCACACAGAATGACACATCTTTACATTAGTGCCATGAAACATTTGTTCCAGATTAGCCGAACTTTCTAATGGTAGTATATAGTAACAGTCTATACAACAGTTCCATGAAACGAATGTTGAATGTTTGTTCCAGATCAACCAATCCCTGATATATATATATATTCACTAGTAAGTGACCAACCAGCCATACAGGTATATTCTGTACTGAATCACGTTTAAACCCTTGCCAGCATACACTCGCACTTGTTACCGTAACTCCCAGCAGAAAGGAATCCTTTAGAAATTCCCTGGATCCAGTACTGATTCGTATTGCCAACAAAGTCTTGTAAATTGGTTGTTGGCCCATAGTCCACACTTGTACAAAATGTCTGGAAAATATATCCACAATGTCCAACCAACCGACCAGAAACAAAACAGTAGTGGTTATTGTGTACATTGTATTTTTAAAACACACTTTTGTGTGGGTAAGATGGCATCGTGGCAGAATACACACCCGTTAAACACGCAGTTTTTGTGAAATTGTACCATGGCAGAAATCCAACTATTTTTTCTCCGAATAATTACTATTTCACCCGTTTGTCAAGTTGTTGCAAGATTCCATAATTATCCAGATGTAGCTCAATGAAATCATCAGTGGCTGCTTCGATGGTTCTTTGCATTTTTCGTGCTTTGCTTTTCAGGATACCATCAGTGTTGTCACAACCCGCCAATCCTCACCTCAGTCATTCAGACTCGCGCCAAGTTCTTCTGCAAGCTGTGCACGTTCGCCGCCAGTGTCAAGGTAAGCATTGGAATGAACCTACCTTTACAGGTGTGTTGATAATGTGTGTCTAGACTCCAGCTCTTTTTTTTTTTTTTTTTTTTTTTTTTTAATAAATTGTTTTGTAGGTTTTTTTGTTGTTTTTGTTCTGCAGAAGAACCAGCTATAAAAGCTGAGTGAAATGATTCAGTTGTATTCTTTGTTCAAACAGTCTGTGAAAGGTTTCAGCTCATGTAGTTTTAAAAGTCATTCTGCATTTGCAGTATTGATTTATTTGTGTTTTTCGTTGGTTTATGATTTGGTGGATTTAAAAATTTTAAGCTTACAGTATAAACTTTGTAAGGACTTTTTCCATGTTAACTCACTCAGTACGGCCAGTCCTCTCTTCTCCTCTACACAGACCCCTCGGATGTCCTGTGGGTGTCTGAATGACCCAACCTTTAGCTTCCGTCGTCAGAATTGTGGTATTCTTTGTCAACATTTACGTCTTCAGTATAAGAGCCTTCCGCTTGCAATATTTTGATGATGGTAGTTGGGGTGAAACACTGTTAACGTCGTCTCTTTCGCCATTCGTATGGAGAGAGTTAAACAGATTCAGTTAGAGAAATGAGCTGTGGTTGTTTTCCATTTTTTCAAGTGCAAAAATCCGAATGGTTGCTGTGTCTAATTTTTTTTCTTTAAAAAAAGTTATGTCTGTTGGTTTACATGACTGATGCACGTGTGTGAAATGATAAACAGTCACGCATGGCTGACTTCTAAGCTATGCCGCAATTGGTCAGATTTGTCCAAGCATTGATGCTTTATTGTAATGTCTTGTGCTGATACATAATTTTTGACTGATAATTTGCATTGTAAGCTTTTTGAATTTCCGACCTTGAGGATTTTACAAAGTGTGATAGTTATAAAAGCTGAAGATATTGATAAAAGATGTCACTACCAAAAAATGGCTTGGCCTGGTTGGATGAAACTCCCAACAGATCGGACAGTTGTTGGATTGGCGACTTTGTACAAAAAGTCAGTGTCAGCAGCATATAGCAAAATCGTGTGCTTGTGGTGTGACGCCATTCTTTTTTTTTTTTCATTCGCAGTGTAAACAGGGGAACAGCTTCTTTGAACTGAGAGGTCGCAGATGACAAACCGTATGGAATACACTCCTGCTTCAAACAGTTTATTGATCAACAAAAGGGGCGTGATTCCAGTGCAGTTCCTAGTGTTGTAAACAAACACTTTTCCAGCTGCTGGACCCTGGCACCAGTACGCTTTTAGTTTCAGTTTCAGTCCCGCTGACATCGTGGTGTTTATGAATCTATTTAGCATTTACTGTTGAGAACATGATGATTTGTATTGCATTTTATAAAATCTCTGTTGCAGCATGATGGTAACCCCAGGTCTAATCTATTTAGCATTTACTGTTGGGAGCATGATGATTTGTATTGCATTTTATAAAATCTCTGTTGCAGCATGAAGGTAACCCCAGGCTCATCAATTCTATGGCAGGTACAAGACTTTGTTTTTCATTGCAAAAAAAAAAGAAAAGAAAGAAAGAAATATTCAGTAATAGATTATGAAATGTCGGGACAATTTTCATTTTAAGCATTGGGATAGATTATTGAGTGGGTGGTCGGGGTTTTTTTTTTGGGGGGGAGGGTAGGGGGGTTAGAGAGAGTGGATGGGTGTTAGAGAACTTACGTTTTATGGAAGTAAGGATGTGTGGTTTGGAAAATGAACTATTTGACATTTTGTGTGTTAGTCTGCAGAACTTTTCACTTTTCGCCTTTTAGTATCATGAGCTGCAAACATTTCTTAACAGGTTTGTCTGTTCATCTGTCCCTGTTTCTTCTCAGTCTTGCTTTACCCTACACCCTTCTCATCCCCCCAAATCCTTGTTTTACCCCTGACATTCGCTTTACCTATGCATACTCTCTTTCTCTCTTCTCTTCTTTTCCCTTCTCTCCCTCCCTCCGTCTCGTCTCTAAATCAGTGTGATTGCTCTTCCTCCTGAAATGTAACGTCTGTTATATCTGACCCCACTCTTTTTTTTTTTCTTTTTAGTGTAGGTTGGCATATTGATCAGTTGGCACTTTTAGGCGCATCCTTGAAACTGAAAACTGATTTACACTGGGGGTTTTGGTAATGGCACAAGGAGAAATGAATTTCAGGTGCAGGCCTGGTGTTTGAAAAGGTTGAGTTAGGGAGTGTTGTTTCTTTCCGAGACATGATGGGAGAAGACATTTTGTGTGTATGTGTGGCCGTGTTTTTTATTGTTGTTGGTGGTTGGGTTGTTTTTGTTTTTTTTGGTTTTTTTTTTTGTTGTTGTTGCCCCATCATCTGCACCATTTCAGTGGCATTACTCCCACGCTGCTTATTTAGATTCCCCCATACACAGCCACACCCGGGTTCGCCCGTCACAGTTCCAGCATTAGCAGTCCGCAGGGAACCATCGTGGTTAGGTCGCCTGGATGTCACACACCAGAGGAGACCCTGCACTGCTGCCGAGTCACTTTGGTGGTGTTCAATGGTGCCTGTTCTGATTTAATGTACTTAGGACACCACCTACTAAGCCCCCTGCTAACGACAATAATGGCTTAGTCGTAGAGCCAGACTGAGTGAGCGTCCCTCCCAGAGTGGAGACTGCCACCACATCCCTCAAACAACAGGCCCCCATGAATCTGCCGACACTGAAGACATTGACAGGACTCACCCCAAGCACGGAAGTGGAGGGGTATCAATACTGAGGTTGCCATGAGAGCAGGGCATGAAAGATCACAGACTTTGAGACTGTTGAGTTTTTGGGTTTTTTTTTAATTTTTATATTGATGTGACACGTTTATTCAGGGTTAAATGGGTAAGCTTGAGCTTTTTTGCACCATACCCTGATTTTTTTTTTTTTTTTCAATCAATAAAAAATAAAAACAAAATGATAAGTCAGCACATATATATGTAATGTATACATATATGTGAAAACAACATCTAAAATGAAATGGAAGAATATTTAGTTCTTTGGAGTCACAAGCTTGGGGATTTAGAAGTGCTTGACAAATGATCAGCTGGGGTAAATTGTTCGGGATGTGTATTCAGTTGATTTTTTGTGTTTTAATATTTCTATGGGTTTTTTTTCTTTTCAGCAAATGAGGATCTCCGACAGGTTCTACCATACAAGGTTTGTTTTCTTTGAAAATTGTCCGAAGAAGCTTAGATACTGTGAAAGGTTCTGTGTAAATTCTGTGAATGGGAGAGGGTTAAAATGTGTGGGAGATTACAGGCAAGTGTTTTGTGAGGAATGCCATCGAGATGGACTTGAAGAATGAGCAGCCACCCATGAAAGGGTCAGCTTTATGTGTGTTTGTTTTTTTCTTTTCTTTTAAAAAAAAAAAATATGCTGTATGAGACAAATTAGAGTCTATTGGCTTCATTTCTTAGAAATTTATTATGTTTTCATTGTACACCTCGGGTTTATAGGCACCTGTTATTTGTGAAGCATCTACTGACCTAAAACTATTTGATAAGCTATTTTGATAAAGAAAATTGTCTGTCTTGAACAACAAAGACTATTGCCATTTCAGTCTGCACTTGTGGGTGATCATGTGGGTTTTAGTTTTCTCTGCAGTTTTGATATAATTTTATCGGTTACAATATTTTCTGGAGTTAACCAGTTTAACTTTAGAGGTGAATGTACAGATTATGAATTTGATTTTCTCTGTAGTTTTGTATTGAACCTAAAGATTATATTTTCCTTTGCAATTGTTAGATGAACCTGGGGATTACGCATTTGCTCTGCTATTTTTGGATAATTTACGGGTGGTATTTTCTCAGCAATTTTCAGATGAACTTACAGCTTCTGATTATGTCTTAAATTTCAGGAGATCTTAGATAATTTACAGGTTATATTTGCTTAGCAATTTTCAGATGAATGTACAGGTTTCAGATGTTCTCTGCAGTTTTCAGATGATCGTCCAGACTACAAATGTTCTCTCCAATTCTCAGATGAACGTCTAGGATACACATTTTACTCTGCTACAAATTCTGTCTGCAATTTTCAGACGAACCTGCTGACCTGGGATGCTCAGCACAGAACGAACGTGGAGCAATTCTACTGCTACTGCGGGGGCCCGGGAGAGTGAGTGTCTCGGTCTTGATTTGGTGTGGCATGAGAATTGAGTGTGCAGTACATTGTGTTTCCTTGTAAAGACAAAGAACCGGCATGTGGCTGACATGTTGATACCGTGTGTGCTTGGTTTAGCTGTCCGCTTGTTGATTGGATTTTTTTAGTTGTTTTTTTTATTCCTGGATGGAGAGATGTATGATGGATGTTAAAACCCTTTGCTTGCCATGGATTGTGCTAACGGGGAGATTAGAATACTTTTTTTTTTTAAGCTTTAAAACAACAGCGACAAAACAAAACAAAAAAATCATTTAGAGTTTATTTTTCAGATGCAGTGCTGCTGGTACATGTCACAGAAAAAAAGTAAAGTTATCAGAGAAGCAGTAGTTAGCATGATAACTTTTATTTTGTATCAGGTCAAAGCATAAATTCACTTTTATTTTGTATCAGGTCAAAGCGTAAATTCACTTTTATTTTTGTACCAGGTCAAAGCATAAATTCACTTTTATTTTGTATCAGGTCAAAGCATAAATTCACTTTTATTTTGTATCAGGTCAAAGCATAAATTCACTTTTATTTTGTATCAGGTCAAAGCATGAATTCACTTTTATTTTGTATCAAATCAAAGCAAAAATTCATTCATTCCTTGCATGAAACTGAAGGTCAGAGTTCTGTTCTCGTTCTGTTCCCCACTATACAGTGCTGATCATCTTCCACAGGTCTGATGTGCGGGAGTCTTAGGATTATGCAGGAATCTGGCATTGGGGATTCTGGCATTGTGGACACATGTTTTCAGGCAAAACATAGTCTGGTCACAGAAAATATATTAACCCATTCAATCTTTGGGAGCTTACACTAGCCTTGGCAGGCTGTTTGGCCATATATTGATGCAGAGGAACATGAAAAATAAAATGAATTTGACCGGTTTTTCCCTCCAGATTGACAGACATGGGCTCAGCCAGAGATACTGTAGACGTTAGTGCTGTCTGTCTGTAGGTTATGCACATGTAGGAACTTGTAAAACAACTGTTTTAATGAAACGAATTTCGAGGTTTGGGCCTGGTTCACACTGACTTTGAATCATAACGAAAGCAAGCATACAGTGCAGCTTTTGTCATGCAGTATCAGTCCCAGTTATTTTCTCCTCTCTCTTTAGTTATCACTATTTATTGTGAGCGTTCCTTGTTCCCATTAATAATAATAATAATGGATACTTATATAGCACACTATCCAGAAATCTGCTCTAGGTGCTTTACCAAAACGCTTTGTTAACATAAAACATTACATCTATGTTACATACACACACCAAAATATGACTACACACACACACACGTGCACACACACACACACAAACACAAACACACACACACACACACACTCTCTCTCTCTCTCTCTCTCTCTCTCTCTGTCTCTCTCTCACTGCGTACCTACATTTTAACAACACATGTGTATCTAACAGCTACCCTAACACATACGCACACATAGGCAGGCACAAACTTACCTAAACGCATTGTTGGTTGTATTGTGAAGAAAGAATAACCAGCTATCATTATTTGTTGTAACCACCCCTTGTTCTCATTGTTGGTTGTATTGTGAAGAAAGAATAACCAGCTGTCATTATTTGTTGTAACCACCCCTTGTTCTCATTGTTGGTTTGTATTGTGAAGAAGGAATAACCAGCTGTCATTATTTGTTGTAACCACCCCTTGTTCTCATTGTTGGTTGTATTGTGAAGAAGGAATAACCAGCTGTCATTATTTGTTATAACCACCCCTTGTTCTCATTGTTGGTTTGTATTGTGAAGAAAGAATAACCCCAGAAGATTCATAAAGCAAAAAGAAAAAGAAAAGTGGTGTTATAATCTTGTATTATTGATGTGTAACTTTTGTAAATCTGTGGTTATGATCTTCCTGTACCTCCACTATTGTCAGTTCATTATTTTGTTTCATTCGTTTATTCGTTTGTCTGTTCATTTATGATCTTTTTTCCTTGATAGCCTCACAGTTACAGTAGCGAAAAAATTTGTGTTTTGCTTTCTCTATCCTCTGCGTCTTAAAAATGTCCTAATTGCAGATTGAATGAACTATGATGAGTATGACAGTGACTGTGTGTGTGTGTCTAAAAACCTGCATGCTGATATGTGTTGGCGTGCTTCCACCACTATTTTTTTAATCATTTTATTTTATTCATATTCAGAACTTTTTGGGGTTTTTTGTTTGTTTTTTTTGTGTGTGTGTTTTTGTGATGATGTTGACATGATGACTTACTGTGTTGTGCCATGCTGGAGAAGTTTTTAAAAGTTTTTCTTTTTTCTTCTTTTTTTTTTTTTCTAATTTGAAAGAAAAAAAGTTTCTTTGCTTCTGTATGTTCTTTCCTTTTCTTTTTTTCTTTCTTTCTTTCTTTTTCTATGAGTGTTTGCGTTGTGCGTTGCAGCTGGCATTGCAAAATGCTGCAGTGCTGTCGCTGTCGTCAGTGGTTCCATGAAGGTGAGGCTGTTTATGTGTGGCTGTCGTTGGTTGCTTACCTCCGTTCTCCTCTTCTCTTCTCCCACACCACCCATTGGGCTTTTCTGTTGTGTGTTTTATTTCATTCAGTATATTATTAATTAAGTATTTAATCTGCTGCTTCTGTTCTATCCCCCCCCCACTCTATGATTTCAGTGTGTGTTTCATTTGTTTTATTAAACTTTAAAAAATATATATATATCAGTGACCTAAAATGGTGTGTGTGTGTCACATCATTTGTGGCTTTATGCATTTCTGTGCTTTATTGTTGGCTTTCAAGACCATTTCAGTCGCAGAGTTCGAATTTAACTCTCTTTTTTTTTTTTAGTGCCAGTCGGGCACTCTGGACAGAACAATTGTGGTTTTGGGTGCCAGCATAATGAAATGAAATAAAATGTGCCAAGGAAAGTCTTCCTGCCAGGCTCCATTGTACACGTGGTGGCGCTTTGGTTCGTACTCCTGCTGTTTATTCTGTTAGTCATCCTGAGCTTTCGTCTCTGTTTTGAGAGCCTTTCTTTTAACATCGAAGACAGGAAACATCATTTGTCGCTAAAGCGTGATGAACTTCAGCATCCGATCGCGCATGCGGAGCTGTAGCAGATGACACTTTACATTTCAATCGACCGCTTTTGAGCTTGCTTTCTTGGTTTGTCTTTTAATTAATGTTCTTTCACCTCTATCAATTTTTGGGTGCCAGCTGGGCACTGTCGACAGAAAATTTGCGTGCCCAAGCCAACTTTTCATAGCATTTGCACATGGGCACCCGCTAAATTCGGACCTGAGTCACCAGTTTGTACCAGAATAAAGATGTAGAGGATGGAAAATGGGTCAGATTGGTTTAAACATATTTATATTTATTGTTGAAAGATAGAAGCATTGCATGTTAGAATGGTGTCAACAACAACAAACTTAAAAAGCCTGTGGTGGGGTTTTAACATGTCAAAATTATGTTGATTGGTTGGTTTAATTGAATATTTTATATATTCTGTTCACACAAATTGATGATCTTGAAATCTTGGTGGGGAAAAAAAAAAGTTGCATATTGAAATAATACATGGGCAAGGTAATAGCAGGTGATGAGTTAGATTAACCTTTGAACATCTGTGTGTCCTCAAATCAAGCATTCTCTGAATGGGTATAACATGCACAAAGTTAATTGGTGATCTGGTGGGAGAGTATCCACCAAAGAACCATGGTCAGACCTCGTGCGTTTGAAGAAACACCCAGAAAACTTTGTACAGAGTGCACCAGACAGGCATGGGCTTCTTCAGACAGTAGTCTGAAATCAGAATGAAGGAAGATTTGGAGAGTGTTTTTGCTGGAGGCACAGTTGAAATTTTAATGATGATAACTCTTTTTTACTGGAGGGACAGTGTAAATTTTAATGATAATTCTTTTCACTGGAGGCACAGTTGAAATCATGATAATAAGTTATACAAATAATGAGGCCGGGAGACGATATGATTAACAAATAGTAAAGAGTGGTAACTCTCTCCATTACACAAGGTACACAACTTCAAGGACAGGCCCGGCGCTTCCTTTTTTGAGGAAGTGTCTGGGTTTGTTCCAATGTACCTTTTATTTACCTGTGTGCTAGCTGAATCGGTAGCGTAAGCATCACTGACTTGAAGTTGTGTACCTTGTGTATTTGTTAATCATGATGATAAGTGTTTTTAATGGAGGCACAGTTGACTTGAAATTCTGAGGATGATAATTGTTTTCACCAGAGGCACAGTTCAAATTTGAATGATGATAATTGTATGATTGTTTTTACCAGAGGCACAGTTCAAATTTGAATGATGATAATTGTATGATTGTTTTCACCAGAGGCATAGTTGAATTTTTTTTATGATGATTATTGTTTTCACTGGAGGCACATTTAAAATTTGGATGATGATAATATGATCATGATAATTATTGACTAATTGATAGTTAATGTGTGGTGGGCATGTGTTTCAGCCTGTATACAGTGTCTACAGCACCCCTTGCTGTACGGGGACTGTTTCTTCATGTTCGTCTGCTCTCACTGCAACCAGGGCCAGGAGTACATCAAGCGACTGCCCTTCAGATGGTCAAGCCCTTCTGCCTCCTCCTCTCCCTCTTACTGTTCTTTCCTCCTTTTTCCTCTGTCTCTCTCTGCTGATAATGACGACAGCGCGTGGGACCTCTTAAAGCCTGAACCGGACTATAAATGGCGGGCGATTTGAATCAAGCCAGTTTCTCACCAGAGTCTGACACTGTGACGTCGGTGAAGGTTTATTCAAAATAAAAGCCTAATAAAGCTACGGTTTGGCTTCATTTATGGCAGAGAGCGAGATTTGCCTAGCAGCTTCCAATCTAGACCTGAATTGACTTTGGAAAGTACAAAATGTGTCAGCTACACGTAATACAAAATTTGAATGCAGAGAAAAGGGGCGGAGCTAGAGCCGTTTGTGTTTGCGCTAGACGTGTCTGTCAGATAAAAATAGCACCAGCACGTGGTACTGTCCGGTGAGAATTGGAAAGCATGCAGACAGCCCCTCGACGTTGGCAACCGTAAACGACCACATTGTTTGTAAAACATGCAAACGGAGAGAAATATGACGATCTACTAACCTTTCTTGGACTGGAATGATCACATAAACAGCCGGCGAGTGACCTCCACAAAAACTGTGATTGACGCTCGTAACCCCCGGCGCCAGTCTGAAGTGAGAGTGCTGGAGAGGAAGCAGTTTCGGTTTTGGGAGCAGGTGTGGCAGGAGTACACGGATATCTTTCTCCGCTAACAGTGAGTCGGTCTTTGTTTTGCTTTCACCTCCCGCATGTTTACATTTCTACCGGACACGTGCTCGCGCTTTTTATAGATAAACTCCGCCCCTTTCCCTTTTATGGATAGGCTCTAGTGCGCATGCGCAACCGAAACCTTGCTCTCGGGAGTTAAGACTTTAAAGGGCTTTACAGTGACGCGTCAGTCAGACACAAAGCACAGTATCGGCATCGGTATCAGTAGCTCAAGGAGGCGTCACTGCGTTCGGACAAATCCATACACGCTGCACCACATCTGCCAAGCAGATGCCTGATCAGTAGTGTAACCCAGCGTGCTTAGTCAGGCCTTGAGAAAAAAAAAATAAAAAAATAAATAAGATAAAATAAAATAAAATAAAACAAAATAAATAAAGTAAAAAATAACAAAAAATTTTATTAAAAAAAAGTACACAAGAACACACACATACATGCATGTGAAATGAAATGGATGTGGATCCATAGAATACAGAAATGCAGTAGAGTAGGAATTGCTGGGGAAAGATTGTTTTTAGATTAATTTGCTTTGAAGGATGTGTATGAAGGACTAGTATGACAGACTGAAAAGGGCAGTGGATTCAAGGTCTGTACAGCTGAAGAACTGACAGCTGACAATGATAGGGAGTTCGGTCAGAAAAAAAAAAATGTCAGCAAATCTGCGTTCATGGGCTGCAACTCCCTTGTTCACTTGTGTGAGTAGGCTCTTATGTATATGACTGTTTTTGCCCACCCGCAGTGTAGGCATGTGTGTGTTTGTGTGTGTGTAAGTAATGTGGGTGTGTGCATGTATGAGTTTGTGTGTGTGTGTAATGTGGGTACGTGCATGTGTGAGTTTGTGTGTGTGTGTGTAATGCGGGTGCATGCTTGTGTGGGTTTGTGTGTGCGTAAGTAATGTGGGTGCGTGCATGTATGGGTTTGTGTGTGTGTGATGTGGGTGCGAGTTTGTGCGTGTGTGTGTGTGTGTGTAATGCGGGTGCGTGCTTGTGTGCGTGTGTATGCATGGTCCAGTCAGACATAAATGATGTGTGGTGGTGTGTGTGTATTTTCCAGGGTGGAGTTTATGGCATTGTGTATTCAGGGTGGAATATGTGGCATTGTGTACTCAGGGTGGATTGATGATATGCGGCATTGTGCATTCAGGGTGGAATATGTGCCATTGTGTATTCAGGATGGAATGTGGCATTATGTATTCAGGGTAGAATATGTGCCATTGTGTATTCAGGGTGGAATGTGGCATTATGTATTCAGGATGGAATATATGCCATTGTGTATTCAGGGTGGAATAATAATAACGTGATGTTGTGTATTCAGGGTGGACGTGGCCCAGCTGGCTCTGTTCAACCTGACCTTGAACTACACCCACAAGTATTACGACCTGGATGAAATCCTCATGCCTTGGATTGCTCAGCATCAGAGCAACTTGGCCATTGACAATCTTCTGGAGGTGAGGCTTTTTTGGGTTTCATTACATGCTTTGGTGTTTTCCTTTTTCCTCTCTGCTGCCCTGTGTTTCCTGCCATTTCTATGGGACTTCTGTATTTTGTATTTGTATTTTATATTTGTATTTCTTTTTATCACAACAGATTGCTCTGTGTGAAATTCGGGCTGCTCTTCCCAGGGAAACTTTCTGTTCTAGAGGTGACTCTGTACTCAGTAAGAGGTTTCAGCCACATGTTTTCTCTGCTAGTTGACTTCACTGTTGTTATTCACATCACTCTACAAACTTTCTGTTCTAGAGGTGACTCTGTACTCAGTAAGAGGTTTCAGCCACATGTTTTCTCTGCTAGGTGACGTCACTGTTGTTATTCACATCACTCTACAAACTTTCTGTTCTAGAGGTGACTCTGTACTCAGTAAGAGGTTTCAGCCACATGTTTTCTCTGCTAGGTGATGTCACTGTTGTTATTCACATCACTCTACAAACTTTCTATTCTAGAGGTGACTCTGTACTCAGTAAGAGGTTTGTGATGTCACTGTTGTTATTCACATCACTCTACAAACTTTCTATTCTAGAGGTGACTCTGTACTCAGTAAGAGGTTTCAGCCACATGTTCTCTCTGCTAGGTGACGTCACTGTTGTTATTCACATCACTCTACAAACTTTCTATTCTAGAGG
This sequence comes from Babylonia areolata, assembly GCF_041734735.1. NCBI lineage: Eukaryota > Metazoa > Mollusca > Gastropoda > Neogastropoda > Buccinidae > Babylonia > Babylonia areolata. Next base: position 24,676,259 of record NC_134906.1, read on the forward strand.
TGACTCTGTACTCAGTAAGAGGTTTCAGCCACATGTTTTCTCTGCTAGGTGACTTCACATCACTCTACAAACTTTCTATTCTAGAGGTGACTCTGTACTCAGTAAGAGGTTTCAGCCACATGTTTTCTCTGCTAGTTGACTTCACTGTTGTTATTCACATCACTCTACAAACTTTCTGTTCTAGAGGTGACTCTGTACTCAGTAAGAGGTTTCAGCCACATGTTCTCTCTGCTTGCAGGGCAAGTCGGTGAAATCTCAGGAGATACGCAACAAGGTGGAGGCAGCACTCGCTGGGCACCGGTCCAAGTATGTTGTGGCTTCTTACTCTGCATGCCTGATGGTCTGCAGTTTCTCTGTGTGTGTGTGTGTGTGTGTGTCTTTTAACTCTTTCTTTACCAAGGACTGCATAATTATCCTGTCCTTCCTTGCACAATGCTTGCTTACATTTTTGGTTCAAGGTTTTGGAATGTTTTCACTGATGATAGAACCACTTGCAAGAAATTAACTGTTACTGTCGGACACGACTGACTATCATACATACATACATACATATATATATATATGTGTGTGTGTGTGCTGTGATGTTCTTTAGTTTATCATCTTTTCACTGTTAGTGATATTAGTACATGTGATGTACATGACGCCATGTGCTGACGGTAAAAGCGGGTTTTTGAGGTTTGTGTCCTGTGGTGACTGAGAACGTTGACGTTTTTGACTTTTTGCATTCATTATCAGTTGTTTCGCTTGTCTGTTTAACGACCTCTCTTACGAAGTCCTTTAAGTAATTTCCTGTAACTGTATTTAGAGGGGTGTTTTTTTTTTTTGTTTTTTGTTGTTGTTGTTTTTGTTGTTTGTTTTGTTTTTCTTCCAAATTTCACCCACATTTTTACCTTCATTTGCCCAGTTTCCCCCAACCCTCCATTCATCCACATCTCCCACCCCTTCTAACCGATAATACTCAGATGTATTCATAAATACTTTAACAAAATGTCTTCAATCACCGATATGTGTGACGGGACATTAAACAAAAATTCCTCCTCTTCCTCCTCCTGTGGTGGCAGGTTCATGTCGGGGCGTGAGGTGAAGAAGAGGCAGACCCTGTGGGGCCTCATCCTGCGCGTCCCGCCCAACGCCCCGTCGGTGGTGGTGCCCCTGTCGGGCCCCATCAACAGCGACGTCCTCAGCAACCCCAGCGTCAAGGGCCGCAAGACCAAGCACGTCCTGCCCATCCAGTGGTCCGTGCTTTTTTGTACACTCTGTTGGTTTTTTTGTTTGTTTGGATGTTTCATTTGACGGGCGCAATAGCCGAGTGGTTAAAGCGTTGGACCCTCAATCTGAGGGTCCCGAGTTCGAATCGCGATGGCGCCTGGTGGGTAAAGGGTGGAGATTTTTCCGATCTCCCAGGTCAACATATGTGCAGACCTGAGCCCCCTTCGTGTGTATACGCAAGCAGAAGATCAAATGCGCACATAAAAGATCCTGTAATCCATGTCAGCGTTCGGTGGGTTATGGAAACAAGAATATACCCAGCATGCACACCCCCGAAAGCGGAGTATGACTGCCTACATGGCGGGGTAAAAACGGTTATACACGTAAAAAGCCCACTCGTGTGCATACGAGTGAACGTGGGAGTTGCAGCCCACGAACGCAGAAGAAGAAGAAGATGTTTCATTTTCTGACTGTCCAGTGTATTTTGTGCGTGTGTGTGTGTGTGTGTCTTTTTTTTATTTTTTTTTTTTTTTTATACACACATTTTGTTTTATTTTATTTTGGAAGCAGGGTTGAACTTGACCTGCGTTTACAGTGGTAAATCTGATTTAGTTTCTATCCAAGTTGTTTTTGTTGGGTTTTTGGGTTTTTTTGTTTTTGTTTTTTTGGTGGGGGGGGGGGGGGTTGCTTTTGTACTGTTTTTCATTTGATTTATTTAAATATGTCCTGGCAGTCCAGTAATATTTTTTATATCTCTACTAAATTAATAGGAAAGAAAAAGATTTTGCTTAGTTTAATTTTGATGGTAGGACTCAAGTGGTGGTTGTTGTTGTTTCCTTTTTTTTTTTCCATACAAAATGTGTTTCTGTATAAAGCAAAACACAGGAAGAATAGCCATTGCTCTTTTTGTTGGTCAAATGCGCCAAATCCAGTGGAGGGGGAGAAAATTCTGGCGACTTATGTGCAATTCGTTCCGGTGCCCTCAGGAATCTTTGGCTTCCTAGTTGGATGCGTTACGTTACCACATGGCCAGCATTCCAGTTAATGAACGAACAAACTTTTTTTTTTTTTTTTTTTTTTAATAAGAGACATGGAATAAGCATGCACGTATCCTTTTTTACATCCAGCCCTCAGGGCAAAGAGAAATGAAATCAAAATACTCCCAGGATATCAAAAGGTTACAGAAGTACATACATGACATTCAAATAAGCTCAGATGCACAGCAAACATTTACAAGTACATAATCCTAATGCAGTGACAAAAATGTTTATAAATATGATAATATGAAAGTGCAATATGAGAGAGAGAGAGATGATGATGGTGATGACAATGACATGATGAAGTACACACACTATATAAATATGATAATATAAAAATGCAATATGAGAGAGAGAGAGAGAGATGATGATGGTGATGACAGTGACATGATGAAGTACACACAGGACATTCAGATACACACAGATACGTAAACATTCAAATGTATATGATGATAATGCCTGTAGTTTGAAGACGGACTGAAACAGAAAGACAAAGCAAGATGATGAGAAAAATTTCTTATAAAAAGAGAGCTTGATGTGTGTGTGTGTGTGTGCGTGTGCAGCCAGTCGCCAGTGCCTCTGAAGTACCTGTCCCGCTGCAGCCTGGACCCTGCCCTGTCTATCATGTTCCGCAACTCCATCGCAGGGAAACTCTTCCCCGAGGCCAACAACAATGTGAGTCGTTTGTGTGTGTCTGGTTACGTTTGGGGGGGGGGGTTGTTTGTTTTTTTGTGTTTGTTTGTTTTTGTTTTCCATACAAAGTGTGTTTTTGTATTACACAACACTGGTGCAATAGCTGTTGCTCGCAAGGCCAACAATAATGTGAGTCATTTTTGTTGTTTGTGGTTACTTTTCTTTTGGTTGTTTTTTTTTTTGTTTGTTTGTTTGTTTGTTTTTCAAACTGCTTCTTCTTCTTCTGCGTTCATGGGCTGCAACTCCCACGTTCACTCTTATATATACGCAAGTGGGCTTTTACGTGTATGACCGTTTCTAACCCGTCGTGTGGGCAGCCATACTCCGCTTTCGGGAGTGTGCATGCTGGGTATGTTCTTGTTTCCTTAACCCACCGAACGCTGACATGGATTACAGGATCTTTAACATGCATATTTGAACTTCTGCTTGCGTATACACACGAAGGAGGTTCAGGCACTGGCAGGTTTGCACATATGTTGACCTAGGAGATCGGAAAAATCTCCACCCCTTTACCCACCAGGCGCCGTCACCATGATTCGAACCCAAGACCCTCAGATTGAAAGTCCAACGCTTTAACCACTCGGCTATTGCGCCCATCTTTTTTTCAAACAAAATGTGGTTTTTATATGGCACAACACTCCAGTGCAGTATGTTAGTTTTTGTGCTAAAACTTTGCCTGCTAACACTTTTCTTTCTTTCCTTGTAGACGATGATATGGATGTTGTCAGCAGTTTTGATAACTGTGTCATTGCTTCTTATTTCTTTGTTTTGTGTGTGTGTATTTGTTTATGTTTTGGGTTGCTTGTTGCTTTGGATCAATGATAGCAACAGGATCTGAGCATTCTGCAGCCAGGAATTTGAGGAAAGAAGACTTCATTACAGACAGTTGATAGGAAAACAAGCATCTGAACGGACTGATGTCGCATTGAAATATAGTGCACACACATGATTAGACTCTATTTTTGATGATTAATAGGTTTGCAGGTTCGTGAAGAGAGTTTTGTTAAATCTTGGCTGTAGTGTTTTCCTGCAGTTTTAATCCTCTGCCCCGACGGGCGCAATAGCCGAGTGGTTAAAGCGTTGGACTGTCAGTCTGAGGGTACCGGGTTTCGAATCACGGTGACGGCGCCTGGTGGGTAAAGGGTGGAGATTTTTACGATCTCCCAGGTCAACATATGTGCAGACCTGCCAGTGCCTGAACCCCCTTCGTGTGTATATGCAAGCAGAAGATCAAATACGCACGTTAAAGATCCTGTAATCCATGTCAGCGTTCGGTGGGTTATGGAAATAAGAACATACCCAGCATGCACACCCCCGAAAACGGAGTATGGCTGCCTGCATGGCGGGGTAAAAACGGTCATACACGTAAAAGCCCACTCGTGTGCATACGAGTGAACGCAGAAGAAGAAGAATCCTCTGCCCCCTGACAAACTTGTTCTTGAAAAAGTCTCAAGCTGTTTGCGCTTTGAAGATTATGAAACTGACTCTCACTGAGTGATCTGCTTGTGTGAGCTCATGATTTCATTCTGTGAATACTCAGCTGCAAATAAAGATACCTCACCTTAACAGTTGCCCATGATTGAAGGTATGTGTAATCAATCATTCTCAACACATATAATCATCAGGTTTAAAAATTCATTGCTCAGAAACTTCTCTGCCAATCCACCTGCTTCCAACTTCAAAATGGCAGCAGTGGAAAGAAGTACAAATGAACTCCGCTGTCAGTGACGGGCGCAATAGCCGAGTGGTTAAAGCGTTGGACTGTCAATCTGAGGGTCCCAGGTTCGAATCACGGTGACGGCGCCTGGTGGGTAAAGGGTGGAGATTTTTACGATCTCTCAGGTCAACATATGTGCAGACCTGCCAGTGCCTGAACCCCCTTCGTGTGTATATGCAAGCAGAAGATCAAATACGCATGTTAAAGATCCTGTAATCCATGTCAGCATTCGGTGGGTTATGGAAACAAGAACATACCCAGCATGACACCCCCGAAAACAGAGTATGGCTGCCTACATGGCGAGGTAAAAACGGTCATACACATAAAAGCCCACTCATGTGCTTACGAGTGAACGCAGAAGAAGAAGAAGAGGAGAAGAACTCCGCTCTCAGTGCATTATGGGACTGCTAAAAGCAAAAGTGAAGGTGAAAGTACAGTGTTTAGCGGGCTTTATGGGGCGGTTCAGGGGCTGAATAGGGCACTTCCTTCAGGTCATGTCAGGCAGTTCAGGGGGCAGAGGGACATTTAATTCAGGCAAAAGGACATGACTGTAATAAAGAGGCACGCTGGTGTGGAACACGCTGATTCCAGTATTGTGACAGGTACCATTGATGCACACTTGTTTTTCTTGCACAGTGCCTGTTGGTGAGGTCATCTTGAAAGGATGTATGTGTGTGTGGGTGAGACTGATGAAAAGATTATGATGTTGCACAGAACCTGACCAACGGCTACACCAACAATCAATACTACAACAGATACAACAGCCTTCACCACGGGTCACGCTCCAATGGTCACAGCGGTCATCCACAGACGTCCAGCTCGGAATCCAGTGACGAGGAAGACCACACACCAATGTTGCAACGGCGCAAAAAGAAATCGCTGACGAAACCGCAGCACGCAGTGTCAAAGAGCGCCACAGAAACCACCGTCTGCAAGATGGAACCACAGACGTCTCCCGCTCAAAGAGACTTGGCCCCCTTGCCTTCCCCAAAACCCAAACCCTCGTCCTTAGACTGCCTCATCCGGAGGCTGCCAAACTACACGGGTATGAACCACCCTTTCAGAACAGAGATCGAGCGACAGACAGAGCGGCGGCAGCTCAAACATTTCGAAGCTCGCATGGCCTACCTGAAGAAGGAGTACGCGGGCGAGATCGCCACCTTCAGGCTGGGCCAGCAAGACGTCAAGCCCAACCCCGCCTCCCTGAACCCCCCACCACCGCCCCCACCGCAAGAGAAATCCCCCACCCACAAACCCCTGGCCGCCGCTGCTGTGGACGGCAACAAATCGCGTCGCGGACCCAAGCGCAAATTGCCGATAGTGGCGGCAGAAGACGACAGTGCCTCGGGCAGCGACATCGTGCGCCGGAGCAAGCGCAGTCGCATGAACGCGGAGCGCTACCAGCACCTGCTGGACTCGTTCCCCCGCCACCTGCCCAAGCCGGAGCCCGGGGAGGGGCACCTGCAGCGCTGGAAGTGGAAGAGCGTGGTGGACCAGCTGCGCTACGGGGAGAAGTTTGAGGTTCAAGCCTGGCGCCGGACAGCAGAGGGGCGTGTGGACTTCCTCCTGCACTGGGACGATGAGGACTAGATTGGTGTGTGTGTGTGGGGGGGTGTCCGTCTGTCTGTTGCTGCTTTCAGGGATTTGGGTCAGTGTCATCGTTTTGTTTTCTTTTTACTTTTTATTTTTTATTTTTTTTAACAGAGCAGTAGTAGTGGTGAAAGTTTGGGTGTCTATGCTTGTATGTTTTTTTGTTTGTTTTTTTTTTTTTAAATTTTAGAGAGAGAAGTAAAAGTGGAATATTGTATAATTTTTTTGTTTGTGTTTTTTACACAGAGCAACAGAAAGTGGTGAAAGTTTAGGCGTCAGTGATTGTGTGATTTTTGCTGGGGGTTTTTTTTGAGAGAGAAATACTGGTGGAAGATTAGTTGTCAATGCTTGTTTGTGTAGATTGTTTTTGAGAGCAGTAAAGATGGAAGATTGCATATTGTTTTTGAGAGCAGTAAAGACGGAAGATTATGTTTCAGTGCTTGTTTTGTTTTTGTAAAGGTGGAAGATAAGGTGTAAATGCTTGTTTGTTTGGTTTTTTGTTTGAATTTAACTGAGCGGTAAGGATGGATATTTAGTGCTTGTTTGTTTTTGACAGAGCAGTAATGGTAGAAGATAAGTTTATGTGTGTTTGTATGTGGTTTGGGGGTTATTTTTTGTTTGTTTGTTTTTTTGTTTTTGTTTTGACTTTGAAAGAGCATCAGAGGCGAAAGATTGATAAGGTTGTGTGATGAGGAGTTTGAATTTGTACGTTTGTTTGTTTGTTTGTTTTGTTGTTTTGATTTTTGAAAGAGCAGCAAAGGTGGGAGATTGATTAGGTTGTGTGTGATGAGGATAGTTTGATTTTGTACATTTATTTGTTTGTTTGTTTTGTTGATTTGACTTTTTGAGAGAACAGCATAGGTGAAAGATTGATTAGGTTGTGTGGTGAGGATAGTTTGATTTTAGTACATTTGTTGGGGTTTTTTTTTAGGCTGCCTAGTGAAAGAAGAGAAATTAAATTACCCTGGATTGGACAGCTCAGGGCTATGGACTTCTTGTTATATCAATGAAAATGCTTTCTTGAGTGCTTGAATTTGCAAAGTAGGGTAAGTGTTGATTGTGTGTGTGTGCTTTGGTTCTTTTTTTAAATTTTTTATCATTCAATGCGTGTTTGTGTCCATTGCTCTAGCTGTCTGGAGCCCCCCTTTTTTTTTCTTTTTAATGAGATAAAGAAAGGTTGTCAGACACAGAATAATCCTTCTCCCTTATGCAGTTTTCTTGTTTGTTTGTTTTTTTAAATATATAACAGAATTTTTAAGATTGAAGACTGCCTTTATACAAAAGTTTCGCTTTGATGACTGCTACATGTAGTTTTCAAGACCACTTTGAATGTACTAATGTGCATGTGTTGTGTCCTTTGTTGATTACTAGGATGCATAAACAGTGTGAGTTTTAGAGAGCTATAATATATATATATATATATATATGATAATCTAGGGTTTGTGGGTATTTATGTCTGAATGTGGTGATTAAATGTCGATGTTTTCTTGAAAACTTACACAAGGCCAGCAGAACCAAACATGGCACTCTGATAGCCACCGATAGTGAGATACACCTTTTATTTTTATTTTTTTGATTGACATACTTGTTTGAGTGATGAATTCAAGTCTTCTAAGCACATCAGCCTACTTTTTTTTTCCCTTTTTAAAAAAATAGACATCCTTGTTTGAGTAATGAATTCAGGTCTTCTAAGTATGCCAACATCTTTTTTTTCTTTTCTTTTTTTGATAGACATCCTTGTTTGAGTAATGAATTCATGTCAGTATGTCAACCCCCTTTTTTTAAAAATTTTTAATAGACATCCTCGTTTGAGTAATGAATTCAAGTCTTCTAAGTATGTCAACCCCCCCCCCCCCCCCCCCCTTTTTTTTTTATTTATTTATTTTTTTTTTAATAGGCATCAGTGTTTGAGTAATGAATTCAAGTCTTCTAAGTATGTCAGCCCCTTTTTTTTTCTTTTTTTTTTTTTTTTTTTTTTTTCATAGACATCCTTGTTTGAGTGATGAATTCAAGTCTTCTAAGTATGTCAACGTCTTTTGTTTTTCTTTTTTTAATAGACATCTTTGTTTGAGTGATGAATTCAAGTCTTCTAAGTATGTCATCCCCTTTTTTTCCTGTTTTTTTTTTTTTTTTTTTAATAGACATCCTTGTTTTGAGTAATGAATTCAAGTCTTCTAAGTATGTCATCCCCTTTTTTTCCTGTTTTTTTTTTTTTTTTTTTTTAATAGACATCCTTGTTTTGAGTAATGAATTCAAATCTTCTAAGTATGTCATCCCCTTTCCCCTGTGTGTTTTTTTAGAAAGCAAACCGTAGACATTTTTAGATTACTGCATTGCACTTTATGGAAAATACATGTATATATATGATTTTTTTAATGTAAGCACAAATGTTGATTAGACGATTAAGAAATTATACAATATGAAACAAGAAAAAAACTATTTCATTCTAGATGTAGAAACAAAATCCTGTAAATATTATTCTTTTACATTTATGTAAATTGTATGTGTAATTTATTTGAACTGTCAAAAATGTTTTTGATAAATTTGATTTAGTCGTTATCTCCCTTTTCTCTTTTTTCCCCCCCATTCTTAATCAAATCTTTTAATCTGCATGCTAAAAGACAGGTATAGATGAGTGATTATTTTGCATATTTATTGGAGCTACCTGCTTTAACTTAAACAACAAAATGAGTAAACACCTCAGAGAGAGTTACCGCTAACATATTTGGTTTGTTTCCTGTAAGAAGCTCCCAAAATAGATATCACTGTACAAATGTTTGGTTTGTTTTCTGTAAGTAGTTCTCCAAATAAGACGAATCATGAAGACCTGTTGAAGCTGTCCGCAAGATCACTCGACGCAATTTGTTACGAAGAAAAGTGGGTGGTGGTTTATGTATATCTCCCAAAAGGCAGCCATTGTGTGCTTGATGGTCTTGTGATATTGCTTGCAGATTTGGTGCAGACCAAGACATTTCTTTTAAATGATGCATGCAGGACTCCTGAAAACTTAGTGCTTGGTTCATAGTTTGGAAATGAAGAAGTGAGATGTTGGCATTTTTCTCTCCCTTGTCAGTGTTGACCTGAAGACATCTTGACCCAAATTGTTTTCCATTTGTTGTTCTGGATTATGTCTCTGTACCCATTGCGATGTAAGTTGTATTTTTGCTTGTAGTGGTTTTTTGTATGTGTATGTGTGTGTGCTGGGCAATAAATTCCCAGGTCATTTTTTAATAGTGGAGACAAGTAGACAATTACTTGTCTCCCTGTCTATACACACACCCCACTAAATTTCTTCTTGCCCTCCTTCTGTAATGAAATGTCTAACAAAAGTAACTACTGGCAGTGCTACAACAAGTCAGCATATGTATATCATGATAAGAATAACTGTAAGTATTACATACAGGAGCAGAAAAAAAAAACCAAGGGTGAGGTCTGGTGGAGGTGTTTGATGAAAAGGGGAGGAGGGATGTGCAGTCACCCTTTCATTGATAGTCAAACATTCGTTGTTTCATCTCCTAAAGGAGGCGTCACTGCGTTCGGACAAATCCAAGTATGCTACACAACATCTGCTAGGCAGATGTGGGATAGCAGCATTACCCAGCTGCTTAGTCAGACTTCCAGCGCATGCATTTTGGTACCTATGCAGAATTTTGCCAGAGGATAACCCTTTTGTTGCCGTGGGTTATTTTCCAGCGTGTCAAGTGCGTGCTGCATACAGGGCCTCGGTTTATCGTCTCATCCGAATGAACAGATGCTCAGTTTGATATTTCTCGGCAAACTTGGGAGAAAGGGCAAGAGCTGGAATGGAACCGAGACCCTCACGAACACTGTATTGACAGATGAGTGTCTTGACCGCTTTGCCACCCTCCTCCACTGGTTGCCGAACAGACAAGCTGAGAGAACATAATGTTCCCGTTTGTCCTGAATATTTGGACGGGTGGGAATTTCAAGCCGTAGTGTATGTTCGCGTGTACAGTTTCCATCTACAGTTTGAATTTTGTGTCTTGATAATTTGATACTGATTGCAGGTGATGGAGGTTGTGTTTGTGTGTGCATTGTGTGTTATTTGGAAATCTTTGTCACTGGCAGTGTCTTATAGATGTTGATCAATGGCAGGGGCTTGTATTAATGAGAAAAGATGATAATCTTATACAGATTCTTGCCAGTGATGCAATCACAGGGATATTAGAAATACCTTTGGACAGATTTTGACGCTTCCAGAATCTTGGCAGCAAAAAGCAACATTCTGCTGTAATGAATATATGGCCCTGACCTTTTGATGTGTAACCTAGTTTTCTTGAATTGGGGCCTTATTTTCTTTTTATTAATGATGTTTAAATATTTTTCTGCTTTATGACCTAGTTTTATTTGAGTTGCGACCCAGTTTTGCTCTGACAGAATCCCTCTCCTTCCTCTCTCTCTCTGTATTCCACTGTATTCTTCACACCGCTGTTTACCTCTCATTTATAAATACGATTTCCGCTGTTCTCCGACATATCACCAAATATGCAAGGGGTCTGGATGGAAAAAAAGTAAATCCTGACACTCTGGGGTACAGGAGGGATTGTCCAAGCCAAGTGTCTGTGTATCCAACTGTGCTCAGTATGGCTTGGAAGGGAATTAGGGGGGTGGGGGTCATTTGTGTGTATGTTTCTTTGTGTGTGTGTGTTTTCCCAAACAGCAGCATGACTCTTTAATGACTGTGGTCATAAAACTGACTGGCGCACAAATCGATTTCTTAAGACTTCTTCCATTTTTTGTAGGTAATCTAAAACTTAACAATGGCAGTGATGTACAATACATATATATATATATATATATAGTTTTCCTTTCCGGTTTTTGTTTTTTTCTATTAATATTATGACTGTTGTTCTTTATCCAGGTACCAACAGTGGAAAATACAGGTTTTAAACTGAAAAACTTTGTATTCTCGTGCGTGCATGTTTCTCATTTCTTTTCTTTTCTTTTTCTTTCTTTTTCTTTTTCTTCTTTTTGAACCATGATAAGATGATTGTTCTTTTTGACCAGATATGGACAGTGAAATACTTTTTTCTTCTTTTTTTTTTCTTTTTTTTTTTTTTTAGTGTAGGACTATGTATTTACCTCTTTTCTTCTTTTTTTTCTTCTTTTTTGGAGAAGCGTTTTTCTTCATCATTATCACCACCATCATCAGTGTATTCCTGCAGTCTTGTACAATCACACCTGAAGGGCAGTGTGACGTACAGGATCTTTGTAGGATCAAAGTCCTTTTGAATTCTCTAAGGGCAAATAATGCATTAGACCCCAAAGAAAAAAAAATCCCAGGTAATGGTATACTTTTCTTGATTTAAGTAACTTATGCACAATCCATGGTTCACATTCCTGGATATGAATTACAGAACATGATCACTTACAACAGTTTATAGCATGTGTACATGGTTGAAATAAATAGCTGGTCTCAGAAACTGATTTTCTTGACAATTTTTCTGACTTGATGTGCCTTTGACACTTTTTCCAAGCCTGCCCTGAAATTGGAGATTTTAGGTCAAAGAATTTGGGGTGGTGGTGTGTGGGAATGATATTTTTTTCATACCTGCCAACCGTAACAAATTTTCATATATATATATATATATATATATTTTTTTTTTTTACAGATTCGAATTTTGACTACACACAATACCAATTCAAAAAGAGCTTCATGCATTAAAAAAAAAAAAAAAAAAAAAAGGGGGGGGGGGGGGGAGAAAAAAGATTAGAATTGTGCTGGATTATCCACCAGACTCTTTCATCAACAATGTAGCTTTTTCTTTTTTTTTTCTTTCTTTTTTTTTTTTTTTTTTTTTTTTTTTTTTTTTATTCAGTCTTGCTTTATTCATGGAATGGAAACTTTTCCATCAGGTCTACTGGAAGAGGTGTGGAAAAAATGTGGAATTTTGTTTGCTCACATCTTTGGGAACCCAATGGCTGAAAATCCTATAACATAATTATGGGCCTAGCCATTGTTAGAAACGTTTGAAGGTACTGCGAAATAATCAGATGAATGGCAAGAGGAAGAAATGAAAAGAGGAATAATAAGTAAGCGAGATCTAGAATGATGGACGTTTGTCTACAACTTTTGTCCAAAGACAACAGCGTTCTGATGTTTTTACTTCTGGGTTTTATCATGAGTGAAGGCTAACACACACCAGCCTTTTCGTTTTTTTTTCTTTTTGTCTTTTTCTTTAAAGAGAATTGGATGTTGTGGAATCATTTTATTTCTTGATTTACAAATCTCAAGGATGATGAATTGTTCGAGTCACCATTGTGCGTGTGATGTGTTCCAAGCCGTTGCTCACGCTCTGTCACCATGGCAGCAAGAGGTTCCAATCCACTTTCCTGTGGCAGCTGTTTCGATTATCACATGTTTGACCATAGACTATGCAGCATATTCCAGGTTTGGGTCAGTTTTAGCATGGACCCTTTTTGAGGTTGGAGGGGGTGGGGGGAGGGGTCAGTTTTGAAGGCGACGTCTTATGTTGTACATAATCACGGTTATGAAAAGATTAAGTGCGTTTAAGAGTGGTGGCTTGCATTCTGTTGTATATCATGTCTGTATGACATTGTGTGTGTGTGTGTGTGGTTTTACATATTCCATGTTTATAGCTTGCGATGCATAGGTTTGGTTTGATTTTTTTTTACCGAGAATAAAGAATACTGGATAATCAGTTTTGCATGGTGTGTATGTATGTGTGTGTGTGTGTGTGTAAGCATTTACAGTAAATGCTCTGAATAATGAAGCCAGTATTTACTTGTAGCAAAGTGAATGACTGGGAAAAGAATGTAATATATAGTGTATAATTACAAATACTTAAGGTATATTTATATACAGTACTTAATGTCACAAAAATTAGAATGTTAACAAACATTTGCCTTTTTTCTAGTTATGATACCAAGTTAAATGATACTTAAACTTTGGAAAGATTCGGGGATAGCGTTTAGATGGTTACTTTGTTGTTCAGGCGATTCATGGATCTATGTGTTGATAACTTGATTGTATTCTCATGTATTTGCTTGTATTGACATGTTGTTTGTTAAACTGATGCGTGCATTGTTACAAAGCATGGTGGCATTTTGCATGCAGATGTGTGCACTTTCTGTAAGACCTGCTTCGCCACGTTAAACTACTGTTAACATCTGGCGTTTAATATTTTATGCAGAAAAGGAATGAATGGTTACTCTTGTTGTGTGTGTGTGTGTGTGTGTGTGTGTGCTTGCTTCACGGATGTGTTTTTTTGTGTGCAAACTGTATGGTTGATGGTCTAAGAAGGGTTAGTTCCGTATGTAGCGAATGCTTATAATGGCCCATTTTACCAGGCAAGCTTTGTCCTTCGATTGAAACTTGACGTTTGTTTGGTGGTAAGTGCTATGCAGGTAATGAGGAAACAGATGATAGTGATGATGTTGGTAATGTCAAATGATGTTACGAATCGTCTCTCTTTTTTTTTTTTTTTTTTTTTTTTTTTCTTCTTTTTTTTTGTCAGTGTGATATATTATCACTTGATCGTCATCAGTTGTTTTTTTTCTTTAATTCAAGGCAGATTATTAAAGTAAGGTACAAATGTCATTAATGTAAACTTACCATACATCAGCGTCTGGCAGATACTCTCAGTGGATGCAACAAGCATACTGGCATCTTACAGAGTGTAACAGACGGAATTTTCAAACAGATCAGAAACAAACATTTCTCTCTTTTCTGGGATCATGAGGCTTAAAAACTCCCACGTTCACTCACATATTTGAGTGGATTTTCTTTTGCTTTTGTTTTTTTTACATGCATGTCTGTTCTTAGCCATAGTCCACTGGGGTTGTTTTATTTTTTCGAAGGGGGTAGGGGGGGGTTGCTGGGGATGTCATGTGTTTTCATAAGCCACTGAAAGCTGACGTGGATTGTTGTGTTTTTAATGTGCACATTTGATCTTCTTCATGAAGGAGATTGACGGGCACAGTAGCTGAGTGGTTAAAGCGTTGGACTTTCAATCTGAGGGTCCCGGGTTCGAATCTCGGCAATGGCGCCTGGTGGGTAAAGGGTGGAGATTTTTTTTTCCGATCTCCCAGGTCAACATATGTGCAGACCTGCTTGTGCCTGTGAACGCATCATCGTGTGTAAAACGCAAGCAGAAGATCAAATACGCTCGTTAAAGATTCCATATTCCACGTCAGCGTTCGGTGGGTTATGGAAACAAGAATATACCCAGCATGCACACCCCTGAAAGCGGAGTATGGTTGCCTTCATGGGGTAAATAAACGGTCGTACACGTAAAAGGCCACTAGTGTACATGCGAGTGAACACGGGAGTTGCAGCCCACGAGCGAAGAAGATGAGGGAGATTAACCTGTTCAACCCTGGGGAGCTGACAGCCCCAGCAGGCCTCCCTATCATACTGATACAGAAAAATGCAGGAAATAGGCGCAGTAGCCAGATGGTTAAATCGTTGGACTTTCAATCTGAGGGTCCTGGGTTCGAATCTCGGTGGCGCCTGGTGGGTAAAGGGTGGAGACTTTTCAGATCTCCCAGGTCAACATATAATGTGCAGACCTGCCAGTGCCTGAACCCTCTTCGTGTGTATACACACGCAGAAGATCAAATACGCACGTTAAAGCTCCTGTAATCCATGTCAGCGTTTGGTGGATTATGAAAATAAAAACACACCGAGCATGCACACCCCCGAAAATGGAGTATGGCTGCTTACATGGCGGGGTATATAAACAAAACTGTCATACACGTAAAATGTTACATGTTTAACTGAGTGTGTATGTGTGTGTGCCTGAAATCTGAATGACACAGGAAACGAATGATGAGCGCCCAATGGCAGCCGTCAGTCGGCTCTACTCTGATAGGCAGCCTGTTGTGTAAATGACCCCGTGTTTGTAAAGCGCTTAGAGCTTGGTCTCCGACCAAGGATAGGCGCTATATAAGTATCCATATCAATCCCCCTCCAAATAGACACGTGTGGAAACCGCTAAAAATACTGAGGAAGATAGTTCCCATTGCTTGCAGTTTTGCATATGTAGGAACATGGAAACGGTTTTTATTGAGAGAGAAAAAGTTGGGCGCAAGAGCATTGCGGCGAACAAAGTTCGGCGCTAGAGTTAAGTATACATTAGCAGGTCTGCACATATTCTTCAAATTGTGAGACTGGGGAAAACCCATGTCCATGTTCCAGGCGCCAGTAACTGGGATCAAACCTTGGACCAACGCTCCAAACAGTTTGCTGTTGCAGTTAAAACAGTCATGAATGTCATCTTTGAAAGTCCAGTCCTCCAACTAATTATTAACCAGCCACTAGCCAACCGTGACACAGTGGTTATTTTCGTGGACTGATGACAGGGAAGACCCAGGTTCGAGCCATATCAGAATTCCCCCCCACCCCCACCCCCCACGGCTGGCTTCTACCAACAGTCGTGTGCTATGGGCATAAATGGGAAGGCTGGGACCACACGGTTGAGGTTCATCCTCTTCGCGTACGTGTCTTTTAGACGTGCTGCTAAGATTTCCTGACCGATTCTGCGGGTGTCTGCATTTCTTGTCCTGGGTGACGCTAGGATGTATGATGAGAGCATAGTGGTGTCTAGCTGTCGACATCCAAAGCAGCATCTTCATGACATAAGTCATTATTTCTCATCATCAAAATATAGAAAACAATGGCCCAAACTTTTTTTACAGCAGATGTACTGTAGCGATTATGGATCAGTCTGAACGCTCTGACATCTCTTTGAAACTGGGGCACAAACAAAACGCCTGTTGTGCTGGTCAAAACAATAATGATTATCATCTAATGATCACATGTGCATGCTAAGACTTGATCTAGCAAGTGTGTGTTTTTTTGTTGTTTTTTGTTTGTTTTTTCGTGGGGGTGGGGGACCTTGTTTGTTCTTTGCTGTTGGTTGGTTTTCTTATATTTTCAAATATTTGGATGGTTTTTAATTAATGGAATGGTTCTGAAATAAATGCTTCAGAAAATGGAGAGGAAAGAAGGGGGCTTTTGTTGTCTGTTCACTGTTGTTTTACAAACTTTCCTTTAATGTTGGTGTGTTGTTGACATTCTTTTGCACAGACCGTTGCATCCTGTCTCTCTGTCTCAGACTCTCTCTCTCTCTCTCTCTCTCTCTCTCTGTCTCTGACTCTCTCTCTCTCTCTCTCTCTCTCTCTCTCTGTCTCTGACTCTCTCTCTCTCTCTCTCTGTCTCTGACTCTCTCTCTCTCTCTCTCTCTCTGTCTCTGACTCTCTCTCTCTCTCTCTCTCTCTCTCTGTCTCTGACTCTCTCTCTCTCTCTCTCTCTCTCTCTCTCTCTGTCTCTGACTCTCTCTCTCTCTCTCTCTCTCTCTCTCTCTCTCTGTCTCTGACTCTCTCTCTCTCTCTCTCGTAAGCCCTGGATGAACAGACATTTTAACTTGTTCTATGATTGTGCTACCTATCCGCTTTATGCTTGACCTTTTTTTTTAAATTATTATTTTCTTCATACATTTGTAGAGGAAACATTTTTTTTATGAATAAAGAAAAAAAAGATACTATCTCACAAAAAAGGATAAAATAAAGCAGTTAGGGAGGGGGGGAAATAACCATACAACAGATCACATACAGAAGGGTTCGCATTGAATTGTTCCATTTGTATTATTTAAAATATATATATATATATATATTTTTTTTTTAATAAGAAAAAAGGCACAGCATCCATTGTGGTCCTGATATGACCTCTATACCTTTTCCCTCGTCGTTTTCCATGCAAAGTACTTATGTATATCACCCATTCAGCATTAAACATGGGCAGGTTACAGTGGCAATGTATTGTGATATACGTATATGTTACAAGTTTTCCAAGGCGTGCGTGGGTGGGTGGGGGGAGAGGTTGTACTGAACTGCGGTCAATGACACTCTCCCTGAGGAAAGCAGCCGGAATTTCACACATATAAATCTGAGGTGTTGTTTTTTCCAGAAATGCAATGCAGTGCAATACAAGGAAATGCAATGCAATACATTTGCACCATTGTATCTCTCTCCCTGGAGAGAGCGGCTCGGATTTCACGCAGATATATCTGTTGTGACAAATAAGTAATGCAAAACGATGCAACGCATTACAATTCAATACAATACAAGAGCACCATTGCATTGGTGTTCTACTGAATTATTTGCATTGTTTGTTTGGATGATGATATATGATATGGGTACTTATATACTGCCTATCCTCCTAGAGAGGAGCGGCCTGCCCAGCATCGAAAGCCTGGTGATCCAGTGCCAGCTACGCTGGACACGACACGTTGTCCGCATGACAGCCAGCAGGATCCCGAAGATGCTTTTATAATTATGGCCAACTGAAGTAGGGCCACCGTGAACTTGGAAGACCCTGCAAGCGCTTCAAGGACACCTTGAAGGCAAACCTCAAAGCCTGTGACATAGACATCGCTTCCTGGGAAACATGCCCTTGACCACTCTCGCTGGAGGATGTTGTGCTCTAGTGGCATAAAGACGTTTGAAAACAAGAGAACGCTGGCCGTTAAGGAGAAGCGTGAGCGAAGGAAGCAGGGCTCAACTTCTGGAGACGTTGAATCAGAACACGCATTGTCTCAAAAACAGCGCAGGGTCTCATCTGCTGGTGTGTGGCCGCCCGTCGACCTAAATTAACATCGACAGTTCTCTTGACTCAGAAACAGTGCAGGGTCTCCTCTGGTGTGTGGCCTGTCGACCTAACATCGATGGTTCGCTTGACTCGGGGTCTCCTCTGTGGTATGTTGCCTAACATGGATAGTTTCCTGTCCAGCACATAAAAAACCCACTTAAATATAAAGTTGTTGGGTTTGTTTTTTTTTAAAAGACCCCTCAAAATTTCAATACTTTCTTTAACATGAACATACGTTGTTAAATGAAAGGGCTAGACAGACAATAAGAGAAAAAAAAGATGGACAAAAAGCCAGAAACAACGCGATAGAAAAGAGGAAATAATCAATAATTTCCAAAAGGATGGTGTGTACTGTTTATTCTGCTAGACCCACTGCATCACCACATGAGGAACTCTGGAAGAGCAATGTGGCAGTGTGTGCCACCGAAACGATGAAAATAATTGGGTAGAAAAAAAAGAAGTAAATAAACGAAAAATGAATGAATGCATCGATGAATAAGTCACACTGTTATCCTTATAAGATAACAAACGTTTTAAGTTAGCAAAGGAATACAGTTTCAATTTTTACTGGCCATTATTTACCAAAGTTCGTTTTCATGTGTAACGTCTATCCACGATTGTAATTCCAAACGAAAATCCACCCCATTCCCCAGCCAACCATGCAATGTCTCGTGCAACATATACCTACTTTCCATTTTCCTCTCTCCTCTACTTGCTAGAGAGAGGGAGAGAGAGAGAGGCATATATATATATATATATATATATAAGAGAGAGAGAGACAGAGAGAGGCATATATATATATATATACATATATATATATATGGATATATATATATAGAGAGAGAGAGAGGGAGAGAGGCATGTATATATATCTATATATATATATAGAGAGAGAGAGAGAGAGACATATATATATATATATATAGAGAGAGAGAGAGAGAGGCATATATACATATATATCTATATATAGAGAGACAGAGAAGCATAGAGAGACAGACACACAGAGACTGAGTGTGAGTATATATGTCACACAATCGTGTGTGTGTGTGTGTGTGTGTGTCACACAGTGTGTGTGTGTACGTGTGTCACACAGTGTGTGTGTGTACGTTTGTGTATCAATGCGCCCACTTACTAAACCGTTCATCGTGTTATCTCTGTTTAATAAGAACACTAGCTGCCCCCGCGATGCATCGTTCCCGCGACCACAAACGCCGTAATCTCCCGTGTATGCCAACTCATCCGGTGATAACAATACGCTGCTAGCTAAAATGACACAGTGAACAGCTAGCTTCCTGACAGTTGACAGTGTGAGGCAGTGTCATTGAATGCAATGGCTGTCGTTTATGGTTGGGCCTTCGCTGCTTTCTGAGACAATTACCATAGGCACGTACGGGACACGATAGGTAAAAACATTGACATAGGTATTGGTATTTCTCTCTCTCTGTGTGTGTGTGTGTGTGTGTGTGTGTGTCTGTCTGTCTGTCTGTCTCTCTTTCTCCTCCTTTTTTTCCCCTTTTTTTTCCTTAATGAATTGATCTTTTCAATGATAGTCTGTCGTGCCGTACATGCTTTCATTTATGCCTTTTATTTTCATATGTACTTGTGTGTGTGTGTGTGTGTGTGTGTGTGTGTGTGTGTGTGTGTGTGTTTCTTCCCTTTTCTTCTTAGCCCTTGACGGGGCTGGATGTAAAAAGGCAGCTGTGCTTACTCCACTACCCTCGTGAAATAAAAAATTCGTTTCGTTTCGTTTCGTTTCGTTTCGTCTCTCTCTCTCTCTCTCTCTCTCTCAACGATGTGAGAGAGTCAACGGAGCACCGCACACAGACTTGTTCACCAGATTCCACCAAATACAAAAAAAAAAAATGCTTTTGTGTTCATTGTGCAATGTTATCGTGTGTTATTGTTGTTGTTGTTGTTGGTAGTGGTGGTGTTTTTGTTGTTGTTGTTGTTGTTGTTGTTTTTTGACTCACTTGTGTAAACAAAGTGAGTCTATGTTTTAACCCTGTGTTCGGTTGTCTCTCTGTGTGTGTGTGTGTTTGTGTGTGTGTGTCCGTGTGTCTGTGTGTCCGCGGTAAACTTTAACATTGACATTTTCTCTGCAAATACTTTGTCAGTTAACACCAAATTTGGCATAAAAATAAGAAAAATTCAGTTCTTTCCAGTCATCTTGTTCAAAACAATATTGCACCTCTGGGATGGGCACAAAAAAAAATATTAAAAAAGAAGCCTAATTATATGCAAACTGCATTTACTGTTATATTTATATTTTTTGTATTCTCTAAACTTGGCACTTTGACCTCTTCTTATTGTGACACAACAACAAGAGCAGTCATTATTATCATTTTTTGTTCAAACAGGAACTTCTTTTGCTAAGCATGGAAGTTTTATTTATTTTGCAAACGTTTTGATACAGATAGTAAAAAAGGGAAATTACTCTGTAATTAATGCTAGGGGACGTAATTTATCACAAGTGAGTCTTGAGGGCCATGCCTCTCTTGTTTGTTTTGTTTTTGTTTGTTTGTTTGTTGTTGTTGTTGTTTCCGGTCTTTCTCCCTCAGCAGTTCCTTGGAGGAATGTTTTAGTGAAGGCCACTGGAGCTTTTTACGAGACCATACCACCACCATAGCTTTCTTTTCTTAACCCCTTCAGTGCTGGAGAGAAAAAAAAACCCAGTAGAAAGTGGTGTTTCGAGTCATATTGAGAAAATGGTCTGGAGATATACCACTCTAGATAAACTGTGTGAATTTTCAGCCTTCCAGAGTTATTTCCCTTCATCAGTGACGTTACTATGCACGTTGGTGATACGCGCTGTGGCGCTCAAAGAGTTAACTGACATCAGCAGATCTTCACATTATGATTAGGTCCACTTTACTGCTTTGCTGACGGGCGCAATAGCCGAGTGGTTAAAGCGTTGGACTCTCAATCTCAGGGTCCCGGGTTTGAATCTCGGTGACGGCGCCTGGTGGGTAAAGGGTGGAGATTTTTCCAATCTCCCAGGTCAACATATGTGCAGACCTGCTAGTGCCTGAACCCCCTTCGTGTGTATACGCAAGCAGAAAATCAGATACGCACGTTAAAGATCCTGTAATCCATGTCAGCGTTCGGTGGGTTATAGAAGCAAGAACATACCCTGCATGCACCCCCCCCCCCCGAAAGCGGAGTATGGCTGCCTACATGGCGGGTTAAAAACGGTCATACACTTAAAAGCCCACTCGCGTACGTACTACGAGTGAACGTGGGAGTTGCAGCCCACGAACGCAGAAGAAGAAGAAGAAAGAAGAACTGCTTTGATGGTTTGGCGCACTTGGTCACTGGTGATATGATCAGTGTGTCTGATGTTTGGTATCACCTCATTTCCATGTCTGGAATTCTTTCATCCAAATCTGCCGTCGCATGCTCACAGGAAGATGGAATATACCAGTGCACGCAGGAGTGTTTCATGAAGATGTTACTGTCCTTCAATATAGCTGATGTTGTCTTTGCTACCCAAGCGAGGATTTCTGGTTTGGATCCTTAACTGCTAAGGATGAACGGTTGATGAATGATGAAGGTGACCGGTTGCACAGTTCCAAGCTTCTGTTTCTGGACAGTTTTACCAGCAGTGATGGTACAGCGATTGATCTACAGTTACTTGTAAGTTGATGACAAAATAACAAAATACCGCGCACAAGGAAGATTTTTTTTTTCAGCAGTCTACTTGTAACACGCTTTGGACAAGGTTTTTTTTGTTTTTGTTTTTTTGATAGAGGGCATTTTGAAACATCTTCTTACCAAAACTATCAATTGCAGTGATGTAGATGGCAGAGTACGTGGGTAATGTCTTATTTTAGAAGTCCTAAATTACTGCACGTGTTGGTTACATTTTCATGGTTTGTGGGACCAAAAACAGAAAATTCATTCCACTGTGTCAAGGGTTCGGCTTCTCTCCTCGCTGCTTTGACCCTCCCCAGCTGAACCGAAATCGAAGTCGGGTACACCATTTATACCCGGGTGGAGTAACTGAACCGTAGTCGAAGTCGGGTACACATTCATACCCGGGTGGAGTAACTGAACCGAAATCGAAGTCGGGTACACCATTCATACCTGGGTAGAGTAACTGAACCGAAGTCAAAGTCGGGTACACAATTGATACCCGGGTGGGGAAACTGAACCGAAGACGAAGTCGGCTACACAATTCATACCTGGGTGGATTAACTGAACCGAAATCGAAGTCGGGTACACAATTCATACCCGGGTGGGGTAACTGAACCGAAGTCGAAGACGGGTACACAATTCATACCCGGGTGGGGTAACTGAACCGAAGTCGAAGACGGGTACACAATTCATACCCAGGTGGAGTAACTGAACTGAAGTCGGAGTCGGGCACACAATTCATACCGGGTGGAGTAACTGAACCAAAGTCGAAGTCGGGTACACCATTCATACCTGGGTGGAGTAACTGAACCGAAGTCGAAGTCGGGTACACAATTCATACCCGGGTGGAGTAACTGAACCGAAATCGAAGCCGGGTACACCATTCATACCCGGGTGGAGTAACTGAACCGAAATCGAAGTCGGGTACACAATTCATACCCGGGTGGAGTAACTGAACCGAAGTCGAAGTCGGGTACACAATTCATACCCGGGTGGAGTGAGGGAAACCGGAAGAAAACCCCCTTTCCCAAAGACACAGCACCATGCAGGAAACGCAGCCTCGAACACTGATCACTGGTGATCACCTGACCAGAACTCCAACAACGCCTCACCGATTCAGTTACGTCTTCATTTACTAAAACATTGACACACACAAACGCAGATACACAAACACGCAGATGTGCGCGTGCGTTCAAACACACACAGGATCATTCCTGTGCGTCCACATGATGCGTTGTTACTTTGCTAAGCAAACAATCTGCTGGGAACTTGTGTGAATGTTAGTGTGATTATTCTGAGGGAGAAAGAGAAGAAAAAAAAGAAAAAAAGAAAAAAAAAGTTATGAAAGAAGGCAGAACACAATGACGTGCAGGATAAACCTAAGAGAGAGAGAGATCCCGTTTGAAAATTGCATCTCTCAAAACTGTCCTCTGATGCGCTGCTGTACCCTGCCATAGTTTCGGTTTCAGTTTCAGTTCCTCAAGGAGGCCGCGTAACTGCGTTCGGACAAACCCATATGCCCTACACTACATCTGCCAGGCAGATGGCTGACCTGACCTGCAGCATGACCCACTCAGGCCTTGACTTCATGCTGATGTATGTGTGTACCTGTCAAGCAGAATGCTACCAGAGGCCAACGCTTTCGTTGTCATTAGTTCCTGTTTCAGTGCGCTTTATGTGTGTATTTGACTGTGCTTTCATATCTGTGAAACTGCATGTTTGGTGCATATCTGTTATGCATAATTATGTGGGTGTATGTGTGAATGTGTGTCTCCATGTTTTACATTTATATTTGCTTATTTATCATCATTGTTGTCTTTTCTATTTATTTATTTATTATTATTATTATTATTATTATTATTATTACTACTACTACTACTACTACTTTTTTTTATTCTTTAAAATTTTTTGAAATTATTTATTTATTTATTTACGTACGCTTATAGTTGACTTCATCAAGTTTTTGCGCCTTATATTATTAATATTAGTAGTTTTTTGTTTTGTTTTGTTTTTTCTCAAGGCCTGACTAAGCGCGTTAGGTTACGCTGCTGGTCAGGCATCTGCTTGGCAGATGTGGTGTAGCGTATATGGATTTGTCCCAACGCAGTGACGCCTCCTTGAGCTACTGAAAATGAAACTAAAACTCAGTGCGCCAAGAGCGTGCTGCACGTGGGACCTCGGTTTATCGGTTTATCGGAATGACTAGACGTTCAGCTCGATTTTCCAGTCAAAACTTGGGAGAAAGGGCGAGAGCAGGGATTCGAATCCACACCCTCACGGACTTTAGTTTGGCAGCTGAGCGTCTTAACCATTCTTCCACCTTCCTCCCCCAGTGTTTCAAAGGGCAAACAAAAAAACAACAACAACGAAAAACAAAAAAACAAAAAACAAAGAGAGAGAGAGAGAGAGAGAGAAAGCAACCAAAGTGTTTTTCTTATCCATGTTCCAGGACCATGTGGGCGTGCCGTGAGTGTGGGGCCCAGAACCAGAATAACGTCTACAGATGTTGTGTCTGCGACAAGATAAAGCCTTACGACATGATCCCCGCGAGATCATGCTCCTCGCCTCAATCCCTACGTTCTTCAAGTACAAAGGACGCGGATGATCATTGGCTGACTGCATCAGCGTATGAAACAACTCGTTCTGATTCTCTATCCGCTGGAGTCGCTGCACGCCTAGCCACATCAGGGGGGTACCAACGAAACCTTTGGGGTGGTGGGGCAAGACCCAAAAGTCAGGATCCACCCAGGGTGTTGTTCGAGAAGCTTTCAGTTTCTGAAGATCAGCAGCCTTTGCTGGCGGAGGACACATCAGATAGGAGGACAGGTTGTTTTGAAAGGTCTGAGCGTCAGCGTGAGAGGTGAGGTGGTTTGAGGTGTGGGTGTGTTGGGTGAGAACGTGTGTTTAGATCTACAGTTGTGTGTGTGTGTGTGTGTGTGTGCGTGCGTGTGCGTGCGTGTGTGTGTGTGTTTGTGTGTTTATGCCAAAGATAAAGCGTTGAGAGACATTCGAATAGGCTTGGATATTTCAGTCAGTCAGGGATTTTTGTAATGTACACACTTGACGAGTCATGAAAAGGACATGTATCCGATCCATCGATTCAGAGTGATTGACATTTATATGTAAATGATATTAGCTGGAGATTCAGTTACCATTCATGGAAACCGAGAAGTCGTGATGAAGGCGAAGAAAGTTTGAAACTTGAACAGATCTGTAATCATTATGATTGTAAAACAATGCAATATCGATCCGGCGATGTCGATTGTTTAAATGGAATTGTTTCGTTTCGTGGCTCTAAAATGATGGTGAGCAAAAATACGATCTGGATCGACAAATGTGTGAGCACGAGAAAAAATCCCCACCCCCATCCCCACCCCGCCACAAGTTTTTTTTTTGTTGTTCAGCAGGAATCACATGTGAGCCATGAAGGCTTTACCACTTGTCATTTTTAGTTCAAATAATAATGCTCTTCTGCTTAGAACTGGAGTTACATTGAAGCATACATCAACCATAAGCAGCAAAATTATGCATAGTTATGGTACTGAAGTAAATAGTTCTTTATGTTTTTTTTTAAAAACGGACCTCACTCACTTAGAACATCAGATTAAAACATATTACTCAAGGCATGGAAATGCTATATCGTGTTTTACACTGAGTTTGGTCTTACACTAAGATACTTTTGAACATGTGGTCGTTTGTTGGTAAATGTAATAAAGCGACATCTTCTTTTCGTGAATTATTCATAATGAGCACGTGCATCATTCGATGTTGAGATAACATATGGAAAGGATGTGAAGGAGCTGCTAAATTCTATTCATTGCAATGTTTTTAAAAGCGAATATGTGAAATGCTTTTATTTGAGAACATATGTTTATTACTCTTGTTTAATCAAGTTATCCGCGTGTGTGTGGTGGGGGGTGGGGGGTGCGGTGCGGGTGTGTGCTGATTATCTGGTTGTGGTTTTCCGCAATTCATCTTTATTCTTATCTTATCTGTCTATTATAATCAATGTGCAGTATAGTAGGCTATGTTTATAATTATATTAAAATAATGTTTCTTAATTCTTTCTGTTTTTACATTAAGAATACTAGTTATTACCTGCAGTGTGTGGATGTATGTATGAAACGATGTATGTGATATTTTTTACATTTGTATCTTCGTAATATTTGTTGGGGCTGTTGTTGGCTTTTACAGTTATGGTCCCCATGTTGTTTACTTGTCTATGTTGTGATAATGCACCTGACCAAATTTCTCCAGTTGGAGATAATAAAGTTATTCTTATCTTATCTTATCTTATCTTATAGGCTTCATTACTTACTGTACGATGCCCACGAATGATGATCCAAATACAAAAATCTTTGGTCCAGAATTTGTGTTGCGCTAAACTCACACTACACATGTTCGTTTGGAAGTATTTCTGAGTCTTTGAAACCAACGATACCAACTTCTATCTATCATTATTTGGAGAGAAATAAGCTTGCAATTTCAGATTCTGAAAATGAGAAGCCATTTTATTGGATTGCGAATTTGGTTACGATTTATCAAAGCTGAAAATTCGCGATGGAGACCGGGAAAGATTGGAAGGTTGATAGATCTATATTATGATTGTAAAACAATGAAATGCCAATCGATGTAGCGTAAGTGAGGTAGTATTGCTCCGTTTCCAACACACGTGACTTTCGACAAACAGTTGTTTCTTTCTGATGGCCTGACTAAGCGCGTTGGGCTACGCTGCTGGTCAGGCATCTGCTTGGCAGATGTGGTGTAGTGGATATGGATTTGTCCGAACGCAGTGACGCCTCCTTGAGCTACTGAAACTGAAACTGATGGTGCAAAAACATCATTTGGGTCGTCATGTATGTACTGGTCATACCTTCCCCCATCTCTCACATACCCCCACCGGCCCCGGTCGTGTTCGGCTTTGTTGCAGGAATGGTGGTGGTGTGTCCATCGAGATCGATGATGACCATCGTTGTCATCCAGCTGGGGGATGGGGGGAGGGTGGTGGTGGGGTGGGGGGGAGGATGCTCATGAATCTATCTGTGAATGCGCAGATGGCTGAATAGTCCAATCTGCGCACGAAATGTTCGCTGACAGTTGGGGCAGACAAAGACAGGCATATCATTGTCAGGGAGCTTGTTTGCCCGTGACTTTCTGGCACCCAGAAGAAGAAGGCACATTTCTTCTCTTCTCGATTTTTTTCATGCCTTGTGTGTGTGTGTGTGTGTGTGTGTGTGTGTGTGTGTGTGTGTGTTCAAAATTGTTTCACCATATTTGCTTCAGGTGGCTGTGCTTGTTTTAGAAGCACCTGTCGAGTGCATTAATTTTCTGAAATCTTCAACTGCATACGTTCTCCTTCTTTTTCTTCTCCTCCTCCTCCTCCTCCTTTCTTCTCCTTCTTCTTCTTCGTCGTCGTAGTCGACGTCGTATTATTGACAGTTGTGACAGCTGTTGTTGCTTTTCTTGTTCTCGTTGTTGTTTCTTTGTTTGTTTCTTTGTTCGTTTGCTTTATAACATTCACTCGTTCGTTTAGTGTGTGTGTATTTTATTCCTTCTCTCATTACTTGCTTGATTGATTAATCATTGAATCATTGATTAATTCATCCATCCATAACCCACCCATCCAAAGCATTCATCCGTTTTAATAGACAAATCAATCAGTCAATCAGTGGATAAATAGATTGACTGATCTGTTCATTTATTCATTCAGAGACGAGATAAGTGACCATACACCGGGAAGATCAAAATACAGAACCGGAAGCAGTGACAGCTGTGAGTATCATTTCAAGATGTGTTGTTTGTTTGTTTTTCCCCTCTCTTCCATATTCTTATGTTTATTATTTTCAGTTATATACATAAGAGTGAGAGTGACCCTGGTAACGTTTAATTAACTCACTCAGTACGGCCAGTCCTCTCTTCTCCTCTACACAGACCCCTCGGATGTCCAGTGGGTGTCTGAATGACCCAACCTTTAGCTTCCGTCGTCATCTTCTTTTTCTTCTTCTTCTTCTGCGTTCGTGGGCTGCAACTCCCACGTTCACTCGCATGTACACGAGTGGGCTTTTACGTGCATGACCGTTTTTACCCCGCCATGTAGGCAGCCATACTCCGCTTTCGGGGGTGTACATGCTGGGTATGTTCTTGTTTCCATAACCCACCGAACACTGACATGGATTACAGGATCTTTAACGTGCGTATTTGATCTTTTGCATGCATTTACACACGAAGGGGGTTCAGGCACTAGCAGGTCTGCACATATGTTGACCTGGGAGATCGTAAAAATCTCCACCCTTTACCCACCAGGCGCCGTCACCGTGATTCGAACCCGGGACCCTCAGATTGACAGTCCAACGCTTTAACCACTCGGCTATTGCGCCCGTCGAGTATCATTCAAGATGTGTTGTTTGTTGGTTGGTTTTTCCCCTCTCTTCCATATTCTTTTGTTTATTATTTTCAATCATATACATAAGAGTGAGAGTGACCCTGGTAACGTTTAAACAACTTAGTCCCTGAGGAAGGAACGTGATCGTTTGGAAAATTTGGAATATTTGACAGATTGATCTCTCTCTCTCTCTCTCTCTCTATATATATATATAAATGAAATGCTTTTTTGTATTGTTTTGATGCGTATGATGACAATGATGTAGTAGTAGTGGTTGTGATTGTGGTGTTGGTGGAAATGAAGGTGTTGTATGACGTGGGCAAGGTGATGTAGTAGTACTAGCAGAGGGAAACGGCGATGGAGCAGTAGAAGAGATGATGGTGGTGTTGATGATTACGATGTTATATTAGTAGTGGTGGTGGTGGTAGTGGTGGTGGTGGTGTTCACTCTCTCCATACGAACGGCGAAAGAGACGACGTTAACAGCGTTTCACCCCAATTACCACCATCAAAATATTGCAAGCGGAAGGCTCTTATACTGAAGAGGTGAATGTTGACAAAGAATACCACAATTCTGACGACGGAGGCTAAAGGTTGGGTCATTCAGACACCCACTGGACATCCGAGGGGTTTGTGTAGAGGAGAAGAGAGGACTGGCCGTACTGAGTGAGTTAATGATTATGATGTTGTAGTAGTAGTAGTGGTGGTGGTGGTGTTGATGATTATGATGTTGTAGTAGTGGTGGTGGTGGTGTTGATGATTATGATGTTGTAGTAGTGGTGGTGGTGGTGTTGATGTGGGTGGTGGTGGTAGTGGTGGTGGTGGTGTTGATGATTATGATGTTGTAGTGGTAGTGGTGGTGGTAGTGGTGGTGGTGGTGTTGATGATTATGATGTTGTAGTAGTGGTGGTGGTGGTGTTGATGATTATGATGCTGTAGTAGTGGTGGTGGTGGTGGTGGTGTTGATGATTATGATGTTGTAGTGGTAGTGGTTGTGGTAGTGGTGGTGTTGATGATTATGATGTTGTAGAAGTAGTAGTAGTGGTGGTTGTGGTGGTGGTAGTGGTAGTTGTGGTGGTGGTGTTGATGATTATGATGTTGTAGTAGTAGTAGTGGTGGTTGTGGTGGTGGTAGTGGTGGTGATGGTGGTGGTGGCGGTGGTGTTGATTATGATGTTGTAGTAGTAGTGGTGGTGGTGGTGGTAGTGGTGGCGGTGCTAGTGGTGGTAGTGGTGGTGGTAGGAGAAGTAGGCAGGAAGGGGGGCGGGATGGTAAGGGTGGCGATGCCGATGTTGCGGCAGCCTTTCACCTTGATGAATCTGTGTACACACACACAGAGAAGAGTCCGTGTTAACCAAAGTGCTTCTGCAGAGCAGACAGGTACCATGATCAATTCCTCCCGATTAGCATTGTTCTGCAGTAGATTTGGTGTTAGTTTTTACAGAACAGGCACGTGCCATATCTCCTTTTACAATCTTCTATTCATGCTATTCATGTTGTTTATTCATTTATTTGCATTTGTATTTCTTTTTATCACATCAGATTTCTCTGTGTGAAATTCGGGCTGCTCTCCCCAGGGAGAGCGCGTCGCTACACTACAGAGCCACCCTTTTTTTTGGTATTTTTTTCCTGCGTGTAGTTTTGTTTTTCCGATCGAAGTGGATTTTTCTACAGAATTTTGCCAGGAACAACCCTTTTGTTGCCGTGGGTTCTTTTACGTGCGCTAAATGCATGCTGCACACGGGACCTCGGTTTATCGTCTCATCCGAATGACTAGCGTCCAGACCACCACTCAAGGTCTAGTGGAAGGGGAGAAAATATCGGCGGCTGAACCGTGATTCGAACCAGCGCACTCAGATTCTCTCGTTTCCAAGGCGGACGCGTTACTTCTAGGCCATCACTCCACTTTTAGTTGGACATTAACATTTAGTTGGACATTAACAAACAGTGAGGCCAGGAGATGAAATGAATAACAAAATAGTAAAGAGCGGTAACTCTCTCCATTCACAAGGTACACAATTCAAGTCAGTGCCAGCTGAATCGGTAGTGTAAGCAGCACTGACTTGAAGTTGTGTACCTTGTGAATGGAGAGAGTCACCACTCTTTACTACTTGTTATTCATTTAGTTGTTTATTTGTTTATTAATTCATTTATTTGTTTCTTCATTTATTAATCTATCTATTTCGTTCATGTTGTTTATTTATTTATTTGTTTATTTCTTCATTTATTTATCAATTTATTTATTCATTTATTTATCTTTTCATTTATCTATTAATTTATTTATCTATTTCTTTCTTCATCATTTATTTATTTGCTTGTTTATTTGTTATCAGTAAAGTTTGTATTCATCAGAATGGTTTAGGGTTTTTATTAATCAGGCACCCCCCCGAAAGCGGAGTATGGCTGCCTATATGGCGGGGTAAAAAAAAAAAACGGTCATACATGTAAAAGCTCACTCGTGTACATGCGGGTGAACGTGGGAGTTGCAGCCCACGAACGAAGAAGAAGAAGAAGCAAAAAGAGAAGTATCAACCAGGATGGTTTTACATGACAGATGGGTGCCACATCCTCAGTTACAGAGCTGGATTTTCCGGACGAAAAATGTCGCCTGGTATTGATTGGGAGAACCGGAAACGGAAAAAGCTCAGCCGGAAACACCATCCTGGGCATGAAACGGTTCCAGGAGGGAGGGGGGTTCATTTCTGAAACCAGCCACTGTCAGATGCACACAGCTGACCGATTTGGAATACCTGTACAGGTAGGATGGTACATTGGTTTTGTTTTTCTCCTCCCCCCATTGCCCCCCCCATACACCCTCTGAGGACAGTGTGTGTGTGTGTGTGTGTGTGTGCGATGTTTTTCGTAACTGCGTGTTTCGTATCTGACGGGCGCAATAGCCGAGTGGCTAAAGCGTTGGACTGTCAATCTGAGGGTCCCGGGTTCGAATCACGGTGACGGCGCCTGGTGGGTAAAGGGTGGAGATTTTTACGATCTCCCAGGTCAACATATGTGCAGACCTGCTAGTGCCTCAACCCCCTTCGTGTGTATATGCAAGCAGAAGATCAAATACGCACGTTAAAGATCCTGTAATCCATGTCAGCGTTCGGTGGGTTATAGAAACAAGAACATACCCAGCATGCGCACCCCCGAAAACGGAGTATGGCTGCCTACATGGCGGGGTAAAAACGGTCATACACGTAAAAGCCCACTCGTGTGCATACGAGTGAACGCAGAAGAAGAAGAAGAAGTATCTTCGTATCTGCCATTCACGTAACAGCCCACTCGTAAGCACGACTGAGTGAACGCAGAAGAAGAAGAAGAGGAAGAATAAGATCAAGTAGGTTTTATCAAGTTGTTAATGGTTCTGGGAAAGATACGTCCAAGCCAGTATTCTGCTCCACGATCGCTAGGGATCACTAACAAAACACAGAACTTGGATCGGATTGTTTCTTGTTTAAGTTGATTCTTTTTGACAATTAATATGGAGCCACGGTGATGGCCTAGAGGTAACGCGTCCGCCTAGGAAGCGAGAGAACCTGAGCGCGCTGGTTCGAATCACGGCTCAGTCGCCGATATTTTCTCCCCCCCCCCGACCCCCCTTCCACTAGACCGTGAGTGGTGGTCTGGACGCTAGTCATTCGGATGAGACGATAAACCGAGGTCCCGTGTGCAGCATGCACTTAGCGCACGTAAAAGAACCCATGTCAACAAAAGGGTTGTTCCTAGCAAAATTCTGCAGAAAAATCCACTTCGATAGGAAAAACAAATAAAACTACACGCAGGAAAAATTACAAAAAAAAGAAAGAAAAAAGAAAAAAAAAGGGTTGCGCTGTAGTGTAGCGACGCGCTATCCCTGGGGAGAGCAGCCCGAATTTCACACAGAGAAATCTGTTGTGATAAAAAGAAATACTTCTTCTTCTTCTGCGTTCACTCGTATGCACACGAGTGGGCTTTTACGTGTATGACCGTTTTTACCCCGCCATATAGGCAGCCATACTCCGCTTTCGGGGGTGTGCATGCTGGGAATGTTCTTGTTTCCATAACCCACCGAACGCTTACATGGATTACAGGATCTTTAACGTGCGTATTTGATCTTCTGCTTGCATATACACACGAAGGGGGTTCAGGCACTAGCAGGTCCGCACGTATCTTGACCTGGGAGATCGTAAAAATCTCCACCCTTTACCCAACAGGCGCCGTCACCGTGATTCGAACCCGGGACCCTCAGATTGACAGCCCAACGCTTTAACCACTCGGCTATTGCGCCCGTCAAAAGAAATACAAAATACAAAAAAAATACAAATACATTCCATTCCTTGGACATCACATCGAATGAAAAACACATAGTAAAATTTCACTTCACTGAACGGACAGAAAAGATGTGTGTAGTTCGTATACCGAATCCAGAACCCTAACACCTTCAACTAATGAGATGATGGGATAAGGGAGGTAAGTGTAAAATCACAGTTCATGTTTCTGCAGCTAGAGATGTAAAGTTTCGTCTTTTGGAATGGTGTGTGAGCTTCACGGATCTCAATAACGGCTCTGTAGCGCTTCCTTATGCTGCAGATGAGATTCTTTTTTTTCTTTTTGCTCTGGAGGGATCTTTAACCATTCGTCTTAAACAGCATCTGCCAACTCTGAGAAAGGCTGAAGCTGGTTGGTTCCCACGTGTAGGCTTACAGCTTGACCAGTCATGTTCCATATTTGGGCTTCAAGCCAGGAAGTCTTGTATAAATGAATGACGAATGATATGGATACTTATATAGCGCCTATCCTCGGTCGGAGACCAAGCTCTAAGCACTTTACATACACGGGGTCATTTACACAACAGGCTGCCTACCTGGGTAGAGTCGACTGACGGCTGCCATTGGGCGCTCATCATTCGTTTCCTGTGTCGTTCAATCCTATTTCAGGCACGCACACATACGCACTCAGACATTTAACATTTTACATGGATAACAGGATCTTTAACGTGCGTATTCGATCTTCTGCGTGCGTATACACACGAAGGGGGTTCAGGCACTGGCAGGTCTGCACATACGTTGACCTGGGAGATCGGAAAAATCCCTTTACCCACCAGGCGCCGCCGAGATTCGAACCCGGGACCCTCAGATTGAAAGTCCAACGCTTTAACCATTCGGCTATGAACAACAGGCTGCCTGCCTGGGTAGAGCCGACTGACAGCTGCCACTGGGTGTGTATGCTGAGTAATGTTCTTGTTTCCATAACCCACCGAATGCTGACATGGATTACAGGATCTTTAACGTGCATATTAGATCTTCTGCTTGCGATTACACACGAAGGGGGTTCAGGCACAAGCTGGTCTGCACATTTATATTGACGTGGGAGATCGGAAAGATCTCCACCCTATACCCACCAGGCACCGTTACCACACTTGATGCTTTCCTCACTAAGATGCTGACTGACAACCCAGGCTTGCTACAGATATTAGCCGGAAGTGCCGACCAACCTCACGGAGCCTCCTCACACTGTCCAGAGAACTGTGTCACCCTGAAGCTGTGTCACTGACACTCCAGAACGGATGTTGATGTGCCTGAACGACAAGAAATCTGTTTGCGAAGCAATGCCTGTTTCATCTCGAGGCTGTCTTCTCGAGAAATGTGTCATCCTGAAACTCAGTGTGTCACATTTCAGAACGGATGTTGATGTGCCTGAACGAGAAAAAAAAACAAAAAAACAGTTCTGTCTTTGCAAAGCAATGTCCGTTTCATCTCCAGACTTGTCTTCTGGAAATTTTCGATGCGTTCTGGCGCGAACTGCACATCTGAGAAATAACTCATTGTGACACGTTGAAAGCTGCCGCAACTTGGCGTGAAGGGCTACGGTTCACGGCCTGCAGATCTCTCTGGAAATCCCATTTTCAGTGTTAAAACAAAAAAACAAGAAGCAAAGAAACAAACAAAAAAACAAGAGAGGCAAGGCCTTCAAGACTCACTTGTGATAAATTAAGTCCCCTAGCATTAATTACAGAGTAATTCCCCTTTTTTACTATCTGCACCAAAACGTTTGCAAAATAAATAAAAATTCCATGCTTAGCAAAAGAAGTTCCTGTCTGAACAAAAAATGATAATAATGACTCCTCTTGTTGTTGTGTCAGAATAAGAGGTCAAAGTGCCAAGTTTAGAGAATACAAAAAATATAAATATAACAGTAAATGCAGTTTGCATATAATTAGCCTTCTTTTATTATTTTTTTGTGGCCATCCCAGAGGTGCAATATTGTTTTAAACAAGATGACTGGAAAGAACTGAATTTTTCTTATTTTTATGCCAAATTTGGTGTCAACTGACAAAGTATTTGCAGAGAAAATGTCAATGTTAAAGTTTACCGCGGACACACAGACACACACACACACACACACACAAAGACAACCGAACACAGGGTTAAAACATAGACTCACTTTGTTTGCTCAAGTGAGTCAACGAGAGAAAAAACAAAACAAACAAACAAACAAACAAAAAACCCACTCCACACACAACAACACCGTCTTCTTAGCACTTGTCGATGTGTGATGAGAGGACACATATCTCCAAATTAACCTTGATTTTCATGATGCCGGAAAAACAAACTTCGACACAAGCTCCATTAATTTAATACCACTTTGGACAGCAAGGTATGTTACGCACCAAGGTGAACACTTGTGACCAAGTTGACAGTGTGCAGGCAGGCAGCAAATTGTTACTGGTTCTAGCTATACACACCCGCCGACTGAAGCAAAATATCCGACTGTACACACATAAGAAATTAAGAAATTTGTCCCCCTTTCTTCACAGGTAGTGGACACACCTGGATTCTTTGACAACAGAACTCCAGATGACCAGCTTTTCGAGGAAATCCGGAGATGCATCGGGATGGTCTCCCCTGGACCACACGGGCTTCTCTTGGTCATTGGGGGACGCTTTACCGACGAGCAGGTAACAAATAAACAAGATGAAGTTGTCACTTTCGTAGAAATGTTAACAACAGCTAGCAGCAAAGTTACAGAAACAGAAGAAGTCAGGAACGTAGTTGTTCGACAAGGAGGGAGATACAGATTACAGAATACTTTATTATCTCAACAAGAGAAATTCATTTGTGGTGTAAAACACATAAACAATACACGGAAATCACAGTCTTTCAACATGTATACACAAGAGACAAAATGTTCAGATGGCAACCGATGAGTACAATAAATAATCACAGTAGATAACAACAACACAACAGAAACCTTTAAAAGGTAACTTATAGTAAATCATACATACATCATCACAGCCATACATGTGCAACACAGAATCAATTAAAGGATATGAATAAAATAGGCATGAAACAGCATACTAAAAGTAGACATAAGACATAGAAAGATTATAATAACAGTGCAAGTTTGATGATGGTCGGTGATTTATTTCTCTTCTTTCTATAAACAGATAAATTAAATAAAATAAAAAGAAGAAAGAAAAACTATTTCTCTTCTTTCTATAAACAGATAAATTAAATTAAATAAAAAGAAGAAAGAAAAACTAAAATAATGACAAAGCATGTGCACGCCCATAGAGACGGCCCTTGGGAAGCGGTGCTTTGAATCGCTCGTTTCTATGGCAACAAAACGAAGCGCCCCTTTCCATCTGGATGGCCACAGACTGAGCGGGTGGGTAATTCCAGTCTTCACGCCACCGGAGTGTTTTGTATTTGTATTTGTATTTCTTTTTATCACAGTAATAGTAAATCATACATACATCATCACAGCCATACATGTGCAACACAGAATCAATTAAAGGATATGAATAAAATAGGCATGAAACAGCATACTAAAAGCAGACATAAGACATAGAAAGATTATAATAACAGTGCAAGTTTGATGATGGTCGGTGATTTATTTCTCTTCTTTCTATAAACAGATAAATTAAATTAAATAAAAAGAAGAAAGACAGAATCAATTAAAGGATATGAATAAAATAGGCATGAAACAGCATACTAAAAGCAGACATAAGACATAGAAAGATTATAATAACCCAAGGCCTGACTAAGCGCGTTGGGTTACGCTGCTGGTCAGGCATCTGCTTGGCAGATGTGGTGTAGCGTATATGGTTTTGTCCGAACGCAGTGACGCCTCCTTGAGCTACTGAAACTGAAACTTTTATCACAACAAATTTCTCTGTGTGAAATTCGGGCTGCTCTCCCCAGGGAGAGTGCGTCGCTATATTACTGCGCCACCCTTTTTTTTTTTCTTTTGTATTTTTTCCTGCTTGAAGTTGTATTTGTTTTTCCTATTGAAGTGGATTTTTCTACAAAATTTTGCCAGGAACAACCCTTTTGTTGACGTGGGTTCTTTTACGTGCGCTAAGTGCATGCTGCACAAGGGACCTCGGTTTATCGTCTCATCCGAATGACTAGCGTCCAGACTACCAGTCAGGGTCTAGTGGAGGGGGAGAAAATATCGGCTGCTGAGCCGTGATTGGAACCAGCGCGCTCAGATTCTCTCGCTGCCTAGGCGGACGCGTTACCTCGAGGCCATCACTTCACCCTGTGTGTAACATCCCTTTGCTCTTTCCCTTTCAAACTCCAGACCATCGGCACAAAGGTACCGTTCTCAACTGCACAGACACCCAACAGCAACAGCGACAGCAGCAGAGGGAGCCAAATTGTGTTGAGTTGTGGCAGCAGTAGAAGTAGTAGCAGTAGCAACATAGTAGTAACAATAGCGACAGAAGTAGAAGCAGTTGTAGCAGTCATCGTCGTATTAACGGTAGCAGCAGCAGCAGTAGCAGTAGTAACAGTGGAAGTTGTAGTAGCGTTTGTCCTTGGTTGTGTGCAGCTAGAGGCAGTGCAACAAATGCGTGCCCTGTTCGGGGAAAAGGTCATAGATCACGTGCTGGTGATCTTCACCTTCGGTGACCGGCTGTCTCCGGGTCAAGGTGAAGGTCGTTGTCGGGACGTCATCAAAGAGAACCTTCAGTTAGCGCCCCAGGAACTGAGGGATCTGATTGAAGTAAGTGACTACGTAACTTAACAGCCGATTTTGAGAGCATAGGTATACATTATTAGATTAACTCTCTACATACGGACGGCGAAAGAGACGACGTTAACAGCGTTTCACCCCAGTTACCATCATCAAAATATTGCAAGCGGAAGGCTCTTATACTGAAGACGTGAATGTTGACAAAGAATACCACAATTCTGACGACGGAAGCTGAAGGTTGGGTCGGTCATTCAGACACCCACTGGACATCCAGGGGTCTGTGTAGAGGTTAAGAGAGGACTGGCCGTACTGAGTGAGTTAAACCATAGACTGCAAACGAGAATGCTCCTCGATCAGTAAAAGGCTGTCACTTCACTAAGGCTGAGCTAATTTGTCTATTCTTCTATTTTGTTATCATTTTATTCATACTTTTATTCATCAGTATTCATTCATTCATTCAATTATTCGTTGTTAATCTTATTCATTTATTTGTTTGTTTATTTGTAAAGGGGATGTCTGTTGTTCATTATCAGTTTTGCATCAGTGTGAATCTCACGGCGTGATCTGTGAAGACTTTAATAATAATAATAATAATATTTATTTTTGTATAGCACTATGATTCAAGCGTAAGCAAGCTCTAAGCGCTTTACAATCCAATACCTAAAGTGAAACAAGAAAGCATATAAAAAGTAGCAGAAACATCAAACAGAATCATTAATATTAAAATTTAAAAAAAACCACACACAATGCATAAAACTCACAAAGTAACATACTCTCAATTCTACAACTGTTACACTCCAACACACACACACACACATGATTAAACAGATTTACCTCCCTTGTTTGTTTCGATTGTTTGTTGTCGAACATGGCCACTTCAGACAAAACCTTACTGATGATTCTATCCCCTGTTGTCCAGCGAGATCTCAACAGCCGCTATGTGGTCTTCAACAACGTGGGAACTCTCGGCGTAAAGGAGCGTCAGGTCCGAGAACTCTTGCTGATGGTAGGGGAGATAACTCGAAACAGAGGAGGACCCTTCGCAGCGCCGCTTTTGGAAGACTGCAAGGACATTGTCTGCACTTTTGAGAATCGCATACTGGCGTTGCTGAATTCCAGGTGAGATGCTGTATTTAGGTTTGAGTCATTCCCTGTTTTAATATTCTAAATTTTGGAATCTGTTTTAGCAAACATTTTAGCACGTTTTTTTTTTTGTGGTGTGTGTGTGTGTGTGTGTGTGTGTGTAGTGCAGTCATTTGATAAATTATATGTCGCTTGCAATCCAGTCTCATCCTCAAGACAGACTTATAAACGACGTGAATGGTCCATATTATGAACACGAACCATTATTATTTTGTCGGCGACTCAAGCCGCCATTGTTTTGCTTTCAGTTCTAACACATCATTAGAACGGTATGTGCGTCTTTCTGATTGGCTGATTGGATGCGTCATTGCAGACGATTTAGTGGACTGGCGAGATGGCTGCAGATTCAAGTGGTGAA
Organism: Babylonia areolata; assembly: GCF_041734735.1. Taxonomy (NCBI): domain Eukaryota; kingdom Metazoa; phylum Mollusca; class Gastropoda; order Neogastropoda; family Buccinidae; genus Babylonia; species Babylonia areolata. The sequence goes on from NC_134906.1 coordinate 24,714,609, forward strand.
GCAACTGAACCAGTGTCAATATTACGCACATTAACCCGTAAAATATGGTCGAAAACCATAGAAATTGGGTCACAGTATCTAGGAATGGGCAATGCTGCATGAAAATTGCCACTGGAAATAGGTCCCGGAATTTAGGATATTGTAGTAGTCTATGGTATTGTTTTGTATTGTCTTATCTTGTTTTGCATATTACTCCTTTGTAAGAACAGATTTCTGAGTTTGAACTTTAAGCTGCTCTCTCCAGGGAGAGCGCGTCGCTCACTGTGAGAACCCTCCCCTCCCCTCCCCGCCTTCCCCCCATTTTTTCTGCCTGTAACTGTATTAGTTTTCTAAACAAAGTAAGGGTTGTTTTTTTTCTATGGAATTTTTTGAGGGACAAACCTTTTGTTGCCATGGGCCTCTTAAATTCACGTGCGTTAAAAGCGGCATGCTGCACGTGGAACTTCAGTTTACGCGTAACATATCCGAATGTGGATTAGCGTCCATACCACCACTCAAGGACTACTGAAGTGGAGAGGGAGAAAATACTGGCGACTGTTGGGATCGAACCAGTGTGCTCACATTCTCTTACTTCCTAGACGGACGCGTTACCACTGGACCAACGTTCCACTAGAATGGGATATTAACTCACTCAGTACGGCCAGTCCTCTCTTCTCCTCTACACAGACCCCTCGGATGTCCAGTGGGTGTCTGAATGACCCAACCTTTAGTTTCCGTCGTCAGAATTGTGGTATTCTTTGTCAACATTCACGTTTTCAGTATAAGAGCCTTCCGCTTGCAATATTTTGATGATGGTAATTGGGGTGAAACGCTGTTAACGTCGTCTCTTTCGCCGTTCGTATGGAGAGAGTTAACCTTAGGTTTGTTATGCACAAATGCATGTACCCATACACAACGTTTCGACTTGTTTTGTTTGGTATTACTTATTATGATTATGATGGTTATTATTATCATTATTATTGTTATTATTATCATCATCATCATCATCACAGTATCAGTGTCAGTAGCTCAAGGAGGCGTCACTGCGTTCGGTCAAATCCATATACTGATGCTACACCTCGTCTGCCAAGCAGATTCCTGACCAGCAGCGTAACCCAACGCGCTTAGTCAGGCCTTGAGATCATCACAACATAGCTCTTTTGTGAAAATCGGGCTGCTCCCACCAGTGAGAATGCATTGCTACAACCCAAGGAAACCCATTTGTGCGGACAAAGTGAGTCTATGTAGCAACCCTGTTTCGGTTGTTTCGCGTGCGCGCGCGCGCGTGTGGTGCATGCATGCGTGTGTGTTTGTGTGTGTGGGGAGAGTGTAGAGCTGGGGGTAAACATTAGCAAAGTCATTTTCTCTGGAAAGACTACTTTGTCGACACCAAATTTGGCTTGAAAATAGAAAAAAACAAGAAGACTAGTCGTTTTATCAGTATTTTTGGCTCTCGCATGTAAACAAAGGGAGTCTATGTAATTGTATTGTATTGTATTGTCTTTTTTTTTTGTCACAGCAGATCTCTCTGAGCAATATTCAGGATGCAAGTCTTCCGGTCTTCAAGTACATTTCTTTTACAGATAATCCTGATTCCGTTCTCCTATTGTCTGTGTATATGCATACGTGTGCGCGCGCGTGTGTGTGTGTGTGTTTCATCTTAAATTCATTTTCTTTGGAAATATATTGCCTTTGGACGCCAAATCATTAATATTTTCTCCACACATTACTTACTGCAGTATTGGGAAGAGCACAAGAAAGTTCGAAGAATCATTGCACATGTCCTTAGTCATTATAATGTTACGTATTTTCCACTACATGCTAGCATTTTAGAAAGCGATCAGAAAATGATTGATGTTATTTCATTCTCTCCTAAATTGCTAAAACAGCAATTTATTATGTTTTTTCTAACATCAACACTGCCATTTCCCACCTGACAAACATCCTCCCCCCCCCCCCACACACCCCCAAAAGAGAACAACCCCAAAACAACCCAAACACCCCCTTTTTTCCACTCATAATAAGCATCTTTGATCTCTCAAAACGTTCTTTTGCTTCCTCAATAACACCACTTTCCACCCTCAAAAAAGCATAAGTTTTTCTCCTAAAATAACCCCTTCCCTTTTCCTCTTACAAGCAAGCATCCCTTTTATCCCTAAACAGAAGCAGCTTTTTTTTATCTCCGAAGCATACCTTAAAAAAAAACCCCACCAAAATCCCCTTTTCTCTTAAAAAAAAAATATCATCTCCCCAGCCCCCCCACCTCCCACAAATGTGCATCCTGAAAAACATCCCTTTTCTATTTCTTTTTTTTTTTTTTTCAAAGGTCAGAAACGTTTCTTTCTTT
>NC_134906.1:24726934-24749434 GCF_041734735.1 Babylonia areolata
ACGCGGTGGGCACATGAGGCACCGTCACGGTCCTCGTCACGGTCCTCGCTATGGCCGGCACGGGGGCTACAGAAGATGGCCCCAGTATTAGCGGCTGCCCTGTGGACCGACTCCAGACCACTGAGCTATAAATAGATGTGTTACGTTTGTCTATTTATAGCTCAGTGGTCCCTCAGAAGAGCGAGAGAAAGGATGGGGTGCAGGGGGGGGAGTCTGAAGCTTAAGGACCCATCCTCTTCTTCTTCTCCTCCGTCTTCCTTTTTCTTCTTTGTCCTCTTTTCTTTGTCTTTTTCTCTGATTCTTTTTATTGACGTTTTTATCCCCTTGATTCTGTTTATGAATGTACTTCACCCTAACAAATAGAAGCCTTTTTTTTTTTTTTTTTTTTGAGGATGCCCATATACCGTTTCTTTAACGCTCTCTGTCTGTCTGTCTGTCTGTCCAATGCCTGTTCGTCTCCTTTTGAGCATGATCACTTAGAAAAGGAACCGTGTATGATTTTCGTCATATAAACAGTACAAGACTTGTTTCAGTTGAAAAAGAGAAAGTGTATGTGGATATTTCATGGACACATATCCGGAAACACACCCACCCGGTTTAACATGGGAGCATCGCATAATTCACACATCTATCGCTGTTCAAGGCCACAAAGAAACCTGGATCTGTCATTTTGTAGGGAATACAGTTGAAACTGACGTAAACTTTATTTTCTGTTTGTCCAAAGTGTGATGACTGTCATTTTGTTGGTATACAATTGAAACTGACGTAATCTTGATTTTCCATTTATCCAATGTGTGATGATTTGATATCTGAGTATTTACAAAGTATTGTTACGAGTCAGTTTCGAAAGTCATTATCTGTGAGAGTAGCCGATGAGAGAAATCTACACTTTGCTACATTTTAAATCTATGTGTTTAACTTTAGGTAAGACTAAAAAAAAATTATAGTAGCGAAGGAAGTGCTCAACTTGAGACAAAATATGTTACGAACCACGAAACGCAATACGTTTTGCTGATCATACATATATTTTTGTTGCATATTATTTTTCGTGCATATCCTACTTTTTGAATTAATCCACCATTGGAAGGGGCTGTAGCCTATTCATTAAACTCGTGTAAGTGTAAGTGTCAGTATCACTCTCTCTCTCTCTCTCTCTCTCTCTCAAATGTATTCTTTTTGAAAAGGATGTAGTAAGAAGAGAAGGTATGACAATGCTGCTCAGATCGAATGATGAAGACATCATAAAATCATTTGCTAAATATATTTCAGAAGCATGGGATTTTCGAAAGAAAATGATAAATACAAGTTTAGATGTACAAATATGAGTAAAGCCAAATTCATTTATTCATTTATGGAGAAAAAAAAACTATTATAGGACATATTATTTGATGATAATTTGATAGATACACATGATTGTGTGCATGTGTATACAAAAATATTTATTCATTTCGGATGGTCGAGCTGACCGAAGTGATCAGTTGATTTATGTTTGTCCCATTTTCGGTATATACATTATTTGTATGTGTGATGAGAATGTTGATTTATATTATGTTTCTTTGTTTGATCTTATGTTTCCTGATAATGTGTTGTTCCCCCATGTCACAAGAACTGTACAGTCAATGACAGTAAAACATCAAAGCGTCAAAAAAGCGTCTATCTCTCTCTCTCCACTTCAGTCTCAATGTCACAAACACTCACTCATTTCATCAGACATGTATCACTTAACCAGTCCTTTCCATTAAGATTTTAAAATGTCCTTTACTTTGATTTTAAATGCGTGAAATTCAGTGTGACACAGGCGGAAATTTGATAAATGAATTAAACAGAAAACGAGTTATCAAAAGAAAAATAAAGTATATTAAAAGAAACAAAAAAAATCTTCACGTTTCTCTTTCAGTGTGTGTGTGTGTGTGTGTGTGTGTGTGTGTGTGTGTGTGTGTGTGTCGGTGTGTGTGTGTCAGTGTGTGTGTGTGTGTGTGTGTGTGTGTGTGTGTGTGTGATGAATTCATAAAATAATAATGTGGATGATAACCATCATTATCATGATCATGGAAAACAAACAAACAAACAAACAAAAAACACAAAAAAAACACACACACACACACAAATGCAGTCAACAAGCGGTGTTACATAATCTTCACGTAAAATGAACAAAGCTGGGCGCCTGTGCTAATCTATGCTCTGTGTGTGTGTGTGTGTGTGTGTGTGTGTGTGTGTGTGTGTGTGTTTGTTTTTGCTTTTTTAATTTTTTTTATCTTCTACTATCGACATGGACGCTTCACCTAGCGTGGTTTGCTTTGATAAGTGCGTGGCTGATACTATTGACATGTGGGTACTTCGTTTGAGTTGGTTTTAGAAATTAGTGTGTCCAGTAAGCACATCCTCGGGGATTTCGATTCCCATAAGATCCACTGACAAGACTCAGTCATTTCCTTCCCACTTTTTTTTTTCTGGCCATGATGATGAGATTGATAATGATGATTATTATCCGCATTGTTAGTGTATAAATTTATCATTACTTTTATTGTTATCCTCCTCCTCCTCATTATTATTATTATCTTTATTATTTTTATTAGCAGTACCATCATCATTATAATTACCATTATTATTATTATCATTATTATTATTATTATTATTGTTTTGTACCAGGCTGAGTAGGCCTGTTGACAGAGAATGTCAAAGGATGTTGTTGGGTTGTTGGTTGTTTTGTTTGATTGTTGTTGTTGTTTTTTTTGTTTTTGTTTTTGAACACACACGCACATAAGTTTGAAGTTTTAATTATCCTTTCACTCCTATTGGAGTATGGAGGATTGCTGCAAAATAATCTTTTCATGCCCAGAACAAACATTTCCAAATACACAACAGTGTCACATAAAAGTTGAGAAAACAAAAATGTCTTTAACTCCTAAAGTATAGCTAGGCAACATTTACAAATCTAATAATCTTACTTACAGCTAAAATGACTTTTTTGCCTCCCTTTTAGCATATTACAAAAATTCACACACACACATACACACACACTCACTGACACACAAACACGCACAGACACAACACACACACACACACACGCACAAACACACACACAAACACGCACAAATACAACACACACACACACACACACACACACTCACAAACACAACACACACTTGCCCCTTTATTTATTTACTTTTTATTTCTTTCTAAAACTCCAGTCTCTGAATTGTAAGACAAGAAAATGCAGAGGCTGCACTTTTTGCTCGAGAGCGATAGATAAGAATATCACTCTTTTACAGATTTGTTATTATGTATGCTGTGTATTTGATGTTGGTTTTTTTTAACGTATTTTTGAATTTATATATATATATTAAGTTTTGGTTACCCTATCTCCCAGTTCACAAACCAGTTTATTACCTGAATTTGACAATAGAAAAATGCTCACAATGAACCCCAGATGATGTTGCATTACCGGAACAACCGCTGTACTGAAAATAATACATTTACCAGACAATTATGCTGTTAATATGTTATACACTCCATAACAAATCAACGTGACTAGTTTAACTCTCTCCATACGAACGGCGAAAGAGACGACGTTAACAGCGTTTCACCCCAATTACCATCATCAAAATATTGCAAGCGGAAGGCTCTTATACTGAAGAGGTGAATGTTGACAAAGAATACCACAATTCTGACGAAGGAAGCTAAAGGCTGGGTCGTTCAGACATCCACTGGACATCCGATGGGGTCTGTGTAGAGGAGAAGAGAGGACTGGCCGTACTGAGTGAGTTAACAATTATCATCCCTGAACTGTCAGGGATTCGGGGATTTCCAGAAAAAGAAGAGATGTAGTTCATTTTCTCCGTAAAGGGTCATATACCTACGAGACACAACATCTTACTGCAAAACAAGAAGCATATGTCACGTCAGAATAGGGTTATAGGTGTTTTCTCGACTCATATAAATCTAATGCAAGGGGAGTGGCAATATTGTTGAATATTGATTTGGAATGTGAAATACACAAAGTAGAAAGGGATACAAATGGATTTAAAAAAAAAAAATATTACCCATATCTTTAATAGCTATGGAAGAAGTCACCTTGTTGATAAATATGCATGGTCCAAACAAAGATAATCCAGAATTTTGAACTTTGAATGAAAGAATAAAGAAGTATGGTCTACTATCAGCAGGAGATTGGAAACTACCAGTTCCAATAATAAGAAAAACAACAACAAAAAAGAAGATAATAATCATCATTATCATTATTGATTCAAATCAACACAACAACCCACACCCCCCCTCCCCTCACTCCCCCACCCCTGCCCACCCCGAAACCTCCCAGTCCCAAAATCCAACACCAGTCCCCATCTCCCTCCTGTACCCCCCTCACCCCCCCTCCCATTCCACCCCCACACATTAAAAATCACCACCCCACTGTGGAGTGACGGCCTAGAGGTAACGCGTCCGCCTAGGAAGCGAGAGAATCTGAGCGCGCTGGTTCGAATCACGGCACAGCCCCCGAAATTTTCTCCCCCTCCACTAGACCTTGAGTGGTGGTCTGGACGCTAGTCATTCGGATGAGACGATAAACCGAGGTCCCGTGTGCAGCATACACTTAGCGCACGTAAAAGAACCCACGGCAACAAAAGGGTTCTTCCTGGCAAAATTCTGTAGAAAAATCCGCTTCAATAGGAAAAACAAATAAAACTGCACACACGAAAAAAAAAAAAAAAAAAAAAAAAAAGGGTGGCGCTGTAGTATGGCGACGCGCTCTCCCTGGGGAGAGCAGCCCGAATTTCACACAGAGAAATCTGTTGTGATAAAGAGAAATACAAATACAAATACTCCACCACCCACCCACCCTAACCTACCCTACCCTACCCTTACCCCTTACCCCTACACACACACTTTCTACACCTGCCCGTACTGAGACAGGGGGACGTCCAGGGACACCTGGGGCAGCTGGCCCCATCGGCGAGCCAGCCTCTCCAGCAGGCGATCCTTGAAGCGGTGCACGTCCGTGTCCCGCACGGCCCGCCAGGCGTCGCCGGGCTTCTCCCAGTTCCTGTAGTGGTGCAGCGCAGCGTCCGACTCCCAGACGCGGGTCAGCTGCGGACGACTCGCGGCTCCCCACTTCCGGCGGTACACCCAGACGTTGTGGATGCCGACGGTATGCACGGCCTCGGGGTCCACGATCAACTTGGCGCGGCGGGAGTGCGGGGGGTAGTCCGGCTCCCGCTTGTCTGTGAGCAGCACCACGGAGCGATAGCGTTCGGCCTCCGCCCGTCCTGTGAAGTTCTCGCTGTTCTGGGGCCAGTCCTTGCGGAAAAACACGCACCTGAGTGGATGGGTGGGGTGGAGGGGTGGGTGGGGTGGAGGGGTGGGTGGGGTGGAGGGGTGGGTGGGGTGTGGGGATGGGAGGGGTGGAGAGACAGAGAGAGAGAGAGATCGGAGCGTTTAGGGTTTCGAGTTCCGATTTGAAACAAACACACGTGCACACACACACACACACACACACACGCGCACACACACACACACACACACGCGCGCGCGCCCAAACACACACACACACACACACAGAGGCAATATATATATATATATATATATATATATGTGTGTGTGTGTGTGTGTGTGTGTGTGTGTGTGTGTGGCAGTCAGTTGACTATGACCATCAGAACAGCAGAGGAAGAGGAAACTGCTGTCCCGACTATCAATTTTGGGTTAGAATTTGATTATAGTGAGAGAATGTCTTGCCCAAGTTACATCCCCACTCTCTCGGCCACAAGGGTTATGGGACGGTCGGTGTTGGGGATGGTTCCCAAAGGCCAACTAGCCCCCCAAGGCTGCAGCACTAAGAGCCAGTGTAATCTTGCCTTCTACTTTGAGAGTCATAGTCCTTCATGAAAGACTGAACTGTAAATGATTTCCCACTGCAATGGAGAAACCATTGATATTACAGCTCTCACTTGGCTGTTGGCCCAACTGTGAACTTGTGTCAATCTGTGATATAAGCTGAGTATTGGACCTATTACATACATATATATATATATATAAACACACACACACACACATATATATATATATATATATACATATATATATATATATATATATGTGTGTGTGTGTGTGTGTGTGTGTGTGTGTGTGTGTGTGTATCTATCTATCGAAATGTGTGTGTGTATCTATCTATTTATCAATATCTATATATCTGTGTGTGTGTGTGTCTCTCTCTCTCTCTCTCTCTCTCTATATATATATATATATATATCTACACACATACACACACGCGCGTACACGTACACACACACACACTACTTGTGAGTGTGTGTGTGTGTGTGTGTGTGTGTGTGTGTGTGTGTGTGGCTAGGGACTTGGGGTTGGACTGTTAAATGTATAAGTTAGGAAAATGGACTTAAAGAAACATACAAATTCTATAACCACAGGCGTACACATGCAATAATCACAGTACACACACACACACACACACACTACTTGTGTGTGTGTGTGTGTGTGTGTGTGTGTGTGTGTGTGTGTGTGTGTGTGTGTGTGTGTGTGTGTACTGTGATTATTGCATGTGTACGCCTGTAGTTATAGAATTTGTGGTTTACTTTAAAGTCAACTTTTATACCTTTAACGTCGTTATATTATACACTGAATGACTTTGATTCTTGTGTATAAATTATGTTTCACACCACATAATAGTTTCTCTTTGGAGATAATGAAATATTCTCTTTTCTGTAAATCATAGATAATACAATACAGTATAATACATCTTTATTAATCTGCTTGAAAATTACAGTCCTACCCAAACAACAACAAGCCCACCTCCCCCCCAAAAAAATCCCCAACACACACACACACACACACACAAACAAACCCCCTGCAAAAAACCCAAAAAAAACAAAACAAAACACAAAAAAACAAACCACACACAACAAAAAACAATCAACCAACCAACCAGCCAACATCATCAACGACAACAGCACCACCAACAACAAAAAAAACAAAAAACAAAAAAAGTCAATAATCCCTACCCCCCCCCACCCCCCAACACCCTCCCCCCTTACCCCACCCCACCCCACCCCCCAAAAAGCAATCAAACATTAACAACAAAAACCAACCACCAACCCCCCAACCCCAGGCCCTACCCCGAAACAACATCAACAACAAAACCCCATACAAAACCTATAACAACCCCCACCCGCGACACCCACACCGACACCACAACCCCAGACTCACCTGAAGAGGTAGCCGGGGGCCTTGTCGTGGAAAGAGGCCAGGAGCTGGCCCCACGTGGAGGTCTTCTTGGGGATGATGAACTCGTCCAGATCCTGGTACACAAGGTAGCGGCTGAACCCCCGGTGACGGTTAAGGCAGTCATTGTGCGAGGCTATCTGGGCGAAATAGTGCACCTCCACCTGTACTGGAGGGGGCGTGGGGGGTGTGTAGGGTGGGGGAGTGGGTTGGAATGAGAAACAAAGCAAGAACGTTTTTGACAAAAAAAGAAAAAAAGAAAAAAGAAAAAAAGAAAGGATAAAAGTTTTCGGGTGTTTCCGGTAGGATGGGAACAAAACAAGAACGCTGTAAAGAATTTTAATTCACGTTTTTTAAGGTCAGTTTGTGGGGGTGGGGGTTGGGTGGGGTGGGGGACAAAACAGGAACGTTAATGATATATTACATCCCCCAAAGCAACAGCAACAATAGCAAACAAACAACAACAACAAATAAACTCAACAAACAAACAATACTAACATCTTCCTCACCTGTGCCCAGTATCAGAATCAGAATCAGTAGCTCAAGGAGGCATCACTGCGTTCGGACAAATCCATATGCGCTACACCACATCTGCCAAGCAGATGCCTGACCAGCCAGAGGCCAATGACCCGCCGCCATCCCTATAACACCCCCCAAAGCAACAACAACAAACAAACAAACAAAACAACCCAACAAACAACAATACCAACAGCTGCTAACCCGTCGCCGAGCCAGAGGCCAATGACCCGCCGCCATCCCTATAACACCCCCCAAAGCAACAACAACAAACAAACAAACAAAACAACCCAACAAACAACAATACCAACAGCTGCTAACCCGTCGCCGAGCCAGAGGCCAATGACCCGCCGCCATCCCTATAACATCCCCCAAAGCAACAACAACAACAAACAAACAAACAAAACAACTCAACAAACAACAATACCAACAGCTGCTAACCCGTCGCCGAGCCAGAGGCCAATGACCCGCCGCCATCCCTATAACATCCCCCAAAGCAACAACAACAACAAACAAACAAACAAAACAACCCAACAAACAACAATACCAACATCTGCTAACCCGTCGCCGAGCCAGAGGCCAATGACCCGCCGTACCCTCTCCCCCCCAAAGCGGGTGCAATAACCGAGTGGTTAAAGCGTAGGACTTTCATCCGGTGGGTCCCGGGTTCGAATCTCTGTAAACGGCGCCTGGTGGGTAAACGGTGGAGATTTTTTTTTTTCCGATCTCCCAGGTCAACATAATTATGTGCAGACCTGTTTGTGCCTGAACCACCGTCGTGTGTATATGCACGCTGAATATGAAATGCGTACATTAAAGATCCTGTAATCCATCTCAGCGTTCGGTGATGTACGGAAACAAGAACATACCCAGCATGCGCACCCCCGGGAACGGATTGTGGCTGCCTACATGGCAGGGTAAATAAACGAAACGATCATACACGTAAAATGTTACATGTCTGTTGAGTGTGTGAAATCTAATCAAATGAAACAGGAAACGAATGATAAGCACCCACTGGCAACCGTCAGTAGGCAGCCTGTTGTGCAAATGACCCCATGTTTGTAAAGCACTTAGAGCTTGTTAGGATAGGCGCAATATAAGTATCCATAAAAATATATTATAAAGAAAAAACAACAACAAAAAAAACAAAAACAAAAACAAAACAAGAGAGGCAAGGCCTTCAAGATTCACTTGTGATAAATTAAGTCCCCTAGCATTAATTACTGAGTAATTTCCCTTCTTTACTCTCTGCACCAAAACGTTTGCAAAATAAATAAAAATTCCATGCTTAGCAAAGGAAGTTCCTGTTTAATAAAAATTCCATGCTTAACAAAAGAAGTTCCTGTCTGAACAAAAAATGATAATAATGACTCCTCTTGTTGTTGTGTCAGAATAAGAGGTCAAAGTGCGAAGTTTAGAGAATACAAAAAATATAAATATAACAGTAAATGCAGTTTGCATATAATTAGCCTTCTTTTTTTTTGGTGCCCATCCCAGAGGTGCAATATTGTTTTAAACAAGATGACTGGAAAGAACTGAATATTTCCTATTTTTATGCCAAATTTGGTGTCAACTGACAAAGTATTTGCAGAGAAAATGTCAATGTTAAAGTTTACCACGGACACACAGACACACGGACACACACACAGACAACCGAACACCGGGTTAAAACATAGACTCACTTTGTTTACACAAATGAGTCAAAAACAACAACAACCACACACACAAAAACAATACCAACATCTGCTCACCCGTTGCTTACTCGGCGGCCAGTGATCTACGACCATGGGCAGTTTCCAGTCGACAAGCTCCACGATGCCTCTGGCCTGGTACCACTGCAGGATCTGATCCACGTTGTCACCGATCGAGTTCACGTAGAAGGTGAACAGGTCGGCACCCAAGAGTCTGTTGAGTTCAATCATCTCTACCAGCTCGTAAGCGCGGCTATAGCGGAAGTTGAGGGGCGTAACACACACGGTAAAGTTTCGCTTCATACCCCCACCAGAAGAAGAAGAAGAAGAGGAGGAGGAGGGAGGGCTGTTGTTTTCGTAAGAGTGGATTACCGGCATGACGTTGGAAGGGTACGTGGCGCTGAAGTGACAACAGTCTTTGTTTGACGTCACCGATACTGCGTAAGGGTAGTGGGGTGAGTGTGATTTGGCGGAGGTGGAGTGGCGAGGCAGGGGGCATTCGATGTAGTGAACCGCGTACCTGTAGGGTATATATATAACATGTTGTAATGATGATGACAGTAATGGTGTTGTTGATAATGATGACGATGATGATGATGATGATGATAACAATGTCGATGATAATATAATGATAACCACAAGACAAGAGACAAAGCCTTCAAGACTCGCTTGTGCTTCACGCTTTATCCAGCAAAGGAATCACCATGAGAAAAAAAAAGTGATAAAAGAATTCGTTAAAAAGTGTACTGCATTAAATATAATATATAAAACGAGTTTGGAAAAAAAAAAAAAAAAGGGGGGGGGGGGGGGGGGGGGGAGGCATTTAGTAATAACCTAAATGCCATGCTTTTAACAGCCCTGCCAGTTCTTTTAGCATTTAATAAGGCAGAAGTGTTAACTTCTAAAGACAGAAAGGAATTTTGCATATTTCTTTCAAAAATATTACACATTTCAAATGATGATAAACGATGAGGAAGTTGAATTGCATTTAAAGCGTTTTTAGCTCCAAGCTTTGCAAGATGATCTGCACGTTCATTGGAGAAAAGCCCACAGTGTGAGGGAATCGAGCACATTTCAATATTAGTTCCTCTCATTTGAATACAATGAATCAAAATCTTATTTAAAAAATGATGTTATAATTAATGTTCGTACAACCTGATTTGATAGACTGCAGAACTGATTTTGAATCGACACAAAATAAAACATTAATGTAAAAATTGAGAAGCCCTTTCCAATATGATATGACCAATTTTCGAAGCAGGAATTGCATATCCAGAACCAGCAAGCTGATTTTCTAGAACAGAACCGTCTGTATATATTTTTAAGTGGTGGGGGTATGTTTCAGACAAGTGTGATTTGACTCGAGAAGCCAGTATATTGGGATTTTCATCTTTCTTAATGTCACAATATTGAATGTCAAAAGCTGCTCCCGTTAATTCCCAAAATGGAACTGGTGAAGTGCTCATAATCGGAGCAACATTTTATGAATCAACATTCTTTTGATTAATAGTATCTGGCACGTATGTAGAAATAGTTTCTAGATTTCTGTTCTGTTTCGCTTGTTTCGAAAAAAAAGTTTGTCAGACCGTATATTAATATCAGTTTTGACAGAATTTTCTGTAGCATTTGCTTTAAATACATATTTTGCCGATGCTAGCTTTCTTAATTCATTAAGAGGTAATATACCTGCAGCTCTATACGACTGTAATGTGTTTGTATGAAACAGAATACCTAGGGCCAACTTTATTGCTTTGCTATCTAGGCTTTGCATTTTTTTTTTTTAAGGAAAGCATTCGGAGCAGAGAAAAATACCTCCTGTCCATACGTCAATCTAGATCTTACCAGTGCAGTAGCGAGATGAATAAGTGTTTTTGAATCTTGACCCCAAGGCTGAAAATAGTTAAACAATACCAATGCTGCTGCTGCTGCTGATGCTGCTGCTGCTGATGATGATGATGACGATGATGGTGATGGTGAGAGGTCTCACGCAACTTATGATCCTGCTGGTGGTGATGATACTACCGCCACCACCACTACTTCTACTACTACTGCTGCTGCTGCTGCTGCTAATAATAATAATAATAATAATAAACACGAGGATGAAAAAGACGGTTGATTGGGTTATTTCCTAATTCAAATGACAGCCTGACAGATTTAAGAGAGAGACAGACAGACAGAGAAAGAGACAGAGACAGAGACAGAGGAACAGTCAGACTGATGGATACAGTTTCAGTTTCAGTAGCTCAAGGAGGCGTCACTGCGTTCGGACAAAACCATATACGCTACACCACATCTGCCAAGCAGATGCCTGACCAGCAGCGTAACCCAACGCGCTTAGTCAGGCCTTGAGAAAAAACAAAACAAAAAAAAAAAACACACACACACACACAAAAAAAGAAATAAATAATAGATAAGCTTGCATAAATAAATAAATAAATAATAATTATAATATAGAAAAAGGTAGTAGTAATAATATTAGCAATGCTAATAAAATGATAATAATAAAACATAAATAAATAAATAAATAAGACAACAATGGTGATAACTAAGAGAATAAATGTAAAACATGAAGACACACATTCACACATACACCCACACATGCATAACAGAAATGCACCAAACATGCAGTTTCACAGATATGAAAGCACAGTCAAATACATATAAACGTACATGAGCTCCATCACACACACACACACACATTACCTTGATGGATAGAGAGAGAAAGGGAGAGAGGGGAGGGTATGTGTGTGTGTGTGTGTGTGTGAGGGGGGGAGTGAGGAGTACAGAGAGATGAAGATGAAGAAAAAGAACACACACACACACACAAAATACACCCCCTAAACCCCAAACCCATTTTGGATGTCTGACTTTAAAAACAACCCCTCCCCTCCAACCCCCATACCCCCCAAAAAAAAACCCACTATGCTAGTCTTAGCTGTCAAAAAAAAAAAAAAAAAAAAAAAAAAAAAATCACATACACACGCACACACACGCACTAACCCCTCCCACCCCACCCCCTCACCCACCTACTATTCTCTCCTCCCCTAACGACTCTATCCCCATACTCCCCTCACAACACACACACACGCACACACACACACACACATACACACGTACGCGCGAGGACATACCATTACACCCTCCACCCCCCACACCCACCTACTATGCTCTCTACCTAACCTCTCACATCCCCATACATCCCTCACCACACACACACACACACACACACACACACACGCACATAGCCAACCTCCACTAACCGCTCCCACCCCTATCCCCTCACCCACCTACAATTCTCACTCCCACCATATTTTCCTCACCACAAACACACACACACACAAACGCACGCACGCGCATACACACACGTACACACCGCACTAGCCACTCCCACCCCCCTCACCCACCTACAATTCGTTCTCCCTAACCTCTCTTTCCTTCATACTCCCCTCACCACACCCACACATACCACTAATACCCCCCCCCCCCCCCACACACACACATACACCACTAACCCCTCCCATCCCCAACACCTCACCTACCTACAATTCTCTCTCCATACCTCCCCCTCCATACCAACCCCCCCCCCCCGCCCTCCCTCCCCAAACACACCACTAACCCCTCCCATCCCCACCTCCAGACCCACCTACAATTCTTTCTCCCTACTCCCCCCCCCCCCCCCCCCTACTCCACTAACCACACACACACACACACAAAGATTTTTTTTTTTTTAAATCAATCAATAAAAAACCCAAAAAAACCCAAACATACTCGCCTTTTAGCATGGCTCTCAGGGAGCTCTAACATCTCCCCAGGCACCACCACCACCTCCTTCACCCCACCCCCCTCTTCCCCTTCCTCCGCCACTCCCTTCACCCCCACTCCTCCACTTCCCTCCGGAAGCGGGTGGGGGAGGGGCCGGGGGCGGGGTAGGGGCCGGTACCACAGGAGGCAGTATTTCTGAGTGTTCAGATTCATGTGGTGTAGACCCACGATCCTCACCAGCCCCTCCTGTCGGTCCAGGAAAGCGGAGAACTCCAGCTGGGAGGAGCTGCCGTCCACCTTCTGGAACTGCTGGGTCTCGGTAACGTTCTCGGGCCGCAGGAGGTGGGGGCACTCGCTGCTGACGGAGCCCAAGCTCTGGCTGACGTAGCGAAAATGGTGGTGTTCTGTTGGCAGCTGGTCGTTGTTGTCGTTGGTGTTGTTGTCGAAGGTCCTCGAGTGCAGGATGACGACGACGGCGAGGAAGAAGAGGACGACACTGAGGAGGATATAACGCTGCTTTCGCACCGGCCATCGGGGGTGTCGTTTCAAAATCAACTTGTGTCTTGAGCACGGCATAAAGAAGGCTGGGTCCGATCCTATCCTTCCTTTGCGCCTGCCGTTCTTATCTACTCCCCCCCAACTGTCAATTCACCTGTAACAAATCTTGTTCATTAAGCTACAATCCTTTCTTTGCGTCTCATAGTGATTGACTGAAACAAGTGGTAACTTACAACATATTGAACTGGTCTGAGTGCACTTAGCGATGCATGTATTTGTCATTATTATTTGTGCATGCATCACATTGTATGATAGTCAGTCGTGTCCGACTGTGATCAGTAGAACAGCAGAGAATGGCATCTGTTGTCCTCAACTATCTGGGCTAGAATTTGACTAAAGTGGAGATCGAGGGTCTTGCCCAAGTTACATCCCCATTCTCTCTCGGCCAACAGGGTTTCAGGACAGTCAGTGTTGGGATGGTTAATAATAATAATAATAGTACTTATATAGCGCTGAATCTTGTGCATAGACAAATCTAAGCGCTTTCGCACCAGTCATTCTTACGCACGCATAACTCTAAAACTGGAGAAACTAAAGACAAGGAAGAGGCAGGGAAGGGAGGCTATTTTGGGAAGAGGTGGGTTTTATGGCCAGACTTGAAAGAGCTGAGTGTGGAGACTTGACGAAGCGAAAGAGGAAGTTCATTCCAATTGCAAGGTCCAGAGACAGAGAAAGAACGGCGGCCAACAGTCGAGAGTTTGAATCTGGGTATGCGTAAGTGGAGTGGATCCGAAGCTGATCGTAATGAGCGAGATGGAGTGTAGAGTTGAAGGCAGTGTGTGTGTGTGTGTGTGTGTGTGTGTGTGTGTGTGTCGGTGGTGGTGGTGGTGGCGGTGGTGATGGTGGTGATTCCCAAGTGCAGCTATAAGAAAGGACGTCTGCAAGAGAGATCCGTAGACCTAAAATTTCACCTGGCGTAACATCTCAAATCATCCCCCCCCCCCTCTTCCGAAGGTCCCTTGGGGGGACGTTTCAGTTCTCCCGGAGACCGTTCGGGATCCTGAAAAGTCCCCCAGGAAATTCTTGAACGCCCCCCCCGCCCCCTTAACCCACATGCTGTTTCGGTCCCCCCGCCCCTCTCCCCCTTGACTTTACCAAGGCACCTGTCCCAAAACGACTCCCCCCCCTCCCCAAATCCTAAATTACAGTTGCTCGCGTGCGCTTGCGCGCGCGTATGTGTGTGCGTGTGTGTATGTGTGCGTGCGTGTGTGTGTGTGTGTGTGTGTGTGTGCGCGCGCGCGTGCGTGTTGAAAATAGTGAGAAGAGGTGGGAAAGAGTTCAGAAGATCTGGAGAAAACGTGGATTAGTATGTTCATTTTAATCAATTCTTTACACTCTGTGAATGGGGAAAAAAACCCATTGGCTTTGGGATATAAATATGACTATGAATTATCGCTTACAGAAAAAAAAGAAAAAAAGAAAAAAAAGATATATATATATAATTTAATGTTCCTCCACCATCTACTGTTTTCCATCATTAAAAGTACAGGATTTTATTTTATTTTTTTTTTTTTTTACATGCACTCTCCCAAGTCCGTTGCGACGATGGCCAGATCGGCCCCTGCAATGACTACAATAATAATGATAATGAACATTTGTATAGCGCTTACCCTGCTGTTCCTACCGCCTTAAACAATACACCTATTATAAATAAAAAACAGGGATGTAACAAAAGAAAAATGATTGGATGCAGCTCGCTAACCATTTAAAAACAGTGTTACATCATCACTCACGACTCACGCACCTGTCTCAACTCACACCCATAGTAAAAGAGACAAAACTCACTAAAAGTACGACTCCCACAGCTCTGTCATCTCACCCACATAATAAAACATCAAGATACAAACTCGCTAAAATTAATATTAAACAGTGTAACAACACTTACGACTCACACACACACCTCCCACCTCACCCCAAACCTCACATAAACACATCGACGCACACACATAAAAACGGTTTGGGGAAATAGTGATCTATAGTTTAAAACATTGTTTGAACAAGTATGTTTTGAGGGTTGACTTGAAAGGTTTTACAGTGGAGCAGTGTCTTATGTTATATGCGTTGGGTTACGTTGCTGGTCAGGCATCTGCTTGGCAGATGTGGTGTAGCGTATATGGATTTGTCCGAACGCAGTGACGCCCTGAGCTACTGAAACTGTAACTTATGTTCTGTGGTGGAGATTTCCAAAACCAAGGGTCACAGAGTGAAAACGTTCGGAAACTATGTGACTTGAGTCTGTGACACAGGATTTCGAACATGCGTGTCAGATGAAGAACGCCAGCCAAGGCGGGGTGGACTGTACATTTTGCCCAAGTGAGAAAAGTAGGAATGGTGCAGAACCGTTCAACGAAATGAAACATTGTCAAGCTATTTCAAATTTGATTCTTTCATATACTGGAAGCCAGTGTAACTTATATAGAAGAGGAGTGCATGGTTGCCTGCGAGAAGGTTTCAAGATCAGACGAGAAGCTGAGTTTTGGACTTTCTGTAGAGGTTCTATAGCTCTTCTTTGTGTCCTGATATGATAGAACACAGCAACTGTGAAATGACCACACATCCAAATAGAGAGGCAGAGGCCGCGAGTTCGTTTGAACAAAACAAAACAAGACACTACCTGCTTGTAATGCAGATCTTGAATTTTTTCTTCTTCGGCTGGAGATCCAAAATTTGACTGCAACCATGAAGCGCGCCACAGTACTGTCGGCTGACGTAATTTCATTACAAGCATTGACGTCAGATATTGCGGGTTTTGTAGTCCAGGAGAATAAAGAACTTCCAAAGGGAAAAATGCAAAAGAAATAAGTTGCAATGTATTCAACAGAACTGTATATCACATTTAACATAACAAAGTTGAAATGTATCAAACAGAACTGTATATCACATTTAATATAACGAAAAGGGGCCAAAATGTACGAAGCGCGAGATACATATAAATTTGGTTGAAATGCGGACTCTATTTTCTCTTACTCGCTTACTTTCAGTTGCGTACATAGGTCTGCACAGATGTGGAGGAAACGGCAATATTTTGCACCGTGTCTGAGGTGATAGCAACGTCTTATTTCTTTACAACGAACTTGATTTAAACGAAGTTGTCACCTCGAACTGAGTAATCAATTTACCCCGCTGAACAGGTAATTTTGAATGTAGCTATTTGGATGTGTTTTGGTCTTGTGGGGAGTCTTTTTGCTTCTGACTTTAAGAATCGGGGTTCGAATCCACTCCTGTGAATTTTTTTCAGGTTCATGTATTTTTTTTCTTCAAATTCAAGTTTCTTTTTTCGTTTATTTTTACATAAACTAATCGTTCTTTAACATATTGCTCTTTCAGTTCATCCTTCTTTTCTTTTGTTTTTGTCAATTAAAATGCTTTCAACAATCTCTTCATATCGTTTTTTTTTTCTTCTGTTCACACTCAAAATCAAACCATTCATCCTTATTTTTCTTTCTTTTGCCAACCATCCTCACCATACATAGCTCCAACGAAAATACTAACACTTGTTCATATCCAAGTTCAACATTTGGGAAGCATCATCAAGACAGTTTCTAAATTTATCAGAATTCAGTTCATCAGTAAACGTTTCTGCACTTTCTTCACACCAAACATTTTTTCTTCAATGCCATAATCCTGATTCTGAACAGATTTTCTCATGCCATTTTGCCAGGTCATTTCTATGGGAAGGTGCCAGGATTCAAGACAGTCACTTACAGTCATATTACAGTTATGAGAAAAGTGTTCAGGGGCTAGAAAATATTCAATAACACTGCACCTTGCGGTGACACAAAAGTAAATTCCCCATCCTTGTCACCACTCACAATACCCATTCAAGATACACAGATCAAACAAAAAACACAAACCCAAGAGAACTTTCCAAAACTATTTATAGTTTCATCCTTTGAGTGCCGTTCCAAGTAGTCTGTCAAACCCTGGTCAAGAAAATTAAAATGTGACTCGAAATTTAACATATCTTCTTGTGTTGATTGACACAAACCAATCCTGGCATTGAAGTCACCAAAAATCATGAAGTCTACATCACTGTCACTCACAGCCTGCAGCAAGCTTCCTTCTAACATAATGATTCCATCTTTTAAATGGGTGGTATAATATAGACGGCCACCTTCAGGTACAACATAGCAACTAACTATAATTATATCTTTGTCAGTCCCAAGTACATTTTTGCGCAACCTAACAGCTATAGCATTTTCACACTCAAATTCGATTTCTTTAACATATTGTTCTGAGGATTTCTTCAAACTTTAAAAAGTCTATAAACACCCCTGAATAGTCAAATGAACTGTCAATAAATGTCTCTGTGAGGCACACAAAATCTAAAGAGTTGACATAATTAATGATGATGTGTTATTCAATTTACTGTACAAATTATCGCCATTATAAGTCAGAAAAGACGAAGAGGTTGAATGCCCGTGCCTGTTCCATTTAGTTATTTTCACGCATTGACCTGCGGTCACCACTGTTGTTACCTTGGCCTGACAGGTAACCACGCAGTCCGGGTTGTCTGTTCGACGCGCACCACTGGAAACACCCCTTGCGTCATGACGAGGGGAAACCCCGTCAGCACGAGCCAATGTCCAATGGCAGGCCCCGTGACGTCAGAAACAGAGGAGGCCCGGTCTCCCCGCTGGGAATCCCGTGCCGGCCAGCCAGTCGGCGACACACCCACGGACGTCGTCTGGCTGGAACCACCACCATTGTTCCGTTTCTGGTCTCCGACTTGAAAGAAGAACTAAAACACGTACGATCAGAGACAGACAGGCTGGAATGGTTTTCGCGCAGAGACAACCTACGATTCTTTGGTATCCCTCAGTCCAGTGAAAGAGAGAACCTTGACACGTGTGTAGCAGCGCTAGTGGACACGTTGAACAGCATCGAAAGCTCTCGCACATGGATGTCAGATGATTTGTCAGGGCGCACAGGGTGGGGTGGTCGAAGGAAGGGCAACTGAGGCCCATGACTGCACGTTTCTCCTAGTGGAGAGACAAAATTCGAGTGCTGACAACAGAGACATCCGCAGCCAGTCAACAGATAAGGGTGTTAGAGTTTCAAATGATCTGACACGCCAGCAAGTTGCATAGTCCGCCCAGGCACGGAGAGAAGGGAAGAGAGCAGTCTTCCAGGCCTACCTGACTGTCAGTCACATTGCCTCCTTCACCTTAATTCACCTTTAGCTGCTTGTTCGGAGGGGTAGACGGGGCCAGGGTTTTCTTCAACATCGCCGTTCACACGTAGCCGCCACATGGAGAACAGCGTGTTGACAACACAGACGACAGCGATGATGACAAACGGACGGCACGTGCATAGCCAGCTCCAGCGACACACCGTGAAACACAACGTCAGTGACACAGAACACGCTGTCAACGTCACACAGCACTGTCCCTCCGATATTCTTTCCATATTCATTCCAAGAAACATCAGTCTCCTGACGTCAGTGAACGACGTGAACGACTGTCTATAGCGTTGCACACAAAACTCCACAACACTGTACACAAAGAGAAGTAAGCCAACACAATGTCACCAGCCATGTGACCAACTCAAGGACCAACTGAAGAAGCAACTATATCAAGCGGACATCAACCCCAAGACATGGGAGCAGTCAGCATCAGATAGAGGTAGCTGGAGATCTTCAACGCTCAGGGGAACCCAACACTTTGAAGAAACCAGACGACTGAACATCCAGGAGAAAAGAAGGAAAGACCCAGGTCCGCAGCCCAGCAACGCAGGCCAGATCTACACCTGCCCACAATGCCACAGACTGCAGATCATGGATTGGACTAATTAGTCACCAAAAGGCGGGAACTTCCCACTGATCTTCGCAAGCGAAGAACCAGCAGTCACTCACTCATCACCAGCCGATACACATTTGTTACTCCTTAAAAGTGCATCGCTCAAATTGCTGTCCCAGAATTCAGCCAAGTTTCACTCATAATGTGCCAATTCAGGTTCTAGAAGTCATTAAATCGCACTTAAAACTAACTGTTACTGTTTAAGTCGTTGTTTACCTGCCGAATTCAAGAATAACTGAATTTTCCACGAAAAATCAGCAGAGTGAACTGCAAGCCTACCGTAGTTGCCACCATCTTTTTTCGTGTCCCCGAGAGAGAGAGAGAGAGAGAGAGAGAGAGAGAGAGAGAATCACAATACTGCGATATGCATGCATGCACTAAGAGAGTATTTATGCAAACTTCCTTTTTCTGCTTATATGGACGCAACTTGTACAAATTGTTGTACACTGTGGACAACACTGAAACGATAAAATGTCTGTTGTTGTTAACAACGCAAAAGTAGCCCCCGAATATTAAATTGTTGAAGTGGGAAATTACTTGTGGTTTACGTTGTTTTTAACTCAGGAACAGAGACCTCATCAAAAGCTGACAAAGCAGGGAAAGATTACAATAAGCAGCAGGGGGCATTTACAATCAGCGTTCTGCACAGAAGGTGAACAAAGCTGGGCGCCTGTGGTAATCTACGTTTCTATTTTTAGTCTTGCTTTGCGGTCCACTGTGATAATAATGAAGTAATCTGACTGCTTTTTCAGACATGGCTAGCGTAGCCAAGTGGATACTTCGTTTGAAATGGTTCAATATTTGTTGTGGGTACAAGTCGTAGCGGGTTCGATTCCCGTAAGATCCACTGGCGCTATCTAGCCTTTTCCCCCCCCCCCATGTTAAAGTTTGCTCTTCTTGTAATAAACTACTGTATCTGTTACTACGAGTATGGTTGCTCCTTTTCGCTATTACGTACAGTTCTTGTTATATACTGTTGGCTTTATTGTCTGTGTTGATGTCTGGTTACTGGTCTGTTCTTCCTTCTTACCTGCCCACACCAATACCCGTCTGTCTCTGTCTCTGTCGGTTTCTCTCACTGTTGCAAGACAGTATTCAAAAGCATACTTTTGGCAAAGTACTGTTAGAATTCGACAACAGGGTTACTGGTGGAAAATTCAAAATGCAGTTATTAGAAGAAAAGCTATTTGAAAATGATCTGGGTTTTGTATGGCTCATAGATCTATGTGCAGAATACACAAAAATACATTTTCCCTTCCGTGTGTTTCGTGCAAGACTGCAGATGGCAATTAAAGCTGGTACATTTGTGTGTGTGTGTGTGTGTGTGTGTGTGTGTGTGTGTGTGTGTGTGTCTGTGTTTTGAAGGGACGGGGGAGGGGAAGGATGGGGTGGGAGAGGGTGCGGAGTGTCAGTGTGTTGCTGTGTGTATGTGTAGTGTCGAATTGACGAAATCGCTGAATTGGCGTAAAGAAAATTTAAGGAATGGTTCTCCTGGTGCAATCTAGCCTTTCATTTTGATCATTGTTATTATTATCATTATTATTATTATTTTATCCAACGTTGTATTTTGCTTTTCTTGTAAACATACCTGTTTCTTTTACTTTCTTCGTTCCTTTTCTTTCTTTCTTTTAAAAAAAAAAAAAATTTTTAAATAAATGTTAGTTTCATTGTGTCTGTCAGTCTGTGTACGGATGTCTGGTTATTGATCTTTTCTCTCTTTTTTCATTCTTACCCCCACCCCCCCCACCCCCGCCCCCCACTCCTCCCAGACACCCACCGTATCTGACTCTGTCTCTGTCCATGTCTCGCTCTCTGTGTCTGTGTTTCTGTTTGTCTATCTCTTTTTTTTTTTTTTTGTTGCATAACAATATTCCAAAGCATATACTTTCAGCAAGACTTAATATTGTTAGAATTAGGCAACAGGGGGCTGAAAAAAAGGGTTGCAATTATAAGAAAGAAGGTATGTGAAGATGATTTGGGTTTTGTATACCTTAACTAAGGTGTTTTATTAACCAAAAAAAGGAGTATAAAAAAGATTCTTTTTTGTGTGTTTCGCTAAAGACTGATGGACTACAGATGGCAAACCTAGAATTCTCAATGTCCAAAACAGCTTGGTGACATATTCAATGTATACAGGAATGATCAATATCTTTCTAGTGCAGTTCCAGTATATATATATATATATATATATATATATATATATATATATATATATATATATATATATATATATATATATATATAATAGTTAGTCGTGTCCGACTATGACCATCAGAACAGCAGAGGAGGCAACTGCTGTTCCGACTATTTGGGCTAGAATTTGATTATAGTGGAGAGTGTCTTGCCCAAGTACATCCCCACTCTCTCGGCCAAGAGGGTTTTAGGACAGTCGGCGTTGGGGTGGTTCCCAAAGACCAACTAGCCCACAAAGCTGCAGCACCAAGAGCCAGTGCAATTTTGCCTCCTAGTTTGAGAGTCATAGTCCTTCACAAAAGACTAAGCTGTAAAGGGTTTCCCATTGACTGGAGAAACCATTGATAATACAGCTCTCACTTTGCTGTTGACCCAAATGTAAACTTATGTCAATCTGTAAAAAAGCCGAGTGTTGGCCGGTCCAGTATATAATATATCTACGCATATTGATGTACATAATGACGAAGTTATGATTCGGCGTTCCTGACATTTTTCAGTGTTTATCAGTATCGCCATGGGAGGAGTCAAACATTTGTCATATGCCATTGTTATGTTCACTATGCAAAGAATCAAGGTTGAGATTCATTTTGTGCTGAATCATTGTTCAGGACTGAAAAATGCTGGACAAAAATTCAGTAAACAGCCTTATTGTCTGTCTCAAGCCTTTTTGTGTGTGTGTGTGTGTGTGTGTGTGTGTGTGTGTGTGTGTGTGTGTGTGTGTGTGTGTGTGTTAATATCATTCAGGAATGACT
>NC_134906.1:24754434-24764434 GCF_041734735.1 Babylonia areolata
GACTCTTATTACAGGCTTCTTGAGCTCGATTTTGATCCAGATTCATTCGCAGAACTAACGCGCAGCCATCTTGCTAATCCGAAAAATCGTCTGCAATGACCCGGAATAATCATCTCCAATGACGCGGTCATTCGGTCTGTACCACTCCTTCCGTCTTCAGCCCCACAAACCATTTTCGGTCTCAAGGAAGTGTCAAAGTGTGAGGACCTTGAAGATTCAAGATTTAAGATTTTTGTTCCAAAAAGGCCCCTTGAGGGCACATGAAAAAAAATCGTCAAAAAGAAAACAATACATTGAGACATCATATGTGGCAATGTGATACACTACATGACACACTTGTAACGAAGTGAGTGCAATAATACTGTGTTTACTGAGTATTATCTGAATACAAAGCATCTGATTTCACACAAAACAAATTGCACAAACAATAACTAACCCAGAGTGTACAGAATCTAACCAAGTGGAATTGTAATATTTAAAAAATGTTGAATGATAATTTAAAAAAATAAATTTAGACAGTTTCAATAAAGATTTTATTATTAGTATTATTTTAGCATGTTGTTCAGTTGTACTTGAGAAGGCCCACAGAGACCCTGCTCCATTTTGAAGAAACTTGTGCATTGCTGGTTTGGAGATGTTTGATTAGTACAGTAAGGGATTCTGCTCTGCCATTTAGGTTAGACTTAGGGCTGATCCTTCTCTCCATTATTCGTTCTGTGAGGCATTTGATGGTGTGATGGCTTTGTAGCTGGTTATTGAAGAATGTTGTTCAGATGGTCAAATACCTGGTAAATGCTGGTACATCTGTTCAGTAACTGTTATTTTCAGATCTTCATGTACCTGGTAAATGCTGGTGCATCTGTTCAGTAACTGTTATTTTCAGATCTTCATGTACCTGGTAAATGCCGGTACATCTGTTCAGTAACTGTTATTTTCAGATCTTCATATACCTGGTAAATGCCGGTTCATCTGTTCAGTAACTGTTATTTTCAGATCTTCATATACCTGGTAAATGCCGGTACATCTGTTCAGTAACTGTTATTTTCAGATCTTCATATACCTGGTAAATGCTGGTGCATCTGTTCAGTAACTGATTTAAAAAAAAAATTTTCAGATCCTCACATACCTGGGAGAACTGGTACGCCTGTTCAATAACTGTTTTCAGATCTTCATGTACCTGTAAGCACTGGTACATCTGTTCAGTAATTGTTTTTTTTGTTTTTTTTTCCAGGTCGTCATATACCTGGTGAGTACTGGTACATCTGTTCAGCAATTGTTGTTGTCGGATCTTCTCTTGGAAAGTCTGTCTGTTCAGTCAGTAAGCCTGTCTGCTCAGTGACTGTCATTTTCAGCGACCACACTGCTGGCTTTGTGTTTCAGATGAAGACAATGGCCTCACCTGCTGCCCTGCCCCGTGTGCTGCTGGCTGTGTGTGTGGTGCTGACCACCCAGCTGATGCGTGCCTCCTCCCACACCCCGCCCAGCTACAAGGAGCACTTGAGCACTGCGGAGACCATCATGAAGGCAGTCAGAACACCAGGAGATGGCCGGTTCTCAGAGCTCAGGTCGGCATGGCCCCACCTGTTTTCCCCGTCACGGTTCCAGGAGGCGCTGTGGACAGCAGTGGATCAGCTGAGCGGCAATGGCACCTTCCTGGAGCGTCTGTCGGCCTCGCCGGACGTGTCTCCTCTCTGCTCTCAGCACTTGGAGCAGCTTCTTCTGGCACTGTTCAATCGGAACTACAGTGCCCTGCAGAGTAAGGTGGTTTTTTTGTTGTTGTTGTTGTTGTTCCTGTTCTATATTTTATGCTGTCTCAGTAGCATTATTCCCACGCTGTTCATCTTGGGTCCCCCTTATTCAGCTACACCTGGGTTGGTCTGTCATTGCAGCCATGCAGAGTGAGTTTTTGTCATTCACTGATACCAGCATACATACCTGCTGTTCCCAAAATAGCCGTATGTTTTACAGTAACATGTAAAAACTGGATGTTATGGCCTCAAATCACACGTTACAGAAAAAGCAATAACAAAGAAACAAGTAGAAGCACTGGGTTTGTTTTTTTTCCATGGGTGGACAAACCTTACGGTTGACAGGAAGTTGTGATTCAGTGTGTGTGTGCATGCGTGTAGGTCTGTCCTCTAGGGTTCAGCTCTTGGGAGGGCAGGACAGGGTCCACTGCTGTCCTTCTGCCGCTTTAACCTTCCCCACCTGAAGTTACTTACCTGCCTGGGGGCTGTATTCAAGAGACCATCATGCCTGTGGTTAAATGTCTGCCTGTGGGTAATCTGCCTGAGGCAAGGCTAACTGCCAGAGGGTTAGCAGTATCATGTATTCAGGAACACAAAAACCTACCTGCGGTTCTGCAAACCCCGAAGACAACTTACCCTTACGATGTGCCAAGGGTGACAGCCCATGAAGCAGAGGCAAATATGGCGAATCCTTTTGTTGCGGTGGTTATTTTAAGGGAAAACAGGTGTTTTGCGGAGAGATCGTGTCTTGAATACGGCCTCTGATAGTTTGATTTTAGCCTTTGTTCACTTGGCAGTCAAAATTGACGTATTGAGACTGGCAGACGTCATTATATTCCATATCAATTTCGTATGTCGCTGTAAAGTGAGTGCACTTGCAGACGATAGATTTGGAATGCCTGAAGTTTGCAGATCATTGAAATTTGTTCATTCCAGAGAAATATTCAATCGTGAACTCTATTATTTTAGTTCATTTTTGCAATTAGCTGTAAAGTGTGGAGGACAACGTGTCAGAATGTGAAAGTGGGCCCCAGGTTTTGGCAAGTTGCTGACTCTAATCTATGCTTTGCCACTGAAGGTTTATTTATTTTTTGCTTTTTTTCGGTCACATTGTGGCGCGGCGCAAAGTAAAAGAGTATGCGCAGAAAGGAATCCCCGGGATTTTTATTTATAGACCATGGGTTAGCTGCCTGAGTGGACTTTGTGTGTCTTGAATATGAAGATAACCTGGCCTTCAAGGCAAACTGTAACCACAGTTCCCTGCCCGGTCAAGGGTAACCTGCCTTCAGGCAAAATGATTTTTGTCTTGAATACGGCCCCTGGAGTGAGGAAAATTGGAGTAAAGTGCCTATCCGTAGGACACAACACCATGCTCTGAAGTGGGGTCTCAAACAGACTTGGCTGTGTGTGCAGTGATACTTGATAGGGGTGATGGAGATGCTGCTGGTGGGAAGGGGAGGGTGTGTGTGTTCATTTAGGTTTAGGAATGACTTGACGAGAGTGTGCTCTCATGATTCATGTATGTATAGATGTAGAGCTATATATCTATATATAGAATGTAGATAGATAGGCATCCTTCAGTCTCGGAAGACTATGGAGTTGCGCTCTAGGTGTTTATTCTGGTACAGCATCAGGTGTGGCTAGCCAGTCCGACGCGGGAATGACAGTCCCTGTGGCAGAGGGCACAGATGAAGTCTGACGCTGGTCTGTCTGCCTGGACTGCAGTCTTTCTTCTCATTTTCTTTTCCTCGTGCTGCTGAGCAAGTGTCTCTTCGAACTTGGAAAGACCTTTCTGCACAGTCTGTCTCCAGGCTGACCGTTCAAGGGCTGTTGCTTCCCAGTTGTTCTGGTCGATGTTCAAGGCTTTTAGGTCCCTCTTGCACATGTCTTTGAATTGCAGCTGTGGTCTGCCTGTGGGACGTTTTCCCTGCACAAGTTCTCCGCAGAGGAGGTCTTTAGGGATCCGTCCGTTGTCCATGCGCACGACATGGCCGAGCCAGCGCACATGTCTCTGTTTCCCGTGTTTTGTTGACGCTGCAAAGCGAAGCTGGAGTGACCTCTCCAGAGCGCAAAGCCTGGGTAAGTAAGTATATATACATATATAGATAGATGGATATATATCTCAGCATCAACTAGGCTGGGAGATACAGACACTTGCAGTGGTCGTCAGGAGATTTGAGCAACAATCCCAAAGACGTATCGGTGAAGTGGTCTGTGGGTGACCTTCAGCTGTGTGGTCCTCGTCTTTCTGTTTGAAGTGGGGTCTCAGACAGACTTGGCTGTGTGTGCAGTGATTGACGCGATGGGCAAACCATCGCCGGGCATGTTGCTGTTCAACCTGCTCTGGCCGGGAGAGCTGAAGGAGTGTGAGAACGTCACCTTCATGAACAGGTCGTCGCCCCAGCAACCCCTCTTCACTGGGGAGTACTGCACTGCCCACATCACCCTGGCTAAGGTGAGTCATCCTTGTTGGGTTTCTTCTTTCTTTTTGACTCACTTGTGTAAACAAAGTGAGTCTATGTTTTAACCCGGTGTTTGGTTGCCTGTGTGTGTGTGTATGTCTGTGTGTCCATGGTAAACTTTAACATTGACATTTTCTCTGCAAATACTTTGTCAGTTGACACCAAATTTGGCATAAAAATAGGAAAAATTGAGTTCTTTCCAGTCATCTTGTTTAAAACAGTATTGCACCTCTGGGATGGGCACAAAAAAATAAAAAAAGAAGCCTAATTATATGCAAACGGCATTTACTGTTATATTTATATTTTTTGTATTCTCTAAACTTGGCACTTTGACCTCTTATTCTGACACAACAACAAGAGGAGTCATTATTATCATTTTTTGTTCAAACAGGAACTTCTTTTGCTAAGCATGGAATTTTTATTTATTTTGCAAACGTTTTGGTGCAGATAGTAAAAAAGGGAAATTACTCTGTAATTATTGCTAGGGGACTTAATTTATCACAAGTGAGTCTTGAAGGCCTTGCCTCTCTTGTTCTTTCTTTTTTTGGTTGTACAGAATTTTGGACATTTTGTTTGCTGTATTTTGATGATGATGAAGACTACGTTGTTTTTTGTTTTTTTGGTGCCCCACAATTTGGGACGTTTTGTTTTGCTGTGTATTTCTATGGGGGTGATGAAGATGCTGCTTTTTTTGTTGTTGTTGCTGTTGTCGTTGTTGCTTTCATGGTGCCAGAGAATTTGGGACATTTTGTTTGCTGTATTTTGATGATGATGATGATGGGGTTTGATGAAGATGCTGCTTTATTTGTTGTTGTTGTCTTTGTTGTTGTTTTCATGGTGCCAGAGAATTTGGGACATTTTGTTTGCTATATTTCAATAATAATGATGTGGGTGAAGAAAAGCTGATTTTTTTTAATTTTTATATATTATCGTTGTTGTTGTCGTTGTTGCTTTCTTGGTGCCACATAAGTTGGGGCATTTTGTTGGCTATATTTCGGTGATGATGATGATGATGTGGGTGATGAAAATGCTGCCTCTTGTTTTCTTTTTTGGTGCCCCAGTATTTGGGACATATTGTTTTTTATATTTTGATTATGATGAATGGGGTGATGGAGATGCTGTTGTCTATATCTCTGCGATGATAAATGATGATAATGGATAGTGGTGATGGAGATATTGTTGTCTATATCTCTACGATGATAAATGATGATATTTGATAGGGGTGATGGAGATGCTGTTGTCTATATCTCTACGATGATAAACGATGATACTGGATAGGGGTGATGGAGATGCTGTTGTCTATATCTCTACGATGATAAATGATATTTGATAGGGGTGATGGAGATGCTGTTGTCTATATCTCTATGATGATAAATGATACTGGATAGGGGTGATGGAGATGCTGTTGTCTATATCTCTACGATGATAAATGATATTTGATAGGGGTGATGGAGATGCTGTTGTCTATATCTCTACGATGATAAATGATGATACTGGATAGGGGTGATGGAGATGCTGTTGTCTATATCTCTACGATGATAAATGATGATACTTGATAGGGGTGATGGAGATGCTGTTTTATATATATATATATAGATAGATAGATAGATATACATCTCAGCATCAACGGGGCTGGGAGATACAGACACTTGCAGTGGTCGTCAGGAGATTTGAGCAACAATCCCAAAGACGTGTCGGTGAAGTGGTCTGTGGGTGACCTTCAACTGTGTGGTCCTCGTCTTTCTGTTTGAGGTTCATAGCGCACTGAACTGTTGGGGAGAGCCAGGCATTGAAATGAAAAGGAAAAATTGTAGAACATCAGAAGTGATATTTAAAAAAAAAAAATGTTTAAAGTAACAATTACACATAACTTTTTCATCTATTTATGAATTTGAGAAATTTTCTAGAAAGGAAACAAATTAACAGAAACAAAATACCTCCCCCCCACCCCCCTCCCCTGCCCCCATGTCCCATAAAAACACAAACAAATTATACAAACAACAACAAACAAAACACACAACACAGGCAAACAAAAACAATACACACAAGAAGAAAAGAGGATCAGAGAGCATGCTTGATATATATATATATATATATGATAGTCGTGTCCGACTATGACCATCAGAACAGCAGAGGAGGCAACTGCTGTTCGGACTATTTGGGCTAGAATTTGATTATAGTGGAGAGTGTCTTGCCCAAGTTACATCCCCACTCTCTCGGCCAAGAGGGTTTTAGGACAGTCGACGTTGGGATGGTTCCCAAAGGCCAACTAGCCCACAAGGCTGCAGCACTAAGAGCCAGTGCAATTTTGCCTCCTAGTTTGAGAGTCATAGTCCTTCACAAAAAGACTAAGCTGTAAATGGTTTCCCATTGACTGGAGAAACCATTGATAATATAGCTCTCACTTTGCTGTTGGCCCAAATGTAAACTTATGTCAATCTGTGATATAAGCTCAGTGTTGGGCCTTAAGCATGATATACTCTGAGGGAACTGACAAGTAAACAGAATCTAGCATGACACGCAGGACAGGCATACATGTCGAAAAGACACTTTCTTCTGAAGATAAAACAAACCGATTCAATAGTTTAAATGGGGAAAAAAAGCAAAACAAGCTTGATTAGACAAATAAAGACGGGTGCAATAGCTGAGTGGTTAAAGCGTTGGACTGTCAATCTGAGGGTCCCGGGTTCAAATCACGGTGACGGCGCCTGGTGGGTAAAGGGTGGAGATTTTTACGATCTCCCAGGTCAGCATATGTGCAGACCTGCTAGTGCCTGAACCCCCTTCGTGTGTATATGCAAGCATGAGATCAAATACGCACGTTAAAGATCCTGTAATCCATGTCAGCGTTCGGTGGGTTATGGAAACAAGAACATACCCAGCATGCACACCCCTGGAAGGGGAGTATGGCTGCCTACATGGCGGGGTAAAAACGGTCATACACGTAGAAGCCCACTCGTGTGCATACGAGTGAACATGGGAGTTGCAGCCCACAAACGCAGAAGAAGAAGAAGAAGACAAATAAAGTCTCATGAAACAGGAAAGTCTGGATAGTACATGGGGGTATTAAGACAGAAAGAAGAGAAATTTAAACCTGACTTCAGACAACTATGTGAACAGTGTCCTCAGTAACTGTGCAGTGTACCTAACAAGACTTACCACTGTGGCAGATAACGCCTTGAAATTGTTCAAAATACAAACGAGAGAACTCTGAGAAAAGTTTGATAGCAATGATTTTTTTTTAAACTTGGGAACTGGGGTATCATGTGCTTGCTGGAAATAGGCTCTGTTCAGTGTAAGGATGTGATGATCTGGCTGAATCTAGTGTATATATATATATATATATATATATATATATATATATATATGTGTGTGTGTGTGTGGAGTGATGGCCTTGAGGTAACGCGTCCGCCTAGGAAGCGAGAGAATCTGAGTGCGCTGGTTTGAATCACGGTTCAGCCGCCGATATTTTCTCCCCCTCCACTAGACCTTGAGTGGTGGTCTGGACGCTAGTCATTCGGATGAGACGATAAACCGAGGTCCCGGGTGCAGCATGCACTTAGCGCATGTAAAAGAACCCACGGCAACAAAAGGGTTGTTCCTGGCAAAATTCTGTAGAAAAATCCACATCGATAGGAAAAACAAATAAAACTGCATGCAGGAAAAAAATACAAAAAAAAAAAAAAAAAAAAAATGGGTGGCGCTGTAGTGTAGTGACGTGCTCTCCCTGGGGAGAGCAGCCCGAATTTCACACAGAGAAATCTGTTGTGATAAAAAGAAATACAAATACAAATATCTGATAATGCATGTGTGTGTGTGTGTGTGTGTGTGTTTTCAGAAAACAAAGGAGATCCCCATGCCGTTTGCAGTGTCCACCGGTATATGTGTCCCGAACTCCTGTACCAGCTTGGACATCTCCATTCTTCTCAACGAGAGTAAGGCCAGTTCAAGTCCCCACAAAGCGTCACAGTGTCTGGACTTTTTTTTTCCGTACACGCTGCATCCCATCTGCCTGAAAAATGGAGCAGGGGGACCAGATGCCTTATCTGTGCACAGATACATAAACGCTAACACCGTAGGAGTAATAGTAGACAGGCCTGTTTAACCCTTTGAGCCCCGAGTTCCTGAGCAATTTTAACCCTTCTGCCTGAGCTCCTGAGCCCAAATTTGCAAATAATTGGTATTTAATGTGTCACGGCAGATATAAAAAGAGTGCCCTGACCACCGCTTTACCGGTGGTAGAGAAAAATGACATAATGTCCACATGGTGGGGGTAAAAATGGTCAGACACGTAAAAGTCCACTCATGTATTCAAGTGAACTTGGGAATCGCAGCCCACAAATGAAGAAGAAGAAGGTTCAAATACTGATGTCTTGTTGGGTAACAACAGACATTGTCATTTGGCTCTTTGGTGGTTTCTTGCAATAGCCAGGCAGAAATTGCTCAAAATGCGGACTTCAAATAAGTTTCAAAAATCTTCTTGCATTGTTGGTTCACTGTCAAGATAATTTGTGAAAGAAACCAAATTTGGAGCAGATTTGATTTTGTTTTTTTTTGTTTTTTTTGTTTTTGTTTTGCTGCCATCATTTCATTGGCATTACTCCCACGCCACTCATTTAGATTCCCCCATACACGGCCACACCCGGGTTCATCCGATTTGATAATTATTGTCAAGTAAATATATCTTCCAGAAAATAGCAACTCTGTTCAGAAAAAATGAATTCACAAATGTTTTCATTGCTTTGTCTCTTAAATATCTACCATTCATGGTCTCTTGGTGCTTGTGTTAAACTTTAAAACATCAGTGGCATATTCTCAGCATCCACATTTTTTGGCAGAATGGCTTACTGGCAGACATCAACAATACCTGGAGTGACAACAAATGGAGTGATGGCCCAGAGGTAACGCGTCCACTTAGGAAGCGAGAAAATCTGAGCACGCTGGTTCGAATCACCTCAGCCGCCGATATTTTCTCCCCCTCCACTAGACCTTGAGTGGTGGTCTGGATGCTAGTCATTCGGATGAGACAATAAACCGAGGTCTCGTGTGCAGTATGCACTTAGCGCACGTAAAAGAACCCATGGCAACAAAAGGGTTGTCCCTGGCAAAATTCTGTAGGAAAATCTACTTCAATAGGGAAAACAAATGAAACTACACGCAGGAAAAAAAAAAAAAAGGGTGGCGCTGTATTATAGCGGCGCGCTCTCCCTGGGGAGAGCAGCCCGAATTTCACACAGAGAAATCTGTTGTGATAAAATGAAATGCAAATACAAATACAAATACAAATACCTATCACCTTCATATTGAGAAAAGTTATAGATCCCCCCCAAAAATGTTTAAACAACACAACGATGCCCAGCTGTCCTAGTTATGTGGTAGTGCTGGAAGTGCTTTCCATGCTGTATTGTTCATGTAGTGTTCATGTGTCTGTATTGTTCATGTAGTGTTCATGTGTGTCCCAGTGCTGGAAGTGCTTTCCACTCTGTGTTGTTCATGTAGTGTTGATGTGTACTGTATTGTTCATGTACTGTTCATGTGTACACTTGTTGTTCATGTAGTGTTCCTGTGTAGTGTGTTGTTCATGTAGTGTTCATGTGTACTGTGTTGTTCATGTAGTGTTCATGTGTGTCCCAGTGCTGGAAGTGATTTCCACTCTGTGTTGTTCATGTAGTGTTGATGTGTACTGTATTGTTCATGTACGGTTCATGTGTACACTTGTTGTTCATGTAGTGTTCCTGTGTAGTGTGTTGTTCATGTAGTGTTCATGTGTACTGTGTTGTTCATGTAGTG
>NC_134906.1:24769434-24791934 GCF_041734735.1 Babylonia areolata
TAGGGGCTGTTGCTGTTGTGTCCCGTTCTATTGCTCCCTACATGTAGGGGCTGTTGCTTTTGTGTTCCGTGCTGTTGCTGCCTACAAGTAGGGGCTGTTGCTTTTGTGTTCTGTGCTATTACTGCCTACAAGTAGGGGCTGTTGCTTTTGTGTTCCGTGCTATTGCTCCCTGTGTTCGCTGCAAGTATGGACTTGTGCTTATGTGTTCCCTGCCATAACTCCCTGA
This sequence comes from Babylonia areolata, assembly GCF_041734735.1. Lineage (NCBI taxonomy): Eukaryota > Metazoa > Mollusca > Gastropoda > Neogastropoda > Buccinidae > Babylonia > Babylonia areolata. The sequence goes on from NC_134906.1 coordinate 24,769,661, forward strand.
TCTTAGCTGCAAGTAGGGACTGTTGCTTATGTGTTCCCTGCCATAACTCCTGATCTTAGCTGCAAGTAGGGACTCTCGCTCTTTATTGTTCAATGCCATTACTTTAACCCTTTGACTGCTAACATTTGTGGCCCTTAGTTTGATCATTTCACTGTTGACTGCTCTTCGCTGCAAGTAGGGACTGGCTTCCCGGTCACTTTTGTGTATCGTTCTGTTAGTTTTTGAAACCCTTTGACTGCTAACTTTTGTGGACATTAGCTTAATTTAACCCTTTCACTGTTCACTACTTTTCGCTGCAAGTAGGGACTGAAGCCATGACTGCTCTTGTGTTCTGTTCCCAGTCCATTCCACTTTCTTTCTGTTTTTTTCGAGCAGGCCTTGACACTTTTTTTTCTCTTTTCTGCAGTCTGTGCTGATTTGCTCTGGTGATTAGGTAGTGAATTTGTAAACACTGTGATGGGCACTAGCTGCAGTGTTATTTGCCTATATGGCCTTTTTTTGTATTTTTGTTTGGCTTTGCAAGATTGTTTTTTTTCCCTTTTTTTTTATTTATTTATTTTTTAACAATTTTTTTGTAATCTGGGTATAACAAATGAATCAGAAGGGCTGATGTCCTTTGCACAGCTAAGGAGTTAAATGGCTAGGGTAATGTGTCATGAACTGTGTTTTGTTAGTTTTGTCTTGGCCATTTTTTGTTCCTTTTTTTTTTTTTTTTTTTTGATAGATGTGACAGTTTTGTGTTGACGTGGTTGAGCATTTGTATGGTTTGACGGCCCTGATATGGCCTTGTGCGGTTGGCTAGACAATAAGCAACAATAAACAGTAAACAGAGTCTATCATCGCCACCTGGGTAGAGCTGACTGACAGTTGCCATTGGGAACTTTTCAGTTGTTTCCTGTGTCACTGAATCAGGTTTCAGTCACGCACACATACACACTCATACAGACATGTAAAAGAGGAGCACAAGATTCAGAAAAATCAACAAAAATACATGTCCGTCTTTCCGTAAAAGAGGCATACACTTTGTTAGAAAAACCAGCATGGGGTCGATTTCATAACTGATGGAAGTTAAAGTTTTTAAAACATAAAGGAACATTATTCCCCAAGAATATTATTAAAGAAAAGATACTGAATCCATCAGCTTGCTATACAAGATTAATAACCTCTACTTTCTTCCGTTTAAAACTTGATGCGCTGAAGATAAAGTATAGTAAAAATGTTACATGCATCTGTAGTAAGCAGTTCAACTTGTATCATTGTTTGTTTCACTGTCAGCAGTTACGTACCTTCTTGCCCAAGTATTTCAAAGAGAATAATAATTCTGCAGATGATTTTTGTAAAGTTATTTCTGATGAGGTTCTTATGGTCGAACTTTCACAGGCATTAGTTCATAGCCCTATTTCTACATTCCTTTAATGCACTTCAGAATTGTGTTAATGGTTTCTGATTATTATCATTATTATTATTGAATTGTTACTGTTAAATGTGATTGAATGTTAGTTATACATTTTATGGTAGTTTTCAAGTTTACCTTTTTTCTGTTTTCCTCTTCCCTGCCCCCCAATATCCCCCCATGCCCCCCCCTCCCCCCCCCCTTTTTTTTTTTTAACATCTAATATCACTGATAGTGAAAAGACGCTAAACAAAAAAATGAACGAACAGACATGCAACATTTTACGTGTATGACTGTTTTGATTAAACCTGACATTTAGACAGCCACACTCCGTTTTCAGGGTTGTGCATGCTCGGTATGTACTTGTTTCCATAATCCACCAAACGCTGACATGGATTACAGGATCTTTAACGTGCGTATTTGATTTTCTGCATGCGTATACACACAAAGTGGGTTCAGGCATTTGCAGGTCTGCACATATGTTGACCTGGGAGATCGGGAAAATCTCCACCCTTTACCCCACCAGGGGCTGTTACCAAGATTCGAACCTGGAACCTTCAGATTGAAAGTCCAAAGCTTTAAGTTTAACCACTCAGCTATTGCACCCATCACATGCAAAACAGTGTGAAACAATTCATCACAATATAATGCAACAGAATTCAGTATGATACAGTATAATAAGATAGAACGCAACACAATTTTGTATGTATGTATGAAATAAAGTATATATTTTGGTGTTAAATTTGGTATTTTAACAACAAAATGTTTGTGGTTGTGTGTGTGTGTGCGTGTGCGTGTGTGTGTGTGTGTGTGTGTGTGTGTGTGTGTGTGTGTGTGTGTGTGCAGGCAATCTGATTGGTTACATCTCGGAGGCCATTCAGCGCTGGACATTCCAAGCCATCATCAATGCCAGCGTGTCTGTGGACACGTTCTTTGTGTTGAGGTAATGTTTCCTTCACTTCTGTGTGTTGAGGTAATGCTTCCTTCACTTCTTTGTGTTGAGGTAATGCTTCCTTCACTTCTTTGTGTTGAGGTAATGTTTCCTTCACTTCTGTGTGTTGAGGTAATGTTTCCTTCACTTCTGTGTGTTGAGGTAATGTTTCCTTCACTTCTGTGTGTTGAGGTAATGGTTCCTTCACTTCTGTGTGTTGAGGTAGTGTTTCCTTCACTTCTGTGTGTTGAGGTGATGTTTCCTTCACTTCTGTGTGTTGAGGTGATGTTTCCTTCACTTCTTTGTGTTGAGGTAATGTTTCCTTCACTTCTGTGTGTTAATGTAATGGTTCCTTCACTTCTGTGTGTTGAGGTAATGGTTCCTTCACTTCTGTGTGTTGAGGTAGTGCTTCCTTCACTTCTGTGTGTTGAGGTAGTGCTTCCTTCACTTCTGTGTGTTGAGGTAGTGTTTCCTTCACTTCTTTGTGTTGAGGTAGTGTTTCCTTCACTTCTGTGTGTTGAGGTAATGTTTCCTTCACTTCTTTGTGTTGAGGTGATGTTTCCTTCACTTCTTTGTGTTGAGGTAATGTTTCCTTCACTTCTTTGTGTTGAGGTAGTGTTTCCTTCACTTCTTTGTGTTGAGGTAACGCTTCCTTCACTTCTTTGTGTTGAGGTAGTGTTTCCTTCACTTCTTTGTGTTGAGGTAATGCTTCCTTCACTTCTTTGTGTTGAGGTAATGTTTCCTTCACTTCTGTGTGTTGAGGTAATGTTTCCTTCACTTCTTTGTGTTGAGGTAGTGTTTCCTTCACTTCTTTGTGTTGAGGTAATGTTTCCTTCACTTCTGTGTGTTGAGGTAATGTTTCCTTCACTTCTCTGTGTTGAGGTAATGTTTCCTTCACTTCTGTGTGTTGAGGTAGTGTTTCCTTCACTTCTTTGTGTTGAGGTAGTGTTTCCTTCACTTCTGTGTGTTGAGGTAATGTTTCCTTCACTTCTTTGTGTTGAGGTAATGTTTCCTTCACTTCTGTGTGTTGAGGTAGTGTTTCATTCACTTCTTTGTGTTGAGGTAGTGTTTCATTCACTTCTTTGTGTTGAGGTAATGTTTCCTTCACTTCTGTGTGTTGAGGTAGTGTTTCATTCACTTCTTTGTGTTGAGGTAGTGTTTCATTCACTTCTTTGTGTTGAGGTAGTGTTTCCTTCACTTCTTTGTGTTGAGGTAGTGTTTCCTTCACTTCTTTGTGTTGAGGTAGTGTTTCATTCACTTCTGTGTGTTGAGGTAATGTTTCCTTCACTTCTGTGTGTTGAGGTGATGATGTCTCTTTCCTTTCTGTATGTTGAGGTAATTTTTTTTTTCTTCACTTGTGTGTGCTGAGGTGGTGTCTGCCCGGAGTAGTATGGGGACCGCCTTTGCGCTGATCAAGATGATTCTCGGCTTATTTTTGGCCCGATTGCCTAAAATGATTGACACAGTCTTGTAGTTGTATCCTGTTTGAAAATAATTATGATCACATGCAGAGATAGGGGAGTCAATGAAAGGATTGGAAATTTTAAAAAAAACAAACAAAAAACTTAGCCGCAAATGCAGGACAGGTCAAGAAGACTAAGATGGCTGCTGGAAAAGAGGGCGCTGCTTCAGGTAACGCAAGGGAGGTAACTTACCAAAGGAGCGGCAGCTACTTTTGATTTCTCCGCGGAGTCTGCACCAGTGGGTCATGGTTAGTATGTTTGAGGGAGGCGTTTGATTGGCTAAGACGGACCAGGCAAGACGGGTCATCTTTTCACTGTTAGCCGCGCAAAATTTGGCCAAGCAGAGGAAACCGATAGGCCTAGTTTGCATCAGTTTGACAGGGTAAGTATATGTATCACCAAACGTGGAGTATAATACAAACTCCTCCTTTTTGGAAGAAAAGTTTTCTTTTTTTTGTTGTTTTTTTTTTGGTCACATCTGTGGGAACCCTGTAATTTGCAGCGGTCTGCTTGTGGCGTACCTGTCCCTGAAAGAGCTGAAGAGGAATGCCGGCAGTCCCAACTGGCTGAAGTTCTTCTTGAAGTTCTACATTCACCGCTACTGGAGGTAAGTGACCTGTAACCTCTTGACGAGCTCTTTATGTCACACGTGTTGAACTGAATATTTTCGTTGTTGTTGTTGAATTGGATACTCTTTTTTGTTGGATTGAATAATCTTTTTTTGTTAAATGGAGCAGTTTCATGTTACATGTCTTCACTGTTGCCACGTGTATTAGATTGAATATTTTGTTGTTGTTTTTATTGAATTGAATAGTTTTGTGACGGGCGCCATAGCCGAATGGTTAAAGCGTTGGACTTTCGATCTGAGGGTCCCGGGTTCGAATCACGGTGACGGCGCCTGGTGGGTAAAGGGTGGAGATTTTTACTATCTCCCAGGTCAACATATGTGCAGACCTGCAAGTGCCTGAACCTCCTTCGTGTATATATGCAGGCATAAGATCAAATACGCACGTTAAAGATCCTGTAATCCATGTCAGCGTTCGGTGGGTTATGGAAACAAGAACATACCCAGCATGCACACCCCCGAAAGCAGAGTATGGCTGCCTACATGGCAGGGTAAAAACAGTCATACAGGTAAAAAGCCCACTCGCGTATATATGAGTGGACGTGGGAGTTGAAGCCCACGAACGCAGAAGAAGAAGAAGAAGAATAGTTTTGTGTTACATCTCATCAGCATTGCCACATGTGGTAAATTGAATTTTTTGTTGTTGTTGAAATGAATAGTTTTATGTTACATCCCTTCACCACAGCTGATGTGAAAATAAAAAAGAGGGAAATTTTGATGCCTAGAGACTGTACATAACTTAATATATCATATGCATTTCATTTATTCAGTGACTTAAGTCACTTGGCCCAACGTGCCAGCATTGCTGTAGCCTGAAAAATCGTCTCATCAAAAATGAAATGGTCTGGGGTTGACCGGAGGGAGTGGAGGAGGCATGGAAAGGCTGCAAGGCTGAATTTCTGCCCCAAATACTGTACCTATACATGTACCTGTTGTTGAGAGAACCCGAGGTAGAGGGGCCTTACGATTGCGCCGCAATTTTAGCTCGATTGCCCAAACGAGCTAAGTAAGTTTGTGACCTGTTACAAGTCTTCGTCAGACACAAAACATGAGTGCCAAAGAATCGATAGACAGACAGAAAATGCACAAAAAAAACCCTTAGCCATATGAAGAGCACAGGATCAGGAGTCAAGATGGCCCCCCCCCCCACACCCCCCAAAACAAAATTGTGACTCACAGGTACGTGCACATAACAGTGTTGTGTGATTTCAGGCTGATGTCACCGTACATGTTGATCATTTTTATCTACCTGAGCCTTACCTCAGTGTTGTGTGACTTCAGGCTGACCCCACCCTACATGCTGATCATTTTTATCTACCTGAGCCTTACCTCAGTGTTGTGTGACTTCAGGCTGACCCCACCCTACATGCTGATCATTTTTATCTACCTGAGCCTGGGGCGATACTGGGGGTCAGGGCCGTTGTGGCCATCCTCCAATACTGACCGGGACAGTTGTCAGACGTCCTGGTGGGCCAACATGCTGTACATCAACAATTTTGTCAACCTGGACAAACAAGTAAATTTGTTTTCGTCTTTTTTTTTTTTTTTCAGTGATGATGAATGTTTGAGTTTTATTTGTTATTTTTATTTATTTATATGTCTATGTGTGTATATATATATAGGTACACACACACACACACACACACACATATACATATATACACACACACACACACACACACACACACAGATGGATACATATAATCATGATTTATTTATTTGTTCATCTATTTATTTATTTATCTTTTTTTTTCTTATCTTATACTATTATCCCTCAAGGCCTGGCTAAGTGTGTTGAGGTACGTTGCTGGTCAGGCATCTGCTTAGCAGATGTGGTGTCGCGTATTATTGATGGTGCGATAAAGATGTTGCTATGGGGAAGTCCATTCAGATTTGGGACGACTTGACATGTCTGTACTCTCATGATATATCCTGGTGTCAACCAGGCTGAGAGATACAGACACCTTCAGTGTTGGTCAGGAGATTTGAGCTTCCGGTGAAGACGCATCCGTGAAGTGGATGACCTTGGATTGTGTGGTCCCAGTTTTCTCTTTTCAATCCATCGGCTTTCTCTGGGTAGGAGCCCTCCATGGGCCGTAAACCTCCACTCCCTCTCTGATGGGGACCGACGAGCACAGTAGCCGAGTGGTTTAAGTATTGGACTTTCAGTCTGAGGGTCCCGGGTTTGAATCACGGTAACGGCGCCTGGTGGAGATTTTTCCGATCTCCCAGGTCAACGTATGTGCAGACCTAGTGCCTGAACCCCCTTCGTGTGTATATGCACGCAGAAGATCAGATATGCACGTTAAAGATCCTGTAACCCATGTCAGTGTTTGGTGGGTTATGGAGACACGAAAATACCCAGCATGCATGAACCACGACAGAATCATCGGCAAGTCGATGTTGGTCGTGTAACGGAAAGAAGAAGACTCTGCATCCTCCTGGTTGCCAGTCCTTCACATCCTCCTCCTCCTTCTTCATCAGCGATGTAAAAAATTTGCCCTGTCATCTGCTCTCTATCAGTGGCAATACTCCCGCTTGAGGAGTGATGGCCTAGAGGTAACGCGTCCGTCTAGGAAAGCGAGAGAATCAGAGTGCGCTGGTTTGAATCATGGCTCAGCCACCGATATTTTCTCCCCTCCACTAGACCTTGAGTGGTGGTCTGGACGCTAGTCATTCAGATGAGACGATAAACTGAGGTCCCATGTGCAGCATGCACTTAGCAGCACGTAAAAGAACCCACAGGCAACAAAAGGGTTGTTCCTGGCAAAATTCCGTAGAAAAATCCACTTTGATAGGAAAAACAAATAAAACTGCATGCAGGAAAAAATACAAAAAAAAAAAGGGTGGTGCTGTAGTATAGCGACGTGTTCTCCCTGGGGAGAGCAGCCTGAATTTCACACAGAGAAATCTGTTGTGATAAAAAGAGAAATACAAATACAGGTACAAAAACACCAGTTCTGGTCTGGTTGCTGAAGTTAAGAAATGTCTGGCCCGGTTAGTGCATGGCTGTTTGACCACCTGGGAACACCGGCTACTGTTGGCATTTCTTATTTCAAGGCCTGACTAAGCTCATCGTGTTATACTGCTGGTCAGGCATCTGCTAAGCAGATGTGGTGTAGCGTATATAGATTTGTCCGAACGCAGTGACGCCTCCTTGAGAAACTGAACTGAATTGAACTGAACTGAACTGAACCACTTTGCTCATTCAGTGTGGATGTATTTCGGTGTCTGTGTTTCAGTGTGGGTGTATTTCAGTGTCCGTGATTAAGCGTGGGTGTATTTCAGTGTCTGTGTTTCAGTGTGGATGTATTTTGGTATCTGCATGTTTCAGCGTGGGTGTATTTCTTCGTGTGTGTTTCAGTGTGGGAGTGTTTCAGTGTCTACATGTTTTAATGTGGGTGTATTTCAGTGTCTGCGTGCTTCAGTGGGAGTGTGTTTCAGTGTCTACATGTTTCAGCGTGGGTGTATTTCTGCGTGTGTGCTTCAGTGTGGGTATGTTTCAGTGTTGACATGTTTTATTGTGGGTGCATTTCAGTGCCTGTGTGTTTCAATGTGGGTGTATTTCAGTGTCTGTGTGCTTCAGTGTGGGTGTGTTTCAGTGTCTACATGTTTTTTTATGTGGGTGTATTTCAGTGTCTGTGTGTGTCAGTGTGGGTGTGTTTCAGTGTCGACATGTTTTATTGTGGGTGTATTTCAGTGTCTGTGTGTTTCTATGTAGGTGTCTTTCAGTGTCTACATGTTTTGATGTGGATGTATTTCAGTGTCTGTGTGTTTCAGTGTGGGTGTGTTTCAGTGTCGACATGTTTTGATGTGGGTGTATTTCAGTGTCTGTGTGTTTCAGTGTGGGTGTGTTTCAGTGTCTACATGTTTTGATGTGGATGTATTTCAGTGTCTGTGTGTTTCAGTGTGGGTGTGTTTCAGTGTTGACATGTTTTGATGTGGATGTATTTCAGTGTCTGTGTGTTTCAGTGTGGGTGTGTTTCAGTGTCTACATGTTTTGATGTGGGTGTATTTCAGTGTCTGTGTGTTTCAGTGTGGGTGTGTTTCAGTGTTGACATGTTTTGATGTGGATGTATTTCAGTGTCTGTGTGTTTCAGTGTGGGTGTGTTTCAGTGTTGACATGTTTTGATGTGGATGTATTTCAGTGTCTGTGTGTTTCAGTGTGGGTGTGTTTCAGTGTTGACATGTTTTTTATGTGGGTGTATTTCAGTGTCTGTGTGTTTCAGTGTGGGTGTGTTTCAGTGTCTACATGTTTTATTGTGGGTGTATTTCAGTGTCTGTGTGTTTCTATGTGGATGTCTTTCAGTGTCTACATGTTTTTTATGTGGGTGTATTTCAGTGTCTGTGTGTTTCAGTGTGGGTGTGTTTCAGTGTCGACATGTTTTGATGTGGATGTATTTCAGTGTCCGTGTGTTTCAGTGCCTGGGGCAGTCGTGGTACCTGGCGAATGACATGCAGTTCTACGTCCTCAGCCCTCTCATTTTTGTGCCTCTCTACTTGTGAGTGTAGAGCGTTCTGTGTGTGCGTGTGCGTGTGTGTGTGTGTGTGAGCACGTGTGTATGACTGTGTACGTGTGTGTGTGTGCATATGTGTGTGTGTATGTGTGTATGCGTGTGCATGTGTCTGTGTGTCTGTGTATATGTATGTATGCGTGAGTGCATGTGTATGCAAGCGTTCTATTGCCTGTTTTTTGTGTGGTTGGTTGGTGTTGTGATTGCGTGTATGACGCTTGGATGCACACCGTGTGGTTGAGGTGACAGTGCGTGCATGGATAGTAATCACAGAAATTTTGACCAGTGATTATGATCTTTTTTTTTTTTTTTTTTTTGACATGTGCAACGCTTCTTTTTGCTATACTTTACTCATGTGATGTGCCTTGTGCGTTAATGTATAGTAATGAAAGGTGTAATGGAAAAATTACGATTAGTAGTAGTAGTAGAAATTTTCAAAGTAGCAGCAGCAGTAGTAGTAGTAGTAGAAGTTGTAGCAGCAGCAGCAGTTGTAGTAGTAATTGTAGTCTTCAGTTTTACATTTTTCTAACTCTGAGTGATACTAAACAGGGGTTGGGGGAGCAAGGGGATGGTAGAAGGGACGGTGCGATTGTGCATGCATGTCTGTGTGTGTGTGTGTGTGTGTGTGTGTGTGTGTGCGCGCGCCCACATGGATGCTTTTGTGTATTTGTGTGTGTGTCTGTATGTGTGTGTGTGGGGAGGGGTGAGGGCGGGGGAGACAGTGATTGCTTCCTCCGCTGTTCTGAGGGCACCCCCCTGTCGGATGCGACTGACCCTCGGTCAGAAACGAGATAAAGAGACTGAACGCCCCTTGTTGCGTTTTCATTCAGCTCCCCGATCTACGGCGGCGTGTCGGCGCTGGTGTTCCTGTTGGCGTCGATAGTGCCGCCGGCAGCCATCACCATGAGGGAGGAGTTAACATCCTCACTGACAGGCGGCGGTGGCGGCAACAACAACAACAAGTAAGACTGATTGAGTGATTGATTAGTTGATTGATTGACAACAAGTAGAACTGAGTGATTGAGTGATTGACTGATTTGGTTGATAACAAGTAAGGCTGATTGATTGACGGATTGGTTTATTGATTGATAGCAAGTAAGGGCGATTGATTGACTGATTGGTTGATTGACTGAATGATTGATAACAAGTAAGACTGATTGATTGATTGATTGATAACGAGTAATTCTGATTGATTGACTGATTGGTTGATAATGAGTAATTCTGATTGATTGACTGATTGATTGATTGATAACAAGTAAAGTTGATTGATTGACTGATTGGTTGATTGATTTATTGATTGATAATAAGTAAGACTGATGGGTTGATTGACTGATTGATTGATAACAAGTAAGACTGATTGATTGATAACAAGTAATTCTGATTGATTGACTGATTGGTTGATAACGAGTAATTCTGATTGATTGACTGAGTGATTGATTGATTGATAACAAGTAAAGTTGATTAATTGACTGATTGGTTGATTGATTGATTGATTGATAACAAGTAAGACTGATGGGTTGATTGACTGAATGATTGATAACAAGTAAGACTGATTGATTGATAACAAGTAATTCTGATTGATTGACTGATTGGTTGATAACGAGTAATTCTGATTGATTGACTGAGTGATTGATTGATTGATAACAAGTAAAGTTGATTAATTGACTGATTGGTTGATTGATTTATTGATTGATAATAAGTAAGACTGATGGGTTGATTGACTGATTGATTGATAACAAGTAAGACTGATTGATTGATAACAAGTAATTCTGATTGATTGACTGAGTGATTGATTGATTGATTGATAACAAGTAAAGTTGATTGATCGACTGATTGGTTCATTGACTGATTGATTGATAACAAGTAAGACTGATTGATGGACTGATTAATTGATTGATTTATTGATTGATAAGAAGTAAGACTGATTGATTGATTGATTGATTGATTGATTGATAACAGGTAAGGTTGATTGAGTGGTTGATTGATTGATTGATTGATATAGATACTTATTTTGCACCTGTCCTTGGTAAGAGGCCAAGGTCTAGGCTCTTTATGAACACGCGAGTCGTGTGTGCAACAGGCTGCCCACCTGATCACAGCTGACTGAGAGTTCTGCCTTTAGGCGCTCATCGTTTGTTTCCTGTATCATTCAGTGAGGCTTAATAATGATAATAATAATAATGGTATTTATATAGCCCTGAATCTTGTGCAGAGACAAATCAAAGTGCTTTCGCACCAGTCATTCACACGCATGTAGATCTGTGTATCTGTTTGTATTTGTATTTCTTTTTGTCACAGCAGATTTCTCTATGTGAAATTCGGGCTGTTCTCCCCACTACACTACAGTGCCATCCATTTTTTTTTTTTTTTTTTTTGTATTTTTTGCCTTTTGTTGCCATGGCTTCTTTTACATGTGCTAAGTGCATGCTGCACACGGGACCTCGGTTTATTGTCTCATCCGAATGACTAGCGTCCAGACCACCACTCAAGGTCTAGTGGAGTGGTGATCTGGACGCTAGTCATTCGAATGAGACGATAAACCGAGTTCCCATGTGAAGCATGCACTTAGTGCATGTAAAAGAACCCATGGCAACTAAAGGGTTCTTCCTGGCAAAATTCTGTAGAAAAATCCACTTCGATAGAAAAAACAAATAAAACTGCATGCAGGAAAAAATACAAAAAAAAAAAAAAAAAAAGGGTGGCACTGTAGAGTAGCGACATGCTCTCCCTGGGGAGAGCAGCCTGAATTTCACACAGAGAAATCTGTTGTGATAAATACAAATACAAATACAAAATACAAATAGTACTTTTAGGTTCAGGGGCTGACTCCATTCATGGCAGCATTTTGATAGAACTCAGCCATACATCAGGTGCACCGTGTTGCAAGGTGCATGGGGTTGATGTTGAGAAGAAAGTATTGCCTGGAAAAAAAAAAAGAGTAAGAGGCATGGTACCCGCACGTAGGCACCCAGCGAAAATGCGATCCCCAACAGAGAAAGGAAAGACAGGATCGACTTAGAGGTAGAGAAAAACGAACGAATCGAGGGGGCCAAGTCGAAACGAGTACACAGAATGTAAGAATAATATACAGACAAGCCGCATGCAGCAAAATAAGGCCAAATGAACACGCTTCATAGCCAAAAAAAGCGTAAGACGAGACGGAGCATAAACCTGACAAGATGGCGTGGAGAGCCTTGGCCAAAGGAATGATTCAGCTCTTATAGCTTTTAGAGGCGTTTGATTGGCTAAGAGCGGATCGGGCGAGATGGCTCGTCTTTTCACTGTTAGCCGCGCGAAATTTGGCCAAGCAGAACAAACCGGTAGGCCTAGTTTGCATCAGTTTGACATGGTAAGTATATGTATCGCCAAACATGGAGTATAATACAAACTCCTTTTGGTTTGTACTGTACCTTTTCAAGTGGACGTGTGTGTTCCAGCTACTTTGATGATTACTACATCAAGCCGTACAATCGCATGGGACCCTACATCATCGGCATGCTGACAGGATATTTTCTGTTTCGCACTAACTGCAAAGTTAAAATCAGCAAGGTGGGTGTGTCTTCTGTCCTTACTTTATGTGTTTGGGTCAAATCTGTGTGTAGATAAAAAAATTAAAAAAAAGAACAAAAAAGACAGTGGACATTTTTCATTAACATATATCCTCACACTTTTTTTTTTTTTTTTGTATTTTGTATTTCTTTTTATCACAACAGATTTCTCTGCTGCTTCCCAGGGAGAGTGCATCGCTACATGACAGCCTCACCCTTTTTTTTTTTTTTTTTTTCCTGTGTGCAGTTTTATTTATTTTTCCTATTGAAGTGGATTTTTCTACAGAATTTTGCCAGGAACAACCCTTTTGTTGCCGTGGGTTGTTTTACGTGCGCTAAGTGCGTGCTGCACATGGGACCTCGGTTTATCGCCTGATCCGAATGACTAGCGTCCAGACCACCACTCAAGGTCTAGTGGAGGGGGAGAAAATATCTGCGGCTGAGCTGTGATTCGAACCAGCGTGCTCAGATTCTCTTGCTTCCTAGGCGGACACGTTACCTCTAGGCCATCACTCCACATGTATATATATACCTCTTTCTGTCTCTGTGTGTGTGTGTCTTTCTGTTTGTATGTGTGCATGTATAGAGAGATAGATCGATCGATAAAAAATAGATATATGTATAGAGAAAGAGACAGACAGTGACAGAGAGAGAGAGAGAGAGAGAGAGAGAGACAGAGAGAGAGAGAGAGAGAGAGAGAGAGAGAGAGAGACAGAGAGAGAGAGAGAGAACTCAGAACTCAGAAATGTTTTATTGTAGAAGGCCTTCTGACCCATTACAATGTTGAGCACACACACACACCCCATCCCACACCCCCACACCCCCTCCAACATCTCTCCCCCCCCCCACCCCACACACACACACACACGCACTTGCATGCACGCAGACTCGATTTAAGAGAGAGACAGAGAGAGAGAGACAGAGAGAGAGAGAGAGAGACAGAGAGAGAGAGACAGAGAAAGAAAAAGAGACAGAGAGAGAGAAAGAGAGCCGCAGGTGCCAGATGGTCAAGCTGATGCGTTTCACACAATCACTACTTCCACTTCTTCTACAGAAATAATGGTGATTTACCTGTGCCAGGTCATCAACTTGCTTTGCTGGACAATACTAATTGGAAAAAAAAAAGATGATGATCATCATGATAATATTATGTTAATTTTATTGATTTTATCTATTGATATTATAATAATATGGCTAATATTATGCTGTGCTGGGCGGCGGCCACGGCCCTGTAATAATGATGCTACTTCTACTACTACTACTACTACTACTACTGCTTCTAATATGATAATAATGATATCCCAAACTGACCCTTACCAGGTGGTCAACCTGCTGTGCTGGGCGGCGGCCACGGCCACGGCCCTGGCAGTGCTGTACGGCCTGTACGAACAGAACCAGGGTCATCCCCTGACCAGGCCCCTCCAGGCCTTCTACAACGCCATGGCCCGCCCAGCCTGGGGGGCCTCCGTCGCCTGGGTCATCTTCGCCTGCGTCACTGGCAATGGAGGTGGGTGGGGGATGTGTGGGTGGGGTGGGGGGTGGGGGGGGGCGGGGGAGGTGGTGGTGGTGTGAATATGATACTATCCTTGGAAGGTTTCGGCACTCAGTACCTTTGGGGTTTTTGTTTGCAGGGTTTGTGAAAATGATACTATCGTGGAAGGCTTTGATATCACTCAGTGTGTTTGGGGTTTTTGCAGGCTTTTGTGAATATGATACTATAATGGAAGGCTTCGACATCACTCGGGTTGCTTGGGGTCTGTGTTTGCAGGCTTTGTGAACACCATACTCTCGCGCAAGGCTTTGATATCTCTCAGTATGTTTGGTAATTATGTTTGCAAGCTTTGTGAATATCATACTATCGTGAATATCATACTATGGTGGAAGGCTTTGATATCACTCCGTGTATTTGGGGTTTGTGTTTGCAGGCTTTGATATCTCCCAGTATGTTTGGTAATTTGGTTTGCAAGCTTTGTGAATATGATACTATCGTGGAAGGCTTTGATATCACTCAATATATTTGGGGTTTGTGTTTGCAGACTTTGATATCTCTCAGTATGTTTGGTAAGTATGTTTGTCAGGCTTTGTGAATATCATACCTGTGGTGGAAGGCTTTGATATCACTCAGTATGTTTGGAGTTTGTGTGTGTGCAGGCTTTGATATCACTCCGTGTATTTGGGGTTTGTGTGTGTGCAGGCTTTGTGAATATCATACCTATGGTGGAAGGCTTTGATATCACTCAGTGTATTTGGGGTTTGTGTGTGTGCAGGCTTTGTGAACACCATACTGTCGTGGAAGGCCTTGATCCCGCTGAGTCGCCTGACGTACTGTATCTACCTGCTGCACATCATGATACTGACAACCTACATCTTCAGTCGGGACACCACCTTCTACTTCTCCGATGCCAATGTGGTCAGTCATGTGTTCATCTGTGTGTGTGTGTGTGTGTGTGTGTGTGTGTGTGTGTGTGTGTGTTAAAGTCTGAAAGTGAGTGCATGTAAGTGTTTGTCAAAAGTGCCGATGTGTGTAACAGTGAGTCACTGTGCATGTATGTCAGTGTAGGTGTTTGTTGTGCAGGTCTTGTTGTGGAGGTGTGTGTTGTGCAGGTGTTGTAGAGGTGCGTTGTGCATGGCGTAGAGGTGTTGTGCAGGTGTGTTGTGCAGATGTTATGGAGGTGTGTTGTGTGGAGGTGTGTTGTGCAGGTGTTGTACAGGTGTGTTGTGCAGGTGTTGTAGAGGCGTGTTGTGCAGGTGTTGTAGAGGTGATGTTGTATAGGTGTGTTGTGCAAGTGTAGTAGAGGTGCATTGCTCAGGTGTCATAGAGGCGTTGCACAGGTGTGTTACTGTTATGCAGGTGTTATAGAGGTATGTTGAAGAGGTGCGTTGTGCATGGTGGTGTTGTGGCGTGTTGAGCAGGTGTTGCAGTTGTTGTGCAGGTGTAGATACAGGTGTGATGGCAGTGTGTGCGTGTGTGCAGGTGGTGTTGTTCCTGGGCCTGCTGGTGGTGTGCTACATGGTGTCGGCGGTGGTGTCCCTGGCCTTTGAGGCGCCCATGATGGCCCTGGAGAAGCTGCTGAAGAATCAGGCAGGGGTGCTCCTGGGATCGCAGCAAACAGCAGTGATCCAGGGATCTCATCATCAGAATCAGTGATTCCAGGATCACACACATCAGCCAGTAATCGCAGGGATAGTAGCAGCCAGTAATCCCAGGATCATAACGTCCCCAAAATCCCAGGATCATAACATCCCTGGATCATAACATCCCCAAATCCCAGGATCACATCGTCACAATCAGTGATTCCTGGACCACACACGTCAGCCATTGATCTCGGGGGACAGCAGCAACCAGTAATCCCGGGATCGCAACAACCAACAATGCCAGGATCGCAACAACCATTAATTCCAGGATCCCGGCTTCCCTTCATCCCAGGATCACAACATCATCAGTGATCCCAGTATTGCAGCAATCAATAATCCTAGGATCACGGTAATCAATAAGCCCAGGATCACAGCAATCAGTAATCCTAGGATTGCAGCAGTCAATAATCCCAGGATCACAACATCATCAATGATTCCAGGATCACAACAGTCAATAATCCCAGGATCACAGCAATCAATAATCCCAGGATCACAACACCCCTTAATACCAGGATCACATCATCAATAATCCAGGGATCACAGGTAACTCCAGGATCGCAGCAACCAATAATCCTAGGACTGCAGCAGTCAATAATCCCAGGATCACAACATCATCAATGATTCCAGGATCACACCAATCAATAATCCCAGGATCACAGCAATCAATAATCCCAGGATCACAACACCCCTTAATACCAGGATCACAACATCATCAATAATCCAGGGATCGCAATAATCAATAATCAATAATCAGTAACTCCAGGATCGCAGCAACCAATAATCCTAGGACTGCAGCAACCATAATCACAGCAGCTAGGATAAAAAGAAATTCCAAAAAAGTCAGCAAGAAATCCCTGGACAGGGAGACGAACAGAAGTCCATGGTAGGTGAGGTAGAGGTGTGTGGTTGGACAGGGGAGGGAACAGTGTAGACAGGGGGACGAACAGAAGTCCATGGTAGGTGAGGTAGAGGTGTGTGGTTGGACAGGGGAGGGAACAGTGTAGACAGGGGGACGAACAGAAGTCCATGGTAGGTGAGGTAGAGGTGTGTGGTTGGACAGGGGAGGGAACAGTGTAGACAGGGGGACAAACAGAAGTCCATGGTAGGTGAGGTAGAGGTGTGTGGTTGGACAGGGGAGGGAACAGTGTAGACAGGGGGACAAACAGAAGTCCATGGTAGGTGAGGTAGAGGTGTGTGGTTGGACAGGGGAGGGAACAGTGTAGACAGGGGGACGAACAGAAGTCCATGGTAGGTGAGGTAGAGGTGTGTGGCTGGACAGGGGAGGGAACAGTGTAGACAGGACAAACAGAAGTCCATTGTAGGTGAGGTAGAGGTGTGTGGCTGGACAGGGGAGGGAACAGTGTAGACAGGGGGACGAACAGAAGTCCATGGTAGGTGAGGTAGAGGTGTGTGGCTGGACAGGGGAGGGAACAGTGTAGACAGGACAAACAGAAGTCCATTGTAGGTGAGGTAGAGGTGTGTGGCTGGACAGGGGAGGGAACAGTGTAGACAGGGGGACGAACAGAAGTCCATGGTAGGTGAGGTAGAGGTGTGTGGTTGTACAGGGGAGGGAACAGTGTAGACAGGGGGACGAACAGAAGTCCATGGTAGGTGAGGTAGAGGATGTAGTTGTACAGGGGAGGGAACAGTGTAGACAGGGGGACGAACAGAAGTCCATGGTAGGTGAGGTAGAGGTGTGTGGTTGGACAGGGGAGGGAACAGTGTGGACAGCTCCTCTGACCTGAACTGGGAACAGGGTGGGGAAGGTGAAGAAAACACCACTCGGTTTTGGTCATGGACGGAGGCGGACGGGTAGGGGTGCTGGGGGTGGGGAGTGGGGTGGAGGGGGGGGGGGAGGTGACTGAAAGGGGGCTCTTGTAGCGAACACTTGCGGATCAGCTAACAAAATGGAAGAACTCAGGGACAGATGCGCGCCTACTTAGTTACTTACTTACTTTACTCACTTGCTACACATCAGATCTGGTGCTGTTTGTTTAAGATTTAAATAATGGATAACACATCGGTCAGATTTTTAAAAGAAATTGTTTATTGCCTTGTCATGTTTATTGTTGCGTTCAGTATGGAAAGCGGTACTTAAAACCAAGAAGCGCACAGAACAGCGACTTCTTACAGGATGTAATGCCGACCAAAGATAAAGTGGTTGCAACACAGACAACTGGCAGTGCTGATTACAGGTGTAAATATAGTGTGCTGCAACACTAAAACATACACGCCTGCCATTCCAGAGTAGCCGTATTAGATATGGATACTTACAGAGCGCCTATCCTCAGTCGGAGACCAAACTCCAAGCACTTTACAGACACGGAGTCATTGGCACAACAGGCCGCCTACCTGTGTAGAGCCAACTGACAGCTGCCTTTTGGGTGCTCATCATTCGTTTCCTTTCAGGTTTGTCATTCAGCTAGGTTTCAGTCACATGCAGTGTGCATTTGTATGCAAATCTGTTACCGGCTGCGGAAGGAAGAGTCAAAGTTCAGGGTTGACTGCTCATAGCTGGAAAGATGCCGAGCTATCATAAGTGAATGCGTAAGATTATTAGTGCTGTTAGGTGATGCTGCTGGTCAGGCATCTGCAAAGCAGATGTGGTGCAGCATATATGGATTTGTCCACACACAGTAATGCCTCCTTGAGAAACTGAGACTGAAGAATATAGAGAAAGAAATCCTCACCATGGAAACAAAAATCCAAGAAAATCGATGCCACCACATCTTCAGGAAAGAACACAGTGAACAGTGTTTACAAGAACAGAAAAGAGAAAGACTTAGTTGGTGCACTCCCTGTGAGTGTGAAATCTCCATCACTTCTGTCAGCCATGATGACTGTTGATGATGCGTTGTCATCACATTGATTATTGAATCGAAAATGAATCAGTTCAGTGTGTCCCTGAAAATTCTTGAAAATTCCACTTTGTTTTATGATTTTTATACCATGATGGTAAAATTTTGAGGTGGGCGTTTATGATAAACTGGTGACAACAATTTCTACTCATGTGTATGTATATATATATACAGATGCTTTGATTGTAAACAGCACAAACAGACGAGCAGACAAATGACAATTATATGGATGCAGAGCTTGTAACTGAGGAATGTATAGAAGATGGGTTTTTACGTGTGTCAGGAATCTTGTTTTCTTTTGAGAGAAGAGAGGGAGGCGGGAGAGGGTCTGAAGATGATTTTTTCCTGAAAGCCAAATAATTTGCTCACCAAATGATCCACTTTTTTTATATGTGTGTATACATTTGTTTTTGCAGTGTTCTCTTTTGTTTACTTGTTGTTATCTTAAACAGAAACAGATCACTTTCAGTTCTTTTTAAGCTCAGGTGTATTTTGAGGCAGAATTGGTTAGGCGCTGGACTTCAAGGGCCAGTTGCGTTGCTTGGTTCTAACTTTTTGACAATCACACGTGACTAAATGCCTATGTTGACCGAACTACACCATTGGTCAGTTCCATACTACACACAGTTAGTAGCGGGTTACGACCATACTAGGCTCTTCCATCCGAGCAATGCAACTGGCTCCCGATCCAGTGTTTACCATTGATCAGGGTTTGAGGCCCGATTTTGACACAGGGTTTTGATGGGCGCAGCAGCCTGAATGGTTAAAGCGTCGGACTTTCAATCTGAGGGTCCTGGGTTCGAATCACGGTGACAGCGCCTGGTGGGTAAAGGGTGGAGATTTTTACGATCTCCCAGGTCAGCATATGTGTAGACCTGCCAGTGCCTGAACCTCCT
Organism: Babylonia areolata; assembly: GCF_041734735.1. Lineage (NCBI taxonomy): Eukaryota > Metazoa > Mollusca > Gastropoda > Neogastropoda > Buccinidae > Babylonia > Babylonia areolata. The sequence continues at coordinate 24,789,024 of NC_134906.1, forward strand.
TCGTGTGTATATGGCAAGCAGAAGATCAAATACGCACGTTAAAGGTCCTGTAATCCATGTCAGCGTTCGGTGGGTTATGGAAACAAGAACATACCCAGCATGCACATCCCCGAAAAAGGAGTATGGCTGCCTACATGGCGGGATAAAAATGGTCATACACGTAAAAGCCCACTCGTGTATAAATGAGTGAACATGGGAGTTGCAGCCCACGAACACAGAAGAAGAAGACGGGTTTTGTGTCCTTGGTATAGACGTCTTACTCCACTCAGATTTTCCTCACTGCACTCTGCTTGGGAAAGGTTAAAACAGCAGAGGGAGAGGGCTGGGCCTCGCCTTCCTATACCGAGCTGTGGACACCGTGGATATGAGTTCACTGCTTTGATGGCTTTTAAAAGGCTGTGGGGCCTTGAGAGAAGACAGAGGGGACGGTGACAGTTTGTATCACACAGACAAACATGGTCACAAATAGTGTATTGATATCTGAACGCCCAGGTTGTGGAATGCATCCCATATCATTCATCACACAGTAATTGTTTTATTATTTTTTGTTCGTGTATACAGCTGAGATAATGTTGTTGTTTTTTGCAACAAGAAAATCTCAAAGGTGCCACAAACTGTTTTTCAGGCACGGTGGTGCCAAAGATACTGCATTCATTATAAATCATGAGCTTTTACTCAAGACCGAACAGTTGAATGAAAACAGAGGTTTGTTTTGTGAGTACGAGTTCCTAGATGGAGAAAGCATTGTTTGTTTGTTTTTGTAAAGCTTAACTGTTGGTGATTGAAGCACAAATGTCAGAGCTTAACCCCCACATTTTTATGCAGAAAGTAACGTGGTTTTTAATCGGCCTTTTAATAGAATGGCTGCGTATGTGAAATGTTTTTGTGCAGAGGGTTATAGTAGGGTCAGGGGACATTGAGGAAGAGTGTGTTTGTTTGAAGCATAATATTTTGGAACAGTATATATCCTATCTGTAGCTCTTTCTCTTGAGACCAGATTTGATCACAAGAACTCCTCCCCCCTTCCCATCCCCCCATCCCTCCCCGCCCCCCCACCATGTTACTGTGATCTGCATCTTTGAGTAAGACACAGCTGCCCTTATTGAGTTGCTATAAACTGAGTATTGAGCACTCTGGCACACTCCTGTTACTAATATCAGCCATTATTATGATGTCACAGGTGCTCTCACACTGTTTTTGCGATCTATGTCCGAGTATTGAGCCATTTGACAGGGTCATGCCAATGGTGTGTACAGTGTGCCATTGTAACAATGACAAGGCCACCTTCACTGAGTTGTTGCCACCTGTGTCCGAGTATTTAGCTGTTTGACACAGTCATGTCAATAATGGAGTACAGTGTGCCATTGTTAGAATGACACAGCTCATTCCATGACAATTTTTTTTCCTTGTATTCCATCTTACACAGGAAAAGAATTAACCAATATATTATTGGATCTGCTTATAATATTATTGTAATATTCATCTAAAAAAAAAAGAAGAGTATTTCAATCAGTCTACAGTTCAATGTCTGCACCGGTGAATTAAAAAAAGAGAAGACAAAAAAAAAAAAGAGTCAAATTGCTGCATTTTGGAATGGTGCTGTGTGCTTGGTAAAGGCACTTCACTCCTGATTTTTTCAGTCCACCCAGCTGTGAATGGGGTATCAGAATACGGTTGGATAGGGTTGAAGTGGCAGAAGGGGTGTGACGTGGCCCCACCATCCCATGCCAGTCCCTGTACACAGTAAATATGAATTCTCTGCCCCTATGACCGAAGAAGGCGAAGGTGTCTTTTGAATTTTAACTTTTGTTTTTATATATTGGTTGGGTCTGCAGTTAAAATTTTTTTAAACCTAGAAATTCTGGTAAAATTTTTTTAAACCTAGAAATTCTGGTAAAATTTTTTAAAACCTAGAAATTCTGGTAAATTTTTTTAAAACCTAGGAAATCATGTCTGTCAGTTTTTTGTTTTTTTTTCAAGGTGGGTTGAGGGTATTTGTGTGGTATCAGTCACAGAACGACTGATCATCTCCATGGTAGATGTCTCTTGAGGAGTGAAAGCAGCTGATGAACTGAAGCTCATAGGCATGTGACTGTGTGTGTCTGTGGTCGTGTTCTGGGCATTCTGCACTTTTTAGATATACCATCAGGGACTTTTTGTTTTCACCTGATGTGGTTTTCTGACATTCCATTCATTTTTGTTGGGCATTCATTGATTATCTTCATCACTTGCCCCTGTAATTGACTTTTGACAGTTTCAAATTCACTGACGGGAGAGACGCACAAGCGTGTATGCATGGACACATACATATGCATGCACACCCCCACCCACACCCCCACACCTCGACAATGAAGAGGTTAAAGTGAAAAGACATTTGTATTGTATTGAATCTTATTGATTGCGCTGTCGTGGCGTTCATGTCTGGTGTCAGTATCAGTTTCCTATAACTCGTACTGGTGGATTGTTCTGTGGTGTTCTGTTTTTACCAACTTTGAGTTGAGAATTTGAACCAATTTAAAAAAAAAAAAAAAATGATTGGTGTCACTAGTATTGGTGTGAATTGTACAGCACTGGTTTATATTGTAGTATTTCGTGACCGTATTTGCTTCTGATTTCACTCATGCTTGACTGGTTTTTTTTTGGTTTTTTTTTGATAATCAGAGGAAGAAAAAGCTAAATATATGTATTGTTGTTACCAATCAGTGTCTTTAAGTGACTTATTTAAAACTATATAACCGCAGTAGTGTTCAGAATGACCGAGAAATTTATGTACATACATATATAAACTGGATATAAATAGAAGAAAATAACCCCCGATTTTTTTTCCCATAAAACCTGTTTTTTGAAGGTTCTGTCAGATATATATATATATATATATATATATATATATTTTTTTTTTTAAACTGTCCAA
>NC_134906.1:24796934-24831934 GCF_041734735.1 Babylonia areolata
TGCTTTTTATCACAACAGATTCCTCTGTGTGAAATTCGGGCTGTTCGAGCGCGTCGCCACACTACAGCGCCACCCTTTTTTTTTTTTTTTTTTTTTCCTGCGTGTAGTTTTATTTGTTTTTCCTATCGAAGTGGAATTTTCTATAAAATTTTGCCAGGAACAACACTTTTCTTGCCGTGGGTTCTTTTACGTGCGCTACGTGCATGCTGCATACGGGACCTCGGTTTATCGTCTCATCCGAATGACTAGCGTCCAGACCACCACTGAAGGTCTAGTGGAGGAGGAGAAAATATCGGCGGCTGAGCCGTGATTCGAACCAGTGCGCTCAGATTCTCTCGCTTCCTAGGCGGACGCGTTACCTCTAGGCCATCACTCCACTTCGCATGAATGTCACACTGAAACCACTTCACCAAGGTTTTAGTAGCAGTCAAGGGGTTAAACAGTTGTGACCTCCCCTACTTAACGGCCTTATCAGCGGCAGACACACACACACACACACACGCATTGGAACAAGGATGTTTGGCCAAGCGGATCTCTCCCATCCCGTACAGGAAAAAGCCGCTGCCCCGTGATATCACATGCAGGGCCAGCAAAAGTCATGCGTGTGCCTGCCCTGCTGGTGACTGTGTGTGTGTGACGTAACGAAGTTATGACGTTCTGTAAGAGCCTGCACGCCTTAGTCAGGAGATCCACAGACATAATGTTGTTAGTCTGTCCGTATGAAGTCTATAAAGACTGCATGCATAAAAGAAGTTGACAAGGGCCACTTCATTTTAAAGCGGGGCATCTTTTTCGTTAAAGCGATAATGAATAAATAAATAAACAGATAAATAAGTAAATAGATATATAGATATACAATAGATAAATATATGAATACATACATAAATAAATGAATGAATAAATAAATAAATATACAAACAGATGATAAAAACATAGATAATTTGATAGATAGATAGATAAGTAAATAAACAAACAGATAGATAAATAGATACATAAACAAACAAACAAACAAACAAACAAATAAATTAATGAATAAGTAAAGGATGATTTTAATCATGTAGACTGCCAATATACTGCCCAAAAATATATACATAAACAAACAAACAAATAAATTAATGAATAAGTAAAGGATGATTTTAATCATGTAGACTGCCAATATACTGCCCAACAATGGCTTCTCACTGAATGCAAATACGGCTGTTTCATAATAGATAAATTAATGAATAAGTAAAGGATGATTTTAATCATGTAGGCTGCCTATATACAGCCCAATACTGACTTCTCACTGAATGCAAACACAGCTGTTTCATGCACACGTGCACCATGTATAGCATGAAAAATGCGTTTGAAAAAATCAATGTTCAGCTAAATATTCAAGTAGTTTACACGTGATAACAGTGCATTTTCATGAATTATATGGAAAAAAAAACAACAACAAAAAACAAAACAAACCCCCCCCAACCCCCCCCCCCCCCCCCCCCCCCCACACACACACACACAAACACCTTTAGTTATGAGTAGTGCTTATTTGCTTACATTGGCTACACACGCCGCTGTTTGCCGAAAATGCTGCATCATTTCACGTTGCAATCCCCAAGACGAAAACTGTATGAGTTCCTATGCAAGTGTTCCGTAAATTTTTGTGAACCCTGTATGTCTGTGACAACAACAGCAACGCGGTAAGGATGCATGGCCTGCTCAATCGGATGAGCAGCTTTTGAGAGAGTTCGCAATCAAACTGCGAGTTAGACCGGAGACATTGTCTGGGTTTCTTTTCTCGTTGGAATCGCAGACATCCAACATTTTCGCTAACGTGTTGGCGTTCTGGTGGTGTCACGTAGTGGTAGCGTTATAGGTTCCCAACGTGTGACTCGACGTAAATGTATAGGTAACTGAGTAACTGGCCCCACTGTTTATGAATGACAGCAAGAGAAATCTAAATAGGTTGAGAACGAAAGCCAGGAAGTTGTTGATAAGCTCAGCTTCTTTTTAAAGCCATTATTCTATTTATCTAAGTATTTATCTGTCTATTTTCTTCCAACAGCACTGCAAATAATTCTCTCCGTTCTGTGCCCGGCAAGACTTTATAATCATTTGTGTGGTGAAAATCTCCACACAGATAATTTTCTGACGCAAACAAATTACGTGTTCTGCGACAAATGATGTCATGGGATGACGTTTCCGAGCTGATGTGCAGTCCTGCTTCGCGACTCGTTGAAATCTTCTGATAACACTGGAAGTGTTGGTAGTGTCTGGGTCGAAATCAACTCGCTTGTGTGTGTGTGTGTGTGTAACGGCGGCAAAACTTTGCGAGAAGGAGGGCGAAAACAATGTTTCATTCTTTTCTTTGGTGTTATTCTTCAATTTATTTATATCATTATTCGTTTGCAACGATCGTTGTGAGAAAACCCGCCTCGCCCTACTAGATCTACGTTTTGTGCCAGAATTGACAGCGTGTGTGTTTGTGAGAGCAAGACTGTTGGCTGGTTGCCTAGCCTCGATCCCGTGGTAGTAAAGAAAGAAAAAGACAGGCAGCCATTTTTTTTTTTTACAGATCGCAAGATGGTGGTGGGCAAGGCTCTGTGTTTTCTGGCCCTGGTTGTGGCGCTGAGTGTTGCACGGGGACAGGTGCCGCTAGGGGTGGCTTCTGCCGCCGCCTTCGTTGCTGTCTACCTGGCCACGGGAGGATGGAGGTTCCTGCTCCTCGTCGTGAAGACCTTGCCGCGGGACGCCAGGTGAGAGATCAGTGCCATGCTGTGGTGAGCTAGACGTTGAAAAAAAAAAGGGGGTAAAGGTCTCAGATTGTTTTCCTTGCTATGTTTTTTGACAGAACCTTTTTTTTCTCTTTTTTTTGTGTGTGTGTTAAAAACAACGTTTTAAATACATTTGCCTAGAACCAGTAAAACAATTTAAAACCAAGTGAACCAAAATAAAACGTTTTAGGACCGTTTACAATCTTATCTGGGAAGGCGTTTACAGTCAGGGGGCGGTGAATTCTTCATTTCCACTGCGTCTAGAGCGCGGAAAAGTTAGGCTTGTGTGTGTGTGTGGGGGGGGGGGGGGTGTTGAGGGGGGGGGGGGGGACAGTCCTCTCCTGCCGCCGGTTGAAATTTCTCGAACTTAAGAAAACGGAGAGAAACACACACACACACACACACAAAGAAGAAAGGGAGAAGAAAAAAAGAGAGAAAAAAAAAGAGGACAAATACATTTTTTTAAATGAAAGAAAATATTTAACATGAAAAAACGTATGTAGTTTTTGTGTGTGTGTGTGTGTGTGTGTGTATGGTTTATCGTATATGTGTCGATATATTGAAAGCCAATGAAGAAGCGATAATGAACATCAAGAAGAAGAAAGACAGAAAGTGCACCATGGACTACATGAGAACATGCAAACACACACACACACACACACACACACACACACACACACACACACACACACACACACACACAAGAGTTATTTAAAAATGTCTGCAGTCTTCTTGCTTTTCATCAGTAACGCCTTGATTAATTAACATCTTTCCTGGGCTTTTATTTTTTCTTCCCCACCCCTCCTCTCTTGTCTAATCACCGACGCCGAAGAGAGAGAGAGAGAGAGAGAGAGAGAGAGAGAGAGAGAGAGAGGAAAAGGAGAAATAAATTAATTTAAAAAAAGAAAAAAAGAAGAAGGTGATTTTCAACTCCTGACTCCGGTGGGCTGATTTCAGGGGACTGTACACGCTCATCAAAATCACCCTGCAAGTGAGGTACCACACCAGGGCCAACTCCACCACGGCATCTCTGTTCCAGGTATACCCACGGTGGACTGATAAAACGCTGCAGATCTAACAGCTTCAGTGGGGCTTAATTCTTCTTCTTCTTTCTTCTTCTTCTGTATTCGTGAGCTGCAATTCCCACGTTCACTCGATTGTTCACGAGTGGGCTTTTCCGTGTATGACCGTTTTTACTCAGCCATGTAGGCAGCCATACTCCGCTTTCGGGGGGGGTGGGGTGGGGGGGGGTGTATGCAGGGTATGTTCATGTTTCCATAACCCACCGAACGCTGACATGGATTACAGAATCTTGAACGTGCGTTATTTGATCCTTCTGCTTGCGTATACACACGAAGAGGGTTCAGGCACTAGCAGGTCTGCACATATGTTGACCTGGGAGATCGTAAAAATCACCACCCTTTACCCACCAGGCGCCGTCGCCGTGATTCGAACCCGGAACCCACAGATTGAAAGTCCAAGGCTTTAACCACTTGGCTGTTGCGGCCGTCGGGCTTTATTCTAAATAAGACTGCATTGGAAACAATTTCAGTATGACGTACTTTTGAATAATGCAGATCTCTCTCTCTCTCTCTCTCTCTCTCTCTCTCTCTCACTCGACTTCTTTATTTGTTGCATGTCATTGTAATCCCTTGACTGTAACACATAATCTTTAAAGCCTTATCATGTAATCTTTAATCCCTTATCTGTCACGCGCCATTTTCAATCCTTTACCCATGACATCAGTTTTAAGAGCCTCACCCGTCAAACTTCAACTTTATTCCTTAGCCTGGTACACGCCATGTTCAGTAGTAATCTCTTATTTTTGTCACACATTAACCTTTAAGGTTTAACCATCCTTTACCTGCCACGTCACCTCTAAGAGCTTTACCTGCCACACGTCATCTGTAAAATCCTTACCTGTCACACGTCATCTGTAAAATCCTTACCTGTCACACGTCACCTGTAAAACCCTCACCTGTCACACGTCACCTGTAAAACCCTTACCTGCCATACGTCACCTGCAGAACACTCACCTGTCACACGTCACCTGTAAAACCCTTACCTGCCATACGTCACCTGCAGAACACTTACCTGTCACACGTCACCTGTAAAACCCTTACCTGCCATACGTCACCTGCAGAACACTCACCTGTCACACGTCACCTGTAAAACACTTTCCTGTCACACCTCACCTGTAAAAACCCTCACCTGTCACGTCACCTGCAAAACCCTCACCTGTCACACGTCACCTGCAAAACCCTCACCTGTCACACGTCACCTGCAAAACCCTCACCTGCCACACGTCACCTATAAAACCCTCACCTGTCACACTTCACCTGCAAAACCCTCACCTGTTACACACGTCACCTGTAAAACCCTCACCTGTCACACGTCACCTGTCACACGTTACCTGTAAAACCCTCACCTGCCACACGTCACCTGCAAAACCCTCATCTGCCACACGTCACCTGCAAAACCCTCACCTGTCACACGTCACCTGCAGAACCCTCACCTGTCACACGTCACCTGTAAAACCCTCACCTGTCACACGTCACCTGTAAAACCCTCACCTGTCACACGTCACCTGTAAAACCCTCACCTGTCACACGTCATCTGTAAAACCCTTACCTGTCACACGTCATCTGTAAAACCCCCACCCGTCACACGTCACCTGCAGAACCCTCACCTGTCACACGTCACCTGCAGAACCCTCACCTTTCACACGTCACCTGCAGAAACTTCACCTGTCACACGTCACCTGTAAAACCCTCACCTGTCACACGTCACCTGCAAAAACCTTACCTGTCACACGTCATCTGTAAAACCCCTTACCTGTCACACATGATGTGTAAACTCTTACTGCCACACGCCATCTGTGAAAAATACAGCAACCTTACCTGTCACATGTCTTCTATAATCCCATCGTTGTCACTCGTTATCTGTAAAACCCCTTCCTGTCACCTCAAAAAAACCCCAACCTTTTCCTGTCACTCACCTGTAAAACACTCAACAAGGCCCAGGTGGAAAAGGACCCTCAGAAGCCCTGCCTGATCCACGACGACCGGACGTGGACCTTCCAGCAGATGGAGGACTTCACCAACCAGGTGGCCAACGCCTTCCAGGGGCTGGGGTTCGGGCCCGGGGACACGGTGGCCCTGTTCATGGAGAACTGCCCCGAGTACGTGGGCCTGTGGCTGGGGCTGTCCAAGGCGGGCGTGGTCACGGCCCTCATCAACTTCAACGTCAGGGAGGAGTCCCTGGCCCACTGCATCAGGGATGCAGAGCCCAAAGCCCTCGTGTTTGGTGGCGGGATGGCTCAAGGTAGGGAGGAGGAGTTGGTGGGTATGGGGAAGGATGGGGGTAGGCATGGGGGAGGGGGGAGGTGGGGGGAGGCGGGAGGGGGGGAGGGCCGGGAGGTAGAGGAGCAGAGATTGCAGAGGGGTTGGTTTAGTATGGCTAGCGCGAGTTGGGTCATGTTGTTAGACAGGCCAGGCGTGTCTGCTTTTCGTAGATATGGTGTAACGTGTTTGGATTTTTGTTTTGTTGTTGCCCCGTGCGAGCACGTGTGTGTTGTGTGCTATATCGTGGCGAGTGTGTATGCGTACGCTTGTGAGTATGTGTGTGTGTGTGTGTGTGTTTCTCTCTGTGTGTGGGCGCGCGCGCGTGCGTGTGTGTGTGTGTGTGTGTGTGTGTCTTTAGCTGTGGCAGGCATTGTGCCCAAACTGCCGCCGGACCTGCAGCTGATGTGTCTGGGTAAGCTGGAGGTCACCGACCTTGACCCCTCGCCCACCCAACTGGAGCAGCATCTGTCGAAGTCCAGCACCCAGCCTCCCCCTCCTCCTGCTACCCAGCACAAGTTCAGAGGTTAGCCTCTCCCACCTCCCCCTCCCCCCCCCCCCCCCTCCCTATCTACCTACCATGTTACACCTCCTCTACTTCTGCAACACCGAGATTATCGTGGTTCTGCCGATAAGGATCGATTCCCCCTTCACACACACACACACACACACACACACACACACACACACACGAGGAAGATATGCAAACATTCCCAGAGAAGACAGGTTATGTGCTACATGTGAAGTTGTTGAAGATGAATTACATTTCTTAGATACGTGTATCTTATTTCATAATTTGCGAAACCATCTAATCACAACTATACAGCAGTATGATCATCAATCAAATGTGATCTCTAGAAAAATACAAAACAATATCCTAAAACCAAGTGATTTATTCACCTGCGATGACTGTCAAAAAACACTCGCCAACTATGTATTTCAGTGCATGCGTATTAGATGACCGTTTATTTCTTTGTTCCCTTTGTTCTTTGTTGTGTCTGTTAATCCTTCGGGATTTTATGACAATAAATGAAGTCAAGTCTAGTCAAGTCAAGTCACACACACCCATGCACACGTGTGTCACTGGGCATAATACTATTTGGTGTTTGTTCAACCACCACCACTGCCTGATTTCTAACACCCCCACCCTCATATTGTACTATAAAACGTTTCTTGTGCAGAATAGATGAATGTGTATCCGTAGAATAATATAGAATATGATGTCTTTATTACCAAGTGTACCAGGGTCACAAGGAATATTTGGGAGGGGGGGGGGGGGGGGGGGGGGCGGGGCAGTACATAACAAGGTACGAACATAAATCGAAAATCATAGACAAACACTGTATGTGTATCCGTATTAGCAAAAACAGAAAGAAAAACAAGATAGATAAAATGAATACTTTTTTTCAAAGTGTTCATTACCCCCCCCCCCTTCTTTTTTTCTTTTCCTGTCTATTTCCCCATACAATTGGACAGGTTTTTTTTTGTCCATTTTCCACTGACGGGCGCAATAGCCGAGTGGGTAAAGCATTGGACTTTCAACCTGAGGGTCCCGGGTTCGATTCTCGGTGACGGCGCCTGGTGGGTAAAGTGTGGAGATTTTTCCGATCTTCCAGGTCAACATATGTGCAGACCTGGTAGTGCCTGAACCCCCTTCGTGTGTATACGCAAGCAGAAGATTAAATACGCACGTAAGAGATCCTGTAATCCATGTCAGCGTTCGGTGGGGGTATGGAAACAAGAACACACCCAGCATGCACATCCCCGAAAGCGGAGTATGGCTGCCTTCATGGCGGGGTAAAAACGGTCATACACGTAAAAGCCCACTCGTGTACATTACGAGTGAACGTGGGAGTTGCAGCCCACGAGCGCAGAAGAAGAAGAAGTCCATTTTCCACGAACAAAGCATTGATCGATCTGACCGTTTCTCTCTAAAATGTCTATTGTGCATTCCCCACCAGACAAACTGTTCTACGTGTATACGTCAGGGACAACCGGGATGCCCAAGGCTGCAGTAGTGACTCATACCAGGTAATGATAATAATGATAGAATAGAATGGAATAGAATGTGCTTTATTACCAAGTGTACCGGGGTCACAAAGAATATTGGGAGGGGGTGGGGTGGGGAGGGGGGGGGGGATAGTACATAACAAGATACGAACATAAATCGAAAATCATACACAAACACAGATACAGTAGAAAATAAGATACATACAAGTGCATATCAATATAAAAATTTGTGCATACTCACGCATGCACGCACTGCACACACACACACACACATGCACATGCACACGCACTCACACGTTTCAACAGAAACCGCATATTACATGTGGATGGGGTTGATGACTGGATATTCAGGTAGATGGTTGTTGGTTGCCCAATTCTATTTATCACAGGGCATTGACTGCTTTGGGGTAAAAGCTGTTGGCGAAGCGATTGGTTTTCGTCCTTATACTTCTGTACTAATAACAGTAGTAACACTATTAGTAGTAGTAGTAATAATAACAACAATGATAATAATAATAATGGGTGGTATTTGTACAGCACTGTTCTCTGGGTTAATTTAGACACTATGCGCCCAGTAAGCCTATTTTTGATGTCAACAAAGTACAACAGAAATAGGTCATAACTGTAATGATAATCCACCACGGGAATACATTTTCTCACCTGGTGCAGTTGCACAGAAATGGTTTACTTTCAACAGCAATTGACCACTTAATGGCGACAGGTCATACTATAAACGACTATGTTATTTAGACTTGGGAGCGAAATAATTACGTTGCTTTGACTGAAATAGAGATAGGTTCTTATCACAACGAGTGTGGTTCTTGTGTTAAAAAAAAAGAAAAAAAAAGTTGTACAGCCTTCCCAAGTTTCTTAGATTTTTGTTAAGATAAATGGTGTTTTCTTTCCAGCACGACATGAATCACACAAACCAGATATTGATTAGTTTTGATCGGCATCTACTTGGTGGTGTCTGTTTCAAAGTTCATAATTTTTCGGACGTAATTTTTCGGACGTTTCGAAGACAACTTGAAATTCACACCCAGTAGTTACCACGTTACATTCCTCAGCTGATTCCCCTTAACTCACTCAGTACGGCCAGTCCTCTCTTCTCCTCTGCACAGACCCCTCGGATGTCCAGTGGGTGTCTGAATGACCCAACCTTTAGCTTCCGTCGTCAGAATTGTGGTATTCTTTGTCAACATTCACCTCTTCAGTGTAAGAGCCTTCCGCTTGCAATATTTTGATGATGGTAATTGGGGTGAAACGCTGTTAACGTCGTCTCTTTCGCCGTTCGTATGGAGAGAGTTAACGCAGTGGTACATTGCAGGTTTTTCTACATGGCCTACGGTGTGAATCAGTTCTTCGCCATCACGAGCCGTGACGTCATCTACGACACCCTACCGCTGTATCACACCGCGGGGGGCATTCTTGGAGTGGGGCAGGTCATTCTGTGCGGCGCCACCGTCGTCATCCGCCGCAAGTTCTCCGCCAGCCAGTTCTGGAATGAATGTGTCCGGCACCGGTGTACGGTGAGTCACGGAGGGGGTGGGGGGTGGGGTGGGGGGTCTGGGGGTGGGGTTGAGCGCTGCTGCTCACCGCACTGCTCACTTTTTGGAGTGTTCATGTGTGGAGTCAGTGTTGTGAAAAGCGAAATCGTCGGTTTTGAGCCGTGTCTTATGTCTTTTGCGTGTTGTTGTGACCTGGGAGAACCAAGGATGGCCCATTTCAGCCCGTACCCAAGAGCGCGACTCTAGCAGATAATTATTTTCAAGAAAGGACGTGCAGCAATTCATGTTCCTTCCAAATATCTTAAAGCCAGTCAGTGTTGTTTTCTTGTGGGTTTTTGGGTGTGGGTTTTTTTGTTGTTGTTGTTGTTTTTTTTTTTTTTGTTTTTTTGTTTTTTGCTCTTGACATGGTGCAATAATTTGATTAAGATCCACGATTTGTGATATGATAAAATCAAGAGAGAGACAGAGACAGAGAGACAGACAGACAGGAAGACAGATAAACATAAACAGCGAGAGACAGAGACAGAGAGAAGTGTATTTGCCTTATGGCCTTTTTTGATTCATTTTTTGTTTGGATTTGAAGCATTGTTTTTTGGGTTTTTTTTCCTTTATACGATTTTTGTAGCCTTGGGGTGATAAATCAAGCGGAATGGCTGGCATCTTCTGCATGGTCTGGTCTCGTTTTCCCTAAGGAGCTAAATGGTTGGGATACTGTGTCATGAACTGTTTTCTGGGTTTGTCTTTGTGGGGTTTTTGTGTGTAGATGTGACAGTTTTGTGTTGAGCATTTGTATGGTTTGACAGTCCTGATATGGCCCTGCGCGGTCGGCTGGACTATAAGCAACAAGAGCAAGAACAGCCCGGGCCCTCAGATTGAAAGTCCAACGCTTTAACCCCTTCACTGCCAATGTCACATTTCAGCACCGGCCAGTAGAGTACCCATGTCACTGAAATGCAACCAGATTATGGCCTATTGCTCTTAGTTTTCGATAGTAGGAGGAGGCAGTAATTGTTTTCTACACATCACAGGGGAATCCCCGGCGATTCTTTGATGCCCATCTTTTCTGTATCTTTTGCGTAAAGGAATGATACACTCTAAACTGACTGGCGGTGAAAGGGTTAATTAACCACTCGGCTATTGCGCCCGTCAAACCTATATGTCACCTCACCGTGCAGGTGGCCCAGTACATAGGTGAGATGTGCCGCTACCTGCTGGCCCAGCCGGCCCGCCCCGAGGAGCAGCAGCACAGCGTGCGGGTCATGTTCGGCAACGGCATCAAGCCCCACATCTGGCGGCAGTTCCAGCAGCGCTTCGGGGTGCCCCTCATCGGGGAGTTCTACGGCGCCACGGAGGGCAACTGCAACATCGGTGAGGGTCCTTGATGTGTGTGTGTGTGTCTGTGGTATGCTGTATCTTCTGTCTATTTTCTTCATTTGTGTTGAAAGGTTAAAAGGACCCCCGAAAACGGAGTATGGCTGCCTACATGGCAGGGTAAAAACTGGTCATACACGTAAAAGCCCACTCGTGTACATACGAGTCGACGCGGGAGTTGCAGTCCACGAACGAAGAAGAAGAAGAAGAAGAAAAGTTAAGGACCTTTTCAACTTTATCACGATCGCACGTTGTGGTCAATGATCGTGGTGGTGATTCGCTCCTGGTTGCTCTTCCACAGTGAACTACGAGAACCGGGTGGGAGCCGTGGGCTTCACGTCCCGCATCGCCCCCTGGCTGTACCCGGTGACCCTGGTCAGGGTGGACCCCGTCAGCGGAGAGCCCGTCAGGGACAGGGCGGGGCTGTGTGTCCACGCTCAGCCTGGTGAGTCGTCGGCGGTACCGGTATCAGCGACAGTAGCAGCAGTAGTTAGTTACAGCAGCGGGAGCTGTGTGAGTAAAAATAGTTACCAGCAGTACTAGGAGTTTCAGTTTCTCGAAGAGGCGGCATTGCGTTCAGATAAATCCATACAAGCCACACCACATCTGCTTGGCAGATGCCTGACCAGCAGCATAACCCAACGCGCTTAGTCAGGCCTTGAGTGCAAGCATATATATATATTTTGGTACATAATCAGAGTGGATGTTCTATACAGAATTTTGCCAGAGGACAACACTCTCGTTGCCATGGGTTCTTTTTCCAGTGCATCAAGTGTGTGCTGCACACGAGAATCTCGGTTTATCGTCTCATCCAAATCACAAGACGCTCAGTTTGATTTTCCAGTCAACCTTGGGAGAAAGGGCGAGACGGGATTCCAGTCCAGACCCTCACAGACTCTGTATTGACAGATGAGCGTCTTAACCACTCTCCCACCTTTCTCCTAGCAGTTCTAGCAGCAGTAGTATAGGTAGTAGTAGTTACGGCAGTGGTAGCACCACCGTTTGGAGTGATGGCCTAGAGGTAACGCGTCCGCCAAGGAAGCGAGAAAATCTGAGCGCACTGGTTCGAATCACGGCTCAGCCGCCGATATTTTCTCCCCCTCTACTAGACCTTGAGTGGTGGTCTGGACGCTAGTCATTCGGATGAGACGATAAACCGAGGTCCCGTGTGCAGCATGCACTTAGAGCACGTAAAAGAACCCACGGCAACAAAAGGGTTGTTCCTGGCAAAATTCTGTAGAAAAATCCACTTCGATAGGAAAAACAAATAAAACTGCACACAAGAAAAAAAAAAAAGAAAAAAAAAAGGGTGGCGCTGTAGTGTAGCGACGCGCTTTCCCTGGGGAGAGCAGCCCGAATTTCACACAGAGAAATCTGTTGTGATAAAAAAAGAAATACAGTACAATACAACAGCAGCAGTAGTAGTAATATTTACAGCAGCAGCAGAAGTAGTAGCAGTAGAAGTATTTACAGTAGTACCAGCAGCAGCATTAGTCGTAGTAGTAGTAACAGGCAGCAGTGGCAGTAGTAATAGTAGAAGTAGCAGTAGTTACGCCAGCTGTGGCACCAGCAGCAGCAGCAGTAGTAGTAGCAGTAGTAGTTACAGCAGCAGTAGGAGTAATAGTTGCCACTAGTACTAGCAGTAGCAGCAGTAGTAGTAATAGTAGTAGTTACAGCAGTAGCAGCACCAACGGCAACAGCAGTAGTAGTAGGAGTAATAGTAGTAGTTGCAGCAGTAGTAGTACCACCACCACCACCAGCAGTAGTAGCACCAGCGGCAACAGCAGCAGTAGTAGGAGTAACAGTAGTAGTTACAGCAGTAGTAGTAGTACCACCACCACAACCAGCAGCAGTAGTAGTTACAGCGGCAGCAGCAGCAGTAATAGTTAAAACACCAGCAGTAGCTGCAATTGTTTAAATTGTGTTGTATTTGTATTTGTTTGTATTTGTATTTCTTTTTATCACAACAGATTTCTCTGTGTGAAATTCGGGCTGCTCTCCCCAGGGAGAGCGCGTTGCTACACTACAGCGCCACCCATTTTTTTGTATTTTTTCCTGCGTGCAGTTTTTTTTTTTTTCCTATCTTAGTGGATTTTTCTACAGAATTTTGCCAGGAACAACCCTTTTGTTGCCGTGGGTTCTTTTACGTGAGCTAAGTGCATGCTGCACATGGGACCTCGGTTTATCATCTCATCCGAATGACTAGCGTCCAGACCACCACTCAAGGTCTAGTGGAGGGGGAGAAAATATCGGCGGCCGAGCCGTGATTCGAACCAGCGCGCTCAGATTCTCTCGCTTCCCAGGCGGACGCGTTACCTCTAGGCCATCACTCCACATTGTTGGTAGTGTTGTTCTTTTTGTTGTTGTTGTTGCATTTTCTTTTTAATGACGTTGTTGATGTTGTCCCCCCACAGGAGAACTAGGAGAGCTGGCAGGAAAGATCGTGAAAGGCAACCCCAGCCGGGAGTTTGACGGCTACGTCAGCAAGAGTGCGACGCAGAAGAAGATCATCCACGACGTCTTCCGGAAGGGAGATACAGCGTTTATGACAGGTGAGAGATAATTATATATACCTGTTGATAACTACATACATTTATGACAGGTGAGGGGAGGGGGCGGGGCCGGATGATGCGCACCCAAGGCTGCCTTTCATGAAACTTGGCGTCAAAAAAAAAAAAAAAAGAAAAAGAAAAAAGAAATGAAAAGACAGATGCACTTCAAGCTGAGTTTGAAAAGGGGGCTTTAAGTAGGTAGTGCACTTTTTTTTCCTTTTTTTTATTATTTAATTATTTTTTTCTTTAAGAGAATGGGTCTGTAAATATAGGAGTTGCAATTTGCAATATGCATTTATTCACCTACTAATGAACTAAGACAATAGAAGATTTGCAAAAAGACCTACAAAACAATTCCCATACAGAACTTGAAGAAATTCACAAAATCTGGAGTTAGGGTCAGTTAGGCCCACGACGGTTTTCATCATCATCATCATCATCATCATCATCGTCTTCTTCTTCTTCTGCTTCTTCATCTTCTTCCCCCTCAACTAGGCGAGACACTGGGGCACCGCATAGTAGAACAGCTCACCAGATTCCTCCAGGTTTGTTTTCATGTAGTGTGTTCAAGCTTTGGTCTCTGCAACAACAGTACGGTGAAGGTTGATTCAACAGACAGCGTGGTTGTGTTTGCTGGTCAGTGTGGTTGTGTTTATTGGTCAGTATGGTTGTGTTTATTGGTCAGTATGGTTGTGTTTGTTGGTCAGTATGGTTGTGTTTGCTGGTCAGTATGGTTGCGTTGTTTGTTGGTCAGTATGGTTGTGTTTGTTGGTCAGTATGGTTGTGTTTATTGGTCAGTATGGTTGCGTTGTTTGTTGGTCAGTATGGTTGTGTTGTTTGTTGGTCAGTATGGTTGTGTTTGTTGGTCAGTATGGTTGCGTTGTTTGTTGGTCAGTATGGTTGTTTGTTGGTCAGTATGGTTGTGTTTGTTGGTCAGTATGGTTGCGTTGTTTGTTGGTCAGTATGGTTGTGTTTGTTGGTCAGTATGGTTGTGTTTGTTGGTCAGTATGGTTGTGTTTATTGGTCAGTATGGTTGCGTTGTTTGTTGGTCAGTATGGTTGTGTTTGTTGGTCAGTATGGTTGTGTTTGTTGGTCAGTATGGTTGTGTTTATTGGTCAGTATGGTTGTGTTTGTTGGTCAGTATGGTTGCGTTGTTTGTTGGTCAGTATGGTTGCGTTGTTTGTTGGTCAGTATGGTTGTGTTTGTTGGTCAGTATGGTTGTGTTTGTTGGTCAGTATGGTTGTGTTTGTTGGTTAAGTTAAACAGGCATTTTGGTTGTGTTTGTTGGTTAGGTTGAACAGGCAGCGTGGTTATTATTGTTGGTTAGGTTAAAACAGGCAGCGTGGTTATTGTTGGTTAGGTTAAAACAGGCATTGTGGTTGTTATTGTTGGTTAGGTTAGACAGGCAGTATGGTTGTTATTGTTGGTTAAGTTAAAACAGGCAGTATGGTTGCTATTGTTGGTTAGGTTAAACAGGCAGTCTGGTTGTTATTGTTGGTTAGGTTAAACAGGCAGTGTGGTTATTATTGTTGGTTAGGTTAAACAGGCAGTGTGGTTATTGTTGGTTAGGTAAAACAGGCAGTGTGGTTGTTATTGTTGGTTAGGTTAAAACAGGCAGCGTGGTTATTGTTGGTTAGGTTAAAACAGGCAGTGTGGTTATTGTTGGTTAGGTTAAACAGGCAGTCTGGTTGTTATTGTTGGTTAGGTTAAACAGGCAGTTTGGTTGTTATTGTTGGTAAGGTTAAAACAGGCAGCGTGTTTGTGTTCTGTTTGTTGGTTGGTTTTCAGGCGACGTGCTGCTGATGGACGAGCTGGGCTACCTGTACTTCCATGACCGCACGGGCGACACGTTCCGCTGGCGGGGGGAGAACGTGTCCAGCAGCGAGGTGGAGGCCTCCATCTCCAGCGCCGTGGGGCTGAAGGACGCTGTGGTGTACGGAGTGCACGTGCCAGGTGAGGGGGGACCAGACATCACGATGGATGGCTGGATTGGATAAACGGATGGCTGGATGGATAGTTGGAAGGATAGATGGATGGATGGTTAGCTGGAGGGATGGATGGATGGAAAGGTGGCTGGATAGTTGGAAGGATGACTGGAAAGAAGGATGGATGGATGGTTGGAAGGATAAAAGGATGGATGGATGGTTGGAAGGATAAAAGGATGGATGGATGGTTGGAAGAAGGGTTGGATAAAAGGATGGATGGATGGATGGAAGGATAAAAGGATGGATGGATGGTTGGAAGAAGGGTTGGATGAAAGGATGGATGGATGGACGGTTGGAAGAAGGGTTGGATAAAAGGATGGATGGTTGGTTGGTTGGAAGAAGGGTTGGATAAAAGGATGGATGGATGGATGGTTGGAAGAAGGGTTGGATAAAAGGATGGATGGTTGGTTGGTTGGAAGAAGGGTTGGATAAAAGGATGGATGGATGGATGGTTGGAAGAAGGGTTGGATAAAAGGATGGATGGTTGGTTGGATGGTTGGAAGGATAAATGGATGGATGGTTGGTTGGTTGGAAGAAGGGTTGGATAAAAGGATGGATGGAAGGAAGAAGGGTTGGATAAAAGGATGGATGGTTGGTTGGTTGGAAGAAGGGTTGGATAAAAGGATGGATGGATGGTTGGTTGGAAGAAGGGTTGGATAAAAGGATGGATGGTTGGAAGAAGGGTTGGATAAAAGGATGGATGGATGGATGGAAGGAAGAAGGGTTGGATAAAAGGATGGATGGTTGGTTGGTTGGAAGAAGGGTTGGATAAAAGGATGGATGGATGGTTGGTTGGAAGAAGGGTTGGATAAAAGGATGGATGGATGGTTGGTTGGAAGAAGGGTTGGATAAAAGGATGGATGGTTGGAAGAAGGGTTGGATAAAAGGATGGATGGATGGATGGAAGGAAGAAGGGTTGGATAAAAGGATGGATGGATGGATGGTTGGAAGAAGGGTTGGATAAAAGGATGGATGGATGGATGGAAGGAAGAAGGGTTGGATAAAAGGATGGATGGATGGATGGTTGGAAGAAGGGTTGGATAAAAGGATGGATGGTTGGAAGAAGGGTTGGATAAAAGGATGGATGGATGGATGGAAGGAAGAAGGGTTGGATAAAAGGATGGATGGTTGGAAGAAGGGTTGGATAAAAGGATGGATGGTTGGAAGAAGGGTTGGATAAAAAAAATGGATGGATGGTTGGTTGGCTGGTAGAATTGATGACCCGAAGGATACATAAAAGGATGGCTGATTGGTTGGAAGGATGGATTGATGGAGAGATAAAAGGATGGATAGATGGTTGGTTGGTTGGATGGATGGAAGGATGGATGGATAGATAAAAGGATGGATGGATGGTTGGCTGGCTGGAAGGATGGATGGATGGATGGAAGGATGGCTAGATGAATAAAAGGATGGATGGATGGTTGGACGAATGAAAGGATGGATGTCTGGACGGATAAAAGAATGAATTGATGGGTGGGTGGTTTGGTGGATGGATGGAAGGCTGGATGAATAAAAAGCTGGCTGGACGGATAATAGGATGGATGGATGGATGGATGGATATCTGGACGGATAAAAGAGTGGATAGATGGATAGTTGGCTGCAAGGAAGGAAGGATGGATAAAAGGATGGATGCATGGCTGGCTGGATGGGTAAAAGGCTGGCTGGCTGTATGCATGTATGAATGAATGTATGTTTGCGTATGTATGCTTGTTTATGTATGGATGGATGTTTGCGTTTGTGTGTGTGTGTGTGTGTGCGTGTGCGTCCGTGTATGTATGTATGTATGCTGATAGTCGTGTCCGACTACAACCATCATAACAGCAGGGGAGACAACTACTGTCTTGATTCTGGGCTTGAATTTGATCATAGTGGATTATAGTGAGCCAGGTTACATCCCCATTCTCTTGGCTCAGAGGCGTTGGGATGGTTTCTGTCGGGTAGCTCGCCCTAAAGGCTGCAGCAGTAAAAGCCAGTGCAACCTTGCCTCCTAGTTTCAGAGACTTTGTCCTTCATTGTCTGGTCCAACTGACAGGAACACCATTGTCCGGTCCACCTGACAGGGACACCGTTGACCAGTCCAACTGACAGGAACACCATTGTCCGGTCCACCTGACAGGGACACCGTTGACCAGTCCAACTGACAAGGACACCATTGTCCAGTCCACCTGATAGAGACACCGTTGTCCAGTCTACCTGACAGGGACACCGTTGTCCGGTCTACCTGACAGGGACATCGTTGTCCAGTCTACCTGACAGGGAAACCGTTGACCAGTCTACCTGACAGGGACATCGTTGTCCAGTCCACCTGACAGGGACACCATTGTCCAGTCTACCTGACAGGGACATCGTTGTCCAGTCTACCTGACAGGGACATCGTTGTCCAGTCTACCTGACAGGGACACCATTGTCCAGTCTACCTGACAGGGCCACCAATGTACAGTCTGCCTGATAGGGACATCGTTGTCCAGTCTACCTGACAGGGACACCATTGTCCAGTCTACCTGACAGGGACACCATTGTCCAGTCTACCTGACAGGGACACCATTGTCCAGTCTACCTGACAGGGACACCGTTGTCCAGTCCAACTGACAGGGAAACCGTTGACCGGTCCACCTGACAGGGACACC
Organism: Babylonia areolata; assembly: GCF_041734735.1. Classification (NCBI taxonomy): domain Eukaryota; kingdom Metazoa; phylum Mollusca; class Gastropoda; order Neogastropoda; family Buccinidae; genus Babylonia; species Babylonia areolata. The sequence goes on from NC_134906.1 coordinate 24,815,082, forward strand.
ATTGTCCAGTCCACCTGATAGGGACACCGTTGTCTGGTCCATCTGACAGACACCATTGTCCAGTCTACCTGACAGGGACACTATTGTCCAGTCCAACTGACAGGGACACCATTGTCCGGTCCAACTGACAGGGACACCGTTGACTGGTCCAACTGACAGGGACACCATTGTCCAGTCCACCTGATAGGGACACCATTGTCCAGTCCATCTGATAGGGACACCGTTGTCCAGTCCATCTGATAGGGACACCGTTGTCCGGTCCATCTGATAGGGACACCATTGTCCAGTCCATCTGACAGGGACACCATTGACCAGTCCAACTGATAGGGACACTATTGTCCAGTCCACATGATAGGGACACCGTTGTCCGGTCCAACTGACAGAGACACCGTTGACTGGTCCAGCTGACAGGGAAATCATTGTCTGGACAACTGACAAGGACATGACACCTTTGTCCGGTCCAACTGACAGGGACACCATTGTCCTGACAACTGACAGACACCATTGTCCGGTCCAACCTGTCGTCTTGTTGCTTGCAGGGTTGGAGGGGTGTGCGGGAATGGCAGCCATTGTGGACGAAGACGACAGCCTGGACCTTGAGGCGCTGACGGCGGCCCTCCAGAAGTCCTTGCCCGCCTACGCCCGCCCCGTCTTCCTGCGCCTTCTGCAGCAAGTGGACACGACAGGTAGGCCTCTGTCAGCACGTGTGTTCACAAGTGGACGCGAAAAGTAGGCGGCTGACAGCACTTGCGTTCACAGGTGGACACGACTAGCTATTAAGAGCACGTTAGTTCGTAATTTTACACACCAAGTAGGCTACTAACAGCACGTTAGTTCATAGGACTACACAGCAGGTAGGCTAGTAACAGCACGTTTGTTCGTAGGACTACACAGCAGGTAGGCTAGTAACAACACGTTGGTTCATAGGTCTACACAACAGGTAGGCTAGTAACAGAACGTTAGTTCATAGGTCTGCACAGCAGGTAGGCCAGTAACAGCACGTTAGTTCATAGGTCTACACAACAGGTAGGCTAGTAACAGCACGTTAGTTCATAGGTCTACACAGCAGGTAGGCCAGTAACAGCACGTTTGTTCATAGGTCTACACAGCAGGTAGGCCAGTAACAGCACGTTTGTTCATTGATCTCCACGAATAGGTAGGCTAGTAATAGCACGTTAATTCACAGTCTACACAACAGGTAGGCCAGTAACAGCACGTTTGTTCATAGGTCTACACAGCAGGTAGGCCAGTAACAGCACGTTTGTTCATAGGTCTACACAGCAGGTAGGCCAGTAACAGCACGTTAGTTCACAGGTCTACACAACAGGTAGGCTAGTAACAGCACGTCATTACACAGTTCTACACAACAGGTAGGCTAGTAACAGCACGTTAATTCACAGGTCTACACGACAGGTAGGCTAGTAACAGCACGTTAATTCACAGGTACATCAACAGGTATGGCTAGTAACACGCACGTTAATTCACAGGTCTACAACAACAGGTAAGGCTAGTAACAGCACGTTAATTCACAGGTCTACAGACGACATTGGGTATGATAGGGAAACTGTTCCGGGTAATTAAACAGTGTCTGCAACTGACAGGGACTAGTTACGGCACGTTAACACATTGTCTCACTAACAGGTTGGCTTGAACACCATTATCACAGTCTACACAACACAGTTGGCCAGTATACAGCACGTTGTTAAAGTCACCAATGGACAGGTAACACACTTGTTCCATTAGGCAAACTACGGTACAATGACAACACCGTGTCATGGTCTCAACTACAGGACTTGACACTGAAACACCGTTGGGTTCTGGTCATTACACACATTGGTAGACAAGGTACAACAGTTGGTTCATAAGGTCACACAATAGAGGGACACTAGTATACAACACTTGTCCAAGTCTACACTGACAGGAACTTGTCCAGTCAACACGGGACATGGCTAGCCAATAGGTAGGACTAGTATCACATGGGCACGTTGTTCAATAAGACATTAAGTCATGAAGGATATTTATGCACAACTATCAAGGACATGACAGCTTTGTAGTCAAACGGCCCTTCTGATAACTAAGACACATTGTATCTTGTTGCTTCATGAGTCGAATCAAATTGTGGACGAACACACACTGACCTTGAGGCGCGACCGGGGGCCAGAGCCTTCGCGCACTACCCGCCGTCATTCCTGCACCTTCCACCAAGGGCAAACATACTTGTACAGCACGTGTGTTCTACAGTGGACCGAAAATAGGGGGCGACACATTGGCAAGGGACACGAACTGTATTAAAGCCACGTCTACAACACACCATACTAGCTATATACAGCATTAGTTGTGGACTCCACAGGTATGAACATTTGTTGATGGAAAAAGGTGAGTTTAGACAGCACGTTAAAAGGATCAGGAACAGGTAGGAGTTATCAGCACGTTATTGGTTCCACAGTCTTGTGGCGATTGAAAAGTTAGAAAGCACGTGTAATAAGGTTTACATCTGGTGAGGTACTGAGAAAGTCAGTATTAAAGGTAAAACAGGAGCTGTAACAGGCAGTTTGATATTGATTCAGAATAGGTAGGGGCTAGTATCCGTTGATTGCAGTAAAAACAGGTGGTAGTAGCAGTTATTAGTCTATCAATAGGAAACAGGCAACACAGGTTACAGACTGAAGGAGAGGTAGAAACAGGTCACTAATTTTAAAGCGTCTGCAAATGGTTGGCACAGCAGTTTATTCTGAATCGGTATGGATTGTCTAACAGGTATTCTGGGAAGGTGGCCAAAAGAGAGTTACAGGTATACCACATGCTTGAAGAGAATCACAGGTACATACAAGTGGCTGTTGCATCGTTATTAGGTTACACAATAGAGGCTGAGCAGTTATTCACAGTTCCAAATAGGCTAACCATTTACAGATATCGAAAAGGTGTAGGATAGTCACAAACAGTGGTTCATAGGTCTACACATAGGTAGACTAGTAGTAACACGTTGGTTCATAGGTCTTACACGAAGGTAGACTAGTAACAGCACGTTGGTTCATAGGTCTACACAACAGGTAGACTAGTAACAGCACGTTAGTTCACAGGTGGACACGAAAGATAGGCCACGAACTGCACATTTTGTTCACAACGACGTGTAGGCTACTAAGAGAACGTTAGTTTTGCAAGTGGACACAACAGGTAGGCTACTAAGAGCACGTTAGTTCACAACAGTAGGTAGGCTACTGGGAGCGTGTTTGTTCACAAGTGTACACAACAGGTTGGCTAACTTTGATTGGAAAGCTTAAAGCGGTGACCAGGTTTTTCATTTTTGTTTTTTACCCTTGACTTGAAGTAGGTGCTAACGTGGTGATAGTCTTGAGATGGCCTTAGTGGTCGGCGAGGCTCTAAGCATAACAATTTGATTTGAGGCTACTAAGAGCACGTTTGTTCACAATGACAGGTAGGCTACTAAAAGCGCGTTTGTTCACAATGACAGGTAGGCTGTTAAAAGCGCGTTTGTTCACAATGACAGGTAGGCTATTAAAAGCGCGTTTGTTCACAACGACAGGTAGGCTGTTAAAAGCGCGTTTGTTCACAACGACAGGTAGGCTATTAAAAAGCGCGTTTGTTCACAATGACAGGTAGGCTATTAAAAAGCGCGTTTGTTCACAAGTGGATACCACTACCTGTGTGCACATTTTATCATCTCCACTATTCGAGTACCTGCTTTTTTTTTTTTTTTTTTTGCTTTAAAAAAAAAAAAAATTCTCAGTTCAAGGTATGCTTCTCTGTCTGTCATGTCTTGTTTTGTGTGTGTCTCTTTCGGACTCTGTTTTAAGACGGGCGCAATAGCCGAGTGGTTAAAGCGTTGGACTGTCAATCTGAGGGTCCCGGGTTCGAATCACGGTGACGGCGCCTGGTGGGTAAAGGGTGGAGATTTTTACGATCTCCCAGGTCAACATATGTGCAGACCTGCTTAGTGCCTGAACCCCCTTCGTGTGTATATGCAAGCAGAACATCAAATACGCACGTTAAAGATCCTGTAATCCATGTCAGCGTTCGGTGGGTTATGGAAACAAGAACATACCCAGCATGCACACCCCCGAAAACGGAGTATGGCTGCCTACATGGCGGGGTAAAAACGGTCATACACGTAAAAGCCCACTCGTGTGCATACAAGAGTGAACGCAGAAGAAGAAGAAGGACTCTGTTTTGACCCTCCCTCCCTGCCTCCCCAGTCCCCCCCCCCCCCCCCTGTCCCTTCTTCTCCCTCTTTTCTGTCTCTTGTTTCTCGGTGTGTCTGTGTGTTTCTCTCTCTGGTTGCCAATGTCTGTGTGTTTGCCTGTATGTCTTGTCTGCAGTGTCTGTCTGTCTGTCTGTCTGTCTGTCTGCCTGCCTGTCAGTCTCCCGCAGTTAGTTGTCACAGGCAACAAACAAAATTATCAACAACGACCCCAGATGGCGTGTTGTTTGTTTTCTTTTCTTTTTTCTTTCTTTTTTTTTTATTAAAAAAAATATTTAAAACAAAAATTGTTATGTTTTATTTTATTTATTTTATTATTATTATTATTATTATTATTATTATTATTATTATTATTATTATTTTCTTTCTTTCTTTTTTTTCCTCAAGGCCTGACTAAGCGCGTTGGGTTACGCTGCTGGTCAGGGCATCTGCTTGGCAGATGTGGTGTAGCATATATGGATTTGACCGAACGCAGTGACGCCTCCTTGAGCTACTGACACTGATACTGATACTGATACTGTTGTTTTCTTCTCCAACAGGACATTGTATTTCTGTTCTAAAGGTACCTTCAAACTGAAGAAGACAGACCTGAGGAAGGAAGGGTTTGACCCCAGTACAGTGACTGATCGCCTACTGTACTTCAGCGCCGCGGAGGGCAAGTACACTCCGCTCACCGCCTCCGCGTACTCCGACATCTGCAGTGGCAAGATCCGACTGTAACACCCGCAAGACTGCTTTGGTAATGTCACAGCTAGCTGTAACACCTGAAAGACTGATGTGGTAATGTCACAGCTGTAACAACTGAAAGACTGTAGTCGTATAATTTCAAAGCTGTAACACCTACAAGGCTGCAGTGGTAATGTCAACACTCACACCTGCAATAATCAGTGGTAATGTCAAAAACTCACACCTGCAGTAATCAGCGGTAATGTCAAAACTGCAACACCTGCAGCGATTTCTTTGCTGTGGCAGGCAAGACTTCAGTCGCAAGATCAACTGTATCATTTGCACGACTATAGTAGTAACGTTCTGTCTTTCCCTGCAAGATGTATATAGCAAAGAAAAACTCTCTTTTTTTCTGCAAGAGGTATAAAAATGGAAATAACAAACAAAAATTGGTGGCATGATGGTCAACACTCCCTCAAGGGAAGCCAGAAGCCAGAAGATCCCGAGCCCGTGGTTCCCAGTCCCACACACCACTCGCACATTTCACTTCCAAACGTGAGTCATGGTCAGAGTGCTAGTTTTTATTTGTATTTGTAATTCTTTTTATCACAACAGATTTCTCTGTGTGAAATTCGGGCTGCTCTCCCCAGGGAGAGACCGTCGCTACACTACAGCACCACCCATTGCTTTGTATTTTTTCCTGCGTGCAGTTTTTATTTGTTTTTTTTTTTCGATTGAAGTGGATTTTTCTGCAGAATTTTGGCAGGGACAACCCTTTTGTTACCGTGGGTTCTTTTACGTGCGCTAAGTGCATGCTGCACACGGGACTTCGGTTTATCGTCGCATCCGAATGATCACCGTCCAGACCACCACCCAAGGCTAGTGGAGGGGGAGAAAATATGGGCGGCTGAGCCGTGATTCGAACCAGCGCGCTCAGATTCTCTCGCTTCCTAGGCGGGCGCGTTCCCTCTAGGCCATCACTCCACATGGGTGTGACTGTGAATTGAGTTTGGACTCCACTCCCTTCACACCCATCCATGCTTGGGGTGAGTTCTTGTCAAGGTCTTCGGTGTCAGCAGAGTCATGGGAGTTAGGGTGATACGATAACCCAGCCCCCAGTCCATTGTCACTGATTCATGTTCAGCATCCTCAAAGCCCGCTCGTCAAAGGAAATACATGACACATACAGAGATGCGCCTGTCAACATTCTACAGGAAAGTTCAATTTAAACATCGGAGAATGTATTGTATATGAGGGGGAACAACACGTCTCCTAACACAACAAAAAACAGAAGATGGAAACAAAAAACAACAGAACTTTTTTTTTTTTGAGTGTGATCCATTTTGTCGTGACGTGACTAAACCTGTATACACTGTGATTATTTCGTGTTACCGCAGATCTTCATTGTTCTGGTCAAGCCAACTTTGGCTCCAAAATCCCCAGTGATTGCCGGGGCGTGGGTACATGGGTGAAGCAGGCGTGTATATACGAAGAATATTGGTTGCTTAAAGATAACTGCAGAGCAAAAATCAGATCATTTATGAAGGGCGAAAACTCATTTAAAATGCACAGAAGCACGCGCGCGCACAAAACACACGTACGCACGTACACGCATACAGGCAAGCACGAACACACACACACACACACACACGCACGCACACACACACGCACACTCACACTCCACGATTGCAAGCAATATACACCAGTGATGGATGGAATCCATATTTAACATACTCCTCACACTTTGAAGTAATTTCAAATGCACACAGTTCAGACTCGATACAAAAACATTGCCAGCTGGTGGTATTTCATGCTAGGACACACACACATACAGACACACACATGGAGCATAACACCCCTACGATCTCACCCAAACCCCGTCTCCCCCACCCTCCCACGAACCAACTTACCCATCTACACACGCGTGCACGCTAACACACGTGCAGCATGTCGCTGACAACTTTTTTTTCTTTTTTCTTCCTGGTTTCGATTTAGGTGGGTGTTCAAATCTATCCCCAACCTCCAAGCCCCCACATTTTTTCCCAGTCTGGCAAAGGTTGGAGGATTGCTAGTTTTACTTTCGGAGGCGGGTGTTTCCCAGGTTACTGTTGCTCACTTTGTTGGAAAGAAAAGAGCTTACTTTGTATTTTTTTAAAAAAAAAAGTGTTTTTGTTAAAACTGTATTATTGTATATACGTTCTCATATTAAATATAATACCAAATGTATTCCTGTGCGGTCTTGTCTGTTTTGTGGATGTCTGGAGTGGGGGGGGGGGGGGGGGGGGGGGTATTTGTGGGGATGGTGCAAGTCCGTTTCAGCGCACATAGAACTCGGACAATTCAAATGAATACGTAAAAAATTAGACTGAAACCATTCGTTTGTTCATAGCCATTTACGTGCAACGGTTGCGTCTGTATATAAAACGTTTCTCAACGAGAGTGAGCTTTTTTTTCTTCTTCAAAATACTGGCCCAGTAATTAATGTTAATAAAATGAAGTTTTACCATGTCCAGGCACGTCATTATTCGAATACCAGCGCGTCATTAGAGTCCGTTCCGTCATAAAACGTCACACTAGAATGACGTCATGTCTGGGGCAACAAAGCATGGCTTCATTCAGCCGGTCAAATTGCTTGTAATGCCCACCGTTCTGCTCACCAGCATGTCAAAAATAAAGTCAAGTCAGCAGACAGTGCATCATTCATTTGGTTTCTATATGTCTGTCACATATGTTACCACCATCCGCTCACCAGCATGCCAAACATAAATAGTGAGTATGCAGTTTCAGTATCAGTAGTTCAAGGTGACGTCACTGCGTTCGGACAAATCCATATACGCTACACCACATCTGCCAAGCAGATGCCTGACCAGCAGCGTAACCCAACGCGCTTAGTCGGGCCTTGAGGGAAAAAAACAACAAAAAAACACCCAAACCAAAACAAAACAAAAAATAAACAAATAAAATAAAAATAAATACGTAAATAAATAAATAAATAATAGATAAATACATTAAAAAAAACCCCTACTACTAATAATAATATTTATAAGGTGCAAAAACTTGAAGTCAACTGTAAGCGTAAAAAAGAAAAAAAAAGAAAAGAAAAAAAGTATGCAGACAGTACATGATTTATTTGGTGTCTGTCACAAACGTTGCAAAGTATGCCCCGTGTATTCGGTAGAACGACGAACAGGCTCTTTATACGGGGCCTCAAACGTCTGTAGTGAAAGTCCAGGGTAAAAAAAGAAAAAAAAAAATCCTTCACGTGACGACATAAATCGCCAAGCCGTGACGTCAACGTCTGGAGACCATGGCTTTGGTGGGTTCAATGGGTGGAAGGATCAGCTTGGAACGAGATCTCTTCAGCGATTTGTCATCACTGGCTCTGTACTGCGGTTTCTTCCCCCCCTCAGTAATGTTAGACCCCCCGCCGGCATCACCGCCTTGTGACCTGATGATCAGAACGTCAGCCTGCTCCGTTCTACCAGTTCTCGCAGGTGATCGGGACTCCTCCGTCCTTGCTGTTGAACGTGTGCTCTTTGGGTTTTTTCGCTCGGCTTCGGCGTCTCCTCCGTAAATGGAGTCCTTCCGGTAAATTTTGATTCCTTGAAGTTTCCCTTTAGAATCCACGTCAAGAGATACCTTGCTGGTGATGCCCTGGGAGTGTGAAGACTTGTGGTGTTCATTATCCGGCGGCTCTTTCTTTGCTTCTGAAGACTTCACCTTGCCCGTGGCACTTTCCTTACGGGCGGCGGTAGAGTCACGCCTGGTGGTGCTCAGTCGTGCCGATTTCTTTTCTTCTTGAGGGTCTGCAGAAGCTGGCGGCTGGACGGTTTGTGACGGACGGTTTCCCTGGGTGGCACCCTCGGAGTCTGCGGCCCGGGAAGGGGGCTTGAAGAAGTTGCGGCGCTGCGTTGGGGCTTGTTGGAGGAACCGCTCGCGACGTTCTGGTGACTTCCTCTGCTGCTGCTGCTGCTGCTGAGGGTGCTGCTTCTTCAGCTGGAGGAAAGCCTCCATTCGGCGCGTGATCGCCGCCTCGTCCAGGATGGCGCCGCTCTCCAGGCTCTGCCGCATCACCTGTTCCACGTGCCTCATGCGGCGGATCTTGGGGTGGTTGTTGGCGATCACGTGATCGATGTCACGCGACATGGCCCACAGCGGTTTCCCGCCGTACTGGCCGAAGGGTCTGGTGGGGTCGCGGGCGACGATCTTGCGTTTCCTCATCTCCAGGCAGTTCCTGAGCACCCTCTGTCTGACTATGGACCGCTTCACCTGTCGAGACAGCACAACGTGTGCTTGTTTACCTCAGGAAATAACAAACAACGACAACAATAGTTAACACACACACACACACACACACACACACACACACACACACACACACAGCTCAGTAGGGAGGGGAGGGGGGGGGGGAATAGTTTGATTTACGTGTGGTTTTGTTGTTATTTTTGCCCAGGGTTTATTATCAAGATTAGGCGTAAATGCTCACACTACTACTACTACTACTAGTGATACTCGCTAGTTGTATTTTGACTTACCTGCGTAAACAAAGTGAGTCTATGTTTTAAACCGGTGTTCGGTTGTCGGGTGTGTGTGTGTGTGTTCGTGGTAAACTTTACCATTGCCATTTTCAAAAACACAAACGGCGTTATTACATCCCACTACAATCACGCCTATTTAGGAAACGTCAACATTGCTTTAAGTTTTAAATGAGTCATCTGACGTCAGCCTTGGGGGAGATTAGTCTGCTCGAATCAGAACTGAACATGCGTGGTTGGATCCAGCTCCCATGCCTCCCCCCCCCCCCCCTCCCCCCCCCCCTCCTTATCTTATATATCATATTTAATACAGAGCACTTTTCAACGATTTTTTAAATCTCTTTTTTTTTTCTCTCTCTCCTCATGATTCCTTTACTGGATAAAGCGTGAAGCACAAATGAGTCTTGAAGGCTTTGCCTCTTGTTTTTTTTTTGTTGTTTTTTTCCAGTCATTGAACAAACTTACCTCAGTACAGTTTTTCACCAGCTTGACCGAAGAGTCGTGCTGTTCGCGGGACAGCCAGTTGCTGTAGAGACCGAACCTCGCGCGCACGATGTCGTTCATCATGTACACGAACTTCCGGTGCTGCTCCTCCTGGCGCAGCACCACCGCCAGGCGTCCCTCATCCATGGTCTGTGGTTGGCGGTTAGTGGAGGAAAAAACCTGGCAGCATCATCAGCAAGCTGGCTGACTGGTTCGTCTGTTAGGGTGTCGTCTTCAGCTGACTGGTCTTTTTTTGGTATTGTCCTTAGCTGATTGATTGGCCTTTTTTTGGTATTGTCCTTAGCTGATTGATTGGCCTTTTTTGGTGTTGTCCTTAGCTGATTGATTGGCCTTTTTTGGTGTTGTCCTTAGCTGATTGATTGGCCTTTTTTTGGTGTTGTCCTTAGCTGATTGATTGGCCTTTTTTGGTATTGTCCTTAGCTGATTGATTGGCCTTTTTTTGGTGTTGTCCTTAGCTGTTTGATTGGGCCTTTTTTGGTGTTGTCCTTAGCTGTTTGATTGGCCTTTTTTGGTGTTGTCCTTAGCTGACTGATTGGCCTTTTTTGGTATTGTCCTTAGCTGAGTGATTGGCCTTTTTTGGTGTTGTCCTTAGCTGTTTGATTGGCCTTTTTTGGTGTTGTCCTTAGCTGATTGATTGGCCTTTTTTGGTATTGTCCTTAGCTGATAGATTGGCCTTTATTGGTGTTGTCCTTAGCTGATTGATTGGCCTTTTTAGGTTTTGTCCTTACCTGATTGATTGGCCTTTTTTTGGTATTGTCCTTAGCTGACTGATTGGTCTTTTGGGTGTTGTCCTTAGCTGATTGGCCTTTTTTGGTGTTGTCCTTAGCTGATTGATTGGCCTTTTTTGGTGTTGTCCTTAGCTGATTGATTGGCCTTTTATGGTATTGTCCTTAGCTGATAGATTGGCCTTTTTTGGTATTGTCCTTAGCTGATTGATTGGCCTTTTTTGGTGTTGTCCTTAGCTGATTAACTGGCCTTTTTTGGTGTTGTCCTTAGCTGATTGACTGGCCTTTTTTGGTATTGTCCTTAGCTGATTGATTGGTCTTTTCTTGTGGTGTTGTCCTTAGCTGATTGATTGGTCTTTTTTGGTATTGTCCTTAGCTGATTGATTGGCCTTTTTTGGTATTGTCCTTAGCTGATTGATTGGCCTTTTTTGGTATTATCTTTAACAGACTATAATTATCGTCTGCCCCTTTTCTCACTTTTCTCTTCAGTGTGACTGGATGGTCTTTTTAGTAGCGTCTGCCACAGATTATAATTATCGTCTGTCTCTGTTCTCACTGTCTTTAGCTGACTGGTTGGTCCTTTTTGGGTGTTGTCTTTAGCTGACTGGTTGGTCTGTTAGGGTGTCGTCTTTAGCTGACTGGTTGGTCTGTTTGGGTGTCGTCTTTAGCTGACTGGTTGGTCTGTTAGGGTGTCGTCTTTAGCTGACTGGTTGATCTTTTTGGTATTGTCTTTAGCTGACTGGTTGGTCTGTTTGGGTGTCGTCTTTAGCTGACTGGTTGGTCTGTTAGGGTGTCGTCTTTAGCTGACTGGTTGGTCTGTTAGGGTGTCGTCTTTAGCTGACTGGTTGATCTGTTTGGGTGTCGTCTTTAGCTGACTGGTTGGTCCTTTTTGGGTGTTGTCTTTAGCTGACTGGTTGGTCTGTTAGGGTGTCGTCTTTAGCTGACTGGTTGGTCCTTTTTGGGTGTTGTCTTTAGCTGACTGGTTGGTCTGTTAGGGTGTCGTCTTTAGCTGACTGGTTGGTCTGTTTGGGTGTCGTCTTTAGCTGACTGGTTGGTCTGTTCGGGTGTCGTCTTTAGCTGACTGGTTGATCTGTTTGGGTGACGTCTTTAGCTGACTGGTTGGTCTTTTGGGGTGTCGTCTTTAGCTGACCGGTTGGTCTGTTTGGGTGTCGTCTTTAGCTGACTAGTTGGTCTGTTAGGGTGTTGTCTTTAGCTGACTGGTTGGTCCTTTTTGGGTGTCGTCTTTAGCTGACTGGTTGGTCTGTTTGGGTGTTGTCTTTAGCTGACTGGTTGGTCTGTTTGGGTGTTGTCTTTAGCTGACTGGTTGGTCCTTTTTGGGTGTTGTCTTTAGCTGACTGGTTGGTCTTTTTGGGTGTCGTCTTTAGCTGACTGGTTGGTCTTTTTGGGTGTCGTCTTTAGCTGACTGGTTGGTCCTTTTTGGGTGTCGTCTTTAGCTGACTGGTTGGTCTTTTTGGGTGTCGTCTTTAGCTGACTGGTTGGTCTGTTTGGGTGTCGTCTTTAGCTGACTGGTTGGTCTGTTAGGGTGTCGTCTTTAGCTGACTGGTTGGTCCTTTTTGGGTGTTGTCTTTAGCTGACTGGTTGGTCTGTTAGGGTGTCGTCTTTAGCTGACTGGTTGGTCTGTTAGGGTGTCGTCTTTAGCTGACTGGTTGGTCTGTTAGGGTGTCGTCTTTAGCTGACTGGTTGGTCTGTTTGGGTGTTGTCTTTAGCTGACTGGTTGGTCCTTTTTGGGTGTTGTCTTTAGCTGACTGGTTGGTCTGTTAGGGTGTCGTCTTTAGCTGACTGGTTGGTCTGTTAGGGTGTCGTCTTTAGCTGACTGGTTGGTCTGTTAGGGTGTCGTCTTTAGCTGACTGGTTGGTCTGTTAGGGTGTTGTCTTTAGCTGACTGGTTGGTCTGTTAGGGTGTCGTCTTTAGCTGACTGGTTGGTCTGTTAGGGTGTCGTCTTTAGCTGACTGGTTGGTCTGTTAGGGTGCCGTCTTTAGCTGACTAGTTGGTCTGTTAGGGTGTCGTCTTTAGCTGACTGGTTGGTCTGTTAGGGTGTCGTCTTTAGCCGACTGGTTGGTCCTTTTTGGGTGTTGTCTTTAGCTGACTGGTTGGTCCTTTTGGGGTGTCGTCCGTCGCTGATTATGATTATCGTCTGTGTCTGTTCTCACTGTCTGTTAATGGATTCTCCTGGGACCAGTCTGTAAAGAAAAGGAGAATGATACTTATGACAGCAACAACAACAATAATAATAATAATACGTAGTAGCAGAAGTAGTGGTTGTATCTGCAGTAGTGATGAACACATACATCCTATCTCTGTAAAGGATAGCAGGGCAGTGATGATGATGATGATACTCCTACTAATACTACTTCCACTACCGCTACTGCTGCTACTACAGCTACTCTTCTTATGGAGGCATAATTATTGTTATGCGTCCAATTTTTGCCTGACAAGGAAAATTTCTTCTTTCCTTCTTCATCTCTTCTCTCTTTTTCTTTCACGTGTGCGCTCCTGTCTGTCTGTCTCCTCATCTCTTTCTCACTCCCAGCCTCTCTCTTTTCCAATCTCTCAATCTTTTTCTCTTCTTCTCTCTCCCTTTCTTAATATGTCTCTGTCTCTCTCTCTCCCTCTCTCTCTCTCACACTCTCTCTCTTTCCTTCTCAATTCTCAATCTGTTTCTCTTCCTCTCTCAATCTCTCTCTCTCTCTCTCCCTTATCACTCGCTCCCCCCCCTCCCCTGTGAGTGTGTGTTGTGTGTGTGTCTTCCCTCTCTTTCTCTCCCTCCCTCTCTCCGTGGCAGAAAGGCCTAGTCATTAGAAAGTCCGAGTTACTTATCTCTCTCTTTCTTCCCCCACACCCCTTCTCTCTCTATCTGTGTGTGCGTGTGTGTGTGTGTGTGTGTGCGTGTGTGTGTGCGTGCGTGCGTGTGTGTGTGCACTTAGGCTCTTGATCGCCTCCATTCCTACTTTCAATCGTTTCGAGAAAGCTATTTGTGCAGCAGCTAAATCACATTTTAATGGAGATCTTTATTCATTCTTTTTTTGTCATTGTTGGTGGTGTTGGTGTTGGTGTACGCAACCGTGAACATCAAAAGAGGAGATGAAACGGCAAGCAAGCACCTAGGATATATTGAATGTTGAGCACCTGTTTCATGGCTGTTGACCGCCCGCGTTTCTGACGCCGTTACTCCCACCCCTACCCGCTTCCACACCACACCACACCACACCACACCCGTCCACCTTCACCCGCCTCTGCTTCACACCCCCCACCCCCTCCCTGCTCCTGACTTAATTCCTTCTCCGTTGAATGTATTATAATGGGCTTGTTGGGGAGGTTGGTAGGGTGGCGGAGGAGGAGGGGGGCGGGGGGGGTGGGGGTGGGGGGGGGTTAGGTGGGAGGGAAGGAGGAGGAAGTGGTGAAATGGAGGGAGGTGTGATAGATCCCCGTGTATCTACATATTGTAAAACTCACACACACACACACACACACACACACACACACACAAACACACACACATACAAATACACACACACACACAAACACACACACACGTACACACACACACACACACACACACACACAACCTACTCCAAAACCAAACCAACCAACCAAACAAAAAACGAAAGAAAGTAAGAAAAAAAAAAAGAAAAAAAAAGTGTGCACAGCTTCTCTTCGCACAGAACTTTACCCATATAAGGTTCGGGATGGGCGTAACTAAGTAAGCTTACTTTTTACCTTGTAACCTTTCGTGGAAGCCCAGTTTCTTGCATTGTTTCACCATCAAATACTCGATTGGCCTTTTGATTACTCCATGCTTGAGAAGTTTCTCGTTAACTCACTCAGTACGGCCAGTCCTCTCTTCTCCTCTACACAGACCCCTCGGATGTCCAGTAGGTGTCTGAATGACCCAACCTTTAGCTTCCGTCGTCAGAATTGTGGTATTCTTTGTCAACATTCACCTCTTCAGTATGAGAGCCTTCCGCCTGCAATATTTTGATGGTGGTAACTGGGGTGAAACGCTGTTAACGTCGTCTCTTTCGCCGTTCGTATGGAGAGAGTTAAACTTGCATTATCAGTCAGGTAATCCAATGCCAAGTTCTTACTAAAGATTAGTTTCGCTGGCTTATTATAATTATTATACCTTCTTGTGACTTGAATTTATAACTGAATGTCCGGGGGACAATAACTATACCGTTATCTGCAAAAAACAAGACAACTGCGTCATGGAATGACGTCATAATCGCTTCTTTTTTTTCTTTTCTTTTCTTCTTCACCCCCTCGCCCCCCTCCTCCCCACTGCCACACCCACATCTCATGCAGACGTTCTATTCTTCATTTCAAGTTCTAAATCTGCACTGTACCACGATCGTAAGTTGCAAAAAAAAAAACAAGATCATCATTGTTCTGGGGTTTTTATTTTATTTTTTTTTCTTCCCCCCCCCCCCCACCCCCCCAACCCCAACCCCTTTTTTTTCTTTATCTTTTTTTTTTTTTTTTTTCATATAAAAGTTGCACGGCCGTTTACGTTTTCTTTCAAAACCTGTGCACAAGTTTCAATCCAGGGGGGTGGTAGGGGGATGAAAGGCAGAGAGAGACATGGAAAGTGATTGTGCTGGGGGGTTGGGGGGTGGTTGGGGATGGGGGGGGGTTGTGAACAACAGCAGTGGGTGGGGGGGGGGGTAGGTAGGTAGAAGGGAGAGGGTGATTCAAATGTGTGCATGAATGAACGGGAAGTTATACCTCTAACGGCCTGACGCGAACACTAGGCAGTGGATTCGAGTTATGTGGCTGCGTGCTTTGTGACGGCCCGTGGGACTACTCAGTGTGTGTGTGTGTGTGTGTGTGTGTGTGTGTGCATTTGTGTGTGTGTGTGTGTGTGAGTTTGCGAGCGTGCGCGCGTGTATTTAATGTCTGTTTCCCTCTCCATCTCCCTCCCCCTTTATGTATATGCACACACACGCACATACACACACACTAAATGAATATATGTACACACACACATACATACACACACACACACACACACACACACACACGCACACACACACACACACACATATATATATATATATATATATATATATATATATATATATATATATAAATCCACACACACACACACACACTAAATGAATATATGTACACACACACACACATTATACACACACACACACACACACACACACACACATATATATATATATATATATATATATATATATATATATATCCACACACACACACACACACACACATATATATATATATATATGTGTGTGTGTGTGTGTGTGTGTGTGTGATATACATATACATATATGTGTGTGTGTGTGGATATACATATATATGTGTGTGTGTGTGTGCGTTCGCGAGAGCAAACACTCGCGATCGCGTGTTTGCTTATCTTCAACGTTTCAACAAAACTGTTTGCAGCTGAATCGTGGCCTATTTAATGCAGATTTTATCCCCCCCCCCCCCCCCCCCCACCCCCCCCCCTTTTTTTTTTTTCTTTTTCACACAACATGAACGACAACAACAACACGACAACAACAAAAGAAAAGATATTAAACAGCTAGCACCTGTTTTTTTTTTTCTCGGCGACTGAATGCTGAGCACTTGTTTTATGGTCTGTTTAAACCGCTATTGACCTCCCGCATAATCTCTTCGCCGTTCCCTGCTCTACCCCGCCCACCTCCCCAAATCCCCCCACCCCCCCTTTTTTGCTGCTCCTCATTTCTTCCCCAATTTATGGTGTGCTGGGGGAAGGGGGGGGGACGAGGGGGGAGGTGGTGGTAAAGGGAGGGGGGAGGGTTAAGTTGGCAAAGAGGGGTGGGCGGTATGATAGAATCCATTTATATATATTGCCTGTTTTGAGTGAGAGCTGGCTGACGACGGACTCGATCGCAATAGATCAAAGAAATCAGTTGTGTGTGTGTGCGCGCGCGCGCACGTGTGTGTGTGTGTGTGTGTGTGTGTGTGTGTGTGTGTGTGTGTGTGTGTGTACGTGGAGGATGTTGGGGGTACAGATAGTCGTGGGCGGGGGGAAGGGGGCGTGGAAGGTGGTTGTGCTGAGAGAAGAGTTGGAGAAAGCTTGGGGATGGGGGGGGGGGGGGGGATTGGGGGGTTCTTGAAACATGCGCATGAACGAGAGCAACAACTAGTTAACTCTTACCGGCCCCACGGGCACGGGGACAGACAGTGGAT
>NC_134906.1:24836934-24841934 GCF_041734735.1 Babylonia areolata
AGAAGAGAAGACATCACAACCTCAGCTGTAGGGAAATACACTTACACTCCTCCTCCGCCAACACACCACTGCTTTACAACACCAACATCAGCACCACCACCACCACATCCACAACCACCACATCCACCACCACTGCTAGCACCGCCACCAAACAACAACTACAACCTCTTGAGGCAGTCTGTCAACAATCCTTGCTCAAACACAGGATTCCACTTGGTCACACCACACCACACCACGTCTCCCTAATCCTCTTTCTCTCTCGCTCTTGTATGTTTGCCCCCAACCGCCCCGCCCCCCACCCCCCCACCCCCATCCCGACCCCCCCCCCCCCCCATCTCACCACCCTCCAGCAACCCCTCACCTCCCCTTGCTCCTCACCCCCCCCCCCACACACACACACACATACCCCTGCCCCTTTCCCTCTCCGTCCAAGTCCAGCAAAGGAAGAAAAACGTCTCCCCTCCCCTCCCCTCCACACTCCCCTCCCCATTCCCCCCCCCCCCCCGCCACCCTCTCATTGCCCTTCCCCAAACCATTCTCTCTCGCTCTGTCTTTCACCCTCCCACCCTCCAGCAATCCCCCCCATACCCTCCCTTGCCCCCTCTCCTACCCCCATAACCCTTCCTCCCTCCATCCAAGCCCAACAAAAGGAAGAAAACCTGACACCCCTCCTCCCCCCCCGCCGCCCCTCCCCCTCGCCTCTCCCCCCCCCCCCCCCCCCCCCCGATGTGATTTGAGCTGACGTGGGGACGTGCTCCAATGATCCGGGACAAAGGTTGGAACCTTGGAGGGGAACAACAGGGAATAGATCAGGGGACGGCTACTAAATCAGGGCAATGCCTCCGCAGCATTCCATTGGCAAGTCCAGTCAACGAAGCTTTCCAGTTCAGTGAGGACAGAAAAACAGAGAGAGGGGAGGGAGGGGGGCGTGGGGTAGAGGGGGTTTGTGTGTGGGTGGGGGGGGGGGGGGGGGGGGAGGTCTCGCCCTTCCATCAAAAAGAAAACAATCAGAGAAAGGTACCTGTCTTGCCCTTCCATCAAAAAAAAAACAAACAAACAACAACAACAACAACAAATCAGAAATCGGTACCTACTGGTTACCCTGGACGGTTTACATGACACGCGAAGACTGTGATTGCCGAGTCATGTTGGGAAAGAATACGATCCTTCCGTTTTATTTATGGACAGAACACTTCCTTTGTCATACTGATAGCTTGATGCTATTATATTACCATAGCATTCAAGACGGGAAATGATTCTTCTTCTTCTACTTTATATGGGACACGAGACAGCTTTCGTCTTGAAAAAACAACAACAAAAACAACATAATAAGAAAAGCCCTTTGAGACAGAAAGCGATCTTCTCCTTTCGTTTTGGATTCCTGACAGTTTTTGTCAAGCTATGACTTACATAGACAATACCATCAAAGACGGCAAAACAGTCCTCTGTCACATTGGATAGGCAAGGGAACTGCAATAGTTTTTTTTTTGTTGGTTTTTTGTTGTTGTTGTTTTTTTCTAGTTAGTAAGCATATCCTTACTGGTTTAAGATATCGATGACATACGGCATGAAAGGAAGCTTCAGTGTTATAAAAGACAAACACCTTCCCAGCCACCCCATTGAAAAAGGTCCCATGGCCTTTAATTTACGGCTATCGGGGCTGTATCAGTATCAGTATCAGTAGCTGAACTGCGTACGCTCAAATCCATATACGGTACACCACATCTGCCAAGCAGATGCCTGACCAGCAGCGTAACCCAACGCGCTTAGTCAGGCCTTGAGAAAAAAGAAAAGAAAAAAAAGAAAAAAAAAAAAAAATATATATATATATATATACATATAATAATAAAATAAGATTTAAAAAAACTAAAGATAAATAAAACAAATATATCAATAAAAAATAACAGATAAACACATAAAAATACTACTACTACTAATAATAATATTTATAAGGCGCAAAATCTTGATTAAGTCAACTCTAAGTGCACAGACAAAAATAAATAAATAAACAAATAAAATAAATAAATGAATAAAAAAAATAAAAAATAAATAAAAAGAAAAAAGACAACAATGTCTAACAGGGCAGTGAATTCATACCCTGTAGTGTCTAGGTTTCGGCACAGGAAGGCGGGGCCCAATCCTCTCTTTCCGCCGTTTCAACCTTCCCCAAACGAAGTCACGCATCCTTTCACGCATGGGTGGGTTGAAAAGAATCGGAGTAAAAGCGCCTTTCCCAAGGACACAACACCTTGCCCAAGCAGAGCATCGAACCCTGATCACTGGTGAACACTAGATCGGAAATCCAAAGCTTAACTCTCTCCATACGAACGGCGAAAGAGACGACTGACGTTAACAGCGTTTCACCCCAATTACCATCATCAAAATATTGCAAGCGGAAGGCTCTTATACTGAAGAGGTGAATGTTGACAAAGAATACCACAATTCTGACGACGGAAGCTAAAGGTTGGGTCATTCAGACACCCACAGGACATCCGAGGGGTATGTGTAGAGGAGAAGAGAGGACTGGCCGTACTGAGTGAGTTAAAACCGATCCTGTCTCGGCGCTTCCAACCCTACCATTCAATTAAGACAGACACAAACATGATGTCATTCAGACACACACATGATGTCATTCAAAGACGATCAGCTGCACTGCCATTCCACCAAAGACAGACAATGGAACATCCAAGACAGACAATGGAACATTGAAGACAGACAATGGAACATCAAGACAGACAATGGAACATCCAAGACAGACAATGGAACATCAAGACAGACAATGGAACATCAAGACAGACAATGGAACATCAAGACAGACAATGGAACATCAATACCATTGAAAACAGACAATGGAACATCAATACAGATAATGGAACATCAAGACAGATAATAGAACATCAAGACATATAATGGAACATCAAGACAGACAATAATGGAACATCAAGACAGACAATGGAACATCCAAGACAGACAATGGAACATCAAGACAGATAATGGAACATCAATACCATTGAAAACAGACAATGGAACATCAATACAGACAATGGAACATCAATACCATTGAAAACAGACAATGGAACATCAATACAGACAATGGAACATCAATACCATTGAAAACAGACAATGGAACATCAATACAGACAATGGAACATCAAGACAGATAATGGAACATCAAGACAGACAATGGAACATCAATACAGACAATGGAACATCAATACCATTGAAAACAGACAATGGAACATCAATACAGACAATGGAACATCAATACCATTGAAAACAGACAATGGAACATCAATACAGATAATGGAACATCAAGACAGATAATAGAACATCAAGACATATAATGGAACATCAAGACAGACAATAATGGAACATCAAGACAGACAATGGAACATCAAGACAGACAATGGAACATCAAGACAGACAATAATGGAACATCAAGACAGATAATGGAACATCAAGACAGACAATGGAACATCAAGACAGATATGGAACATCAAGACAGATAATGGAACATCAAGACATATAATGGAACATCAAGACAGACAATAATGGAACATCAAGACAGACAATGGAACATCAAGACATATAATGGAACATCAAGACAGACAATAATGGAACATCAAGACAGACAATGGAACATCAAGACAGACAATGGAACATCAAGACAGATATGGAACATCAAGACAGATAATGGAACATCAAGACAGACAATGGAACATCAACACCATTGAAGACAGACAATGGAACATCAACACCATTGAAGACAGACAATGGAACATCAATACAGACAATGGAACATCAATACAGACAATGGAACATCAACACCATTGAAGACAGACAATGGAACATCAATACAGACAATGGAACATCAACACCATTGAAGACAGACAATGGAACATCAATACAGACAATGGAACATCAACACCATTGAAGACAGACAATGGAACATCAAAGACAGACAATGGAACATCAAGACAGACAATGGAACATCAATACAGACAATGGAACATCAAGACAGACAATGGAACATCAAGACAGACAATGGAACATCAAGACAGACAATGGAACAATTTAGGCAATGGTCTTTATGTCCGACACACAACAGCACTGTTATGAAAAGGAAGGTGAAAAAAACAAAACAAACATGTTTATTGTATTCTTTTGTTCAATCGTATCGCAATCTTCCGTGCCACAAAAGGGGCGGAAAAGGAATCTGAAATCTTAAATTTTGAAATATTGAATCACCTTCCTGCACATTATGTTAGCACACTAAGGAGGTTTTTTTTTTTGTGTGTGTGTGTTTTTTTTTCTTCAGGATTCAAGGGAAAAAAATGTGTAGGGGGGTGGGGTGAGGGTAACTGTGTGTCTCTGGGCGTGAGGGTGTGGGGGGGGGGGGGATTTGGGGGTTGGGAATGTTTATTTAAGTGACTGTGGACCCTTGGTATTATGGTTGAGTATGTCTGATGTTGGAGTGGATCTTTAATCATCCGTTCTTATTGGCGATTGGAGCTTGCACAATGAAGAGACAGGGGGTGGGGTTGGGTGGGGTGGGCTCGTGTGTGTGTGTGTGAGTGTGTGTGTGTGTGTGTGTGTGTGTGTGTGTGTGTGTGTGTGTGTGTGTGTGTGTGTGTGTGTGTGTGTGTGTGTGTGTGTGAGGAGAGTGGAAGCAGAGACACAAGGGAAGGAGAGTTCTGGAGGGAGGGAGTCGCCCATATTTTCTCCCCCTCCACTAGACCTTGAGTGGTGGTCTGGGCGCTAGTCATTCGGATGAGACGATAAACCGAGATCCCGTGTGCAGCATGCACTTAGCGCACGTAAAAGAACCCACGGCAACAAAAAAGGTTGTCCCTGGCAAAATTCAGTAGAAAAATCCACTTCGATAGGAAATACTAATAAAACTGCAGGCAGGAAAAAAACACCAAAAAAAAATGGGTGGTGCTCACAGTGTAGCGACGCGCTCTCCCTTGGGAGAGCAGCCCGAATTTCACACAGAGAAA
>NC_134906.1:24846934-24849434 GCF_041734735.1 Babylonia areolata
CCCAGTATTTATCAGGTGGATGTGGAGATTATTGCATTTTTAAAGAAGATATATTATGTATCTGGGTTTTTAGACTGACATCAACCGAGATAAATCTCTCTCTCTCTCTCTCTCTCTCTCTCTCTCTCGGTGTGTGTGTGTGTGTGTGTGTGTGTGTGTGTGTGTGTGTGTGTGTGTGTGTGTGTGTGTGTGTGTGTGTGTTCAATTCTATGTATTTCTATTTCAACTGATGTAAGGGCGAATGAATGAATGAATGTGTGTGTGTGTGTGTGTGTGTGTGTGTGTGTGTGTGTGTGTGTGTGTGTGTGTGTGTGTGTGTGTGTGTGTTAGTCTTTGATTTTATGTCTTTCCATTTCAAGTGATGTAAGGGCGAATGAATGTGTGTGTGTGTGTGTGTGTGTGTGTGTGTGTGTGTGTGTGTGTGTGTGTGTGTGTGTGTGTGTGTGTGTGTGTGTGTGCTTGCAGGAAATATGTACAGACAGAAAGACAAGACATCAGCACTCACTTTGTCCACCCTGAAAACAAAGACAGGGTACAAGTGACCCTGGTGATTTCCCACACTTGTTACTAATCATGATTATCACTGCTATATTGGAGTGATGGCCTAGAGGTAACGCGTCCGCCTAGGAAGCGAGAGAATCTGAGCGCGCTGGTTCGAATCACGGCTCAGCCGCCGATATTTTCTCCCCCTCCACTAGACCTTGAGTGGTGATCTGGACGCTAGTCATTCGGATGAGACGATAAACCGAGGTCCCGTGTGCAGCATGCACTTAGCGCACGTAAAAGAACCCACGGCAACAAAAGGGTTGTTCCTGGCAAAATTCTGTAGAAAATTCCACTCCGATAGGAAAAACAAATAAAACTGCACGCAGAAAAAAAAAAAAAAAATATGGGTGGCGCTGTAGTATAGCAACGCGCTCTCCCTGGGCAGGGCAGCCTGAATTTCACTCAGAGAAATCTATTGTGATAAAAGAAATACAAATGCAAATGCAAATATTCCTGTCTCTTCCCACAGAAGTTAACTCACTCAGTACGGCCAGTCCTCTCTTCTCCTCTACACAGACCCCTCGGATGTCCAGTGGGTGTCTGAATGACCCAACCTTTAGCTTCCGTCGTCAGAATTATGGTATTCTTTGTCAACATTCACGTCTTCAGTATAAGAGCCTTCCGCTTGCAATATTTTGATGATGGTAATTGGGGTGAAACGCTGTTAACGTCGTCTCTTTCGCCGTTCGTATGGAGAGAGTTTTAAAGAACGCTCTGTTACATGGCAACGTTCAGAACTATTCTGAAACAAATGAATGCGTAAGCTACGTGTCAAAATAACCTTGGTGTTGTGGTGAAATGAGTGTGTGGAGGAGGGGGTAGAGGAGGTGTAGGGTAATATGTGTGTGTGTGTGTGTGTGTTGGGACTCATGTACGTTTATGTGTATTTGACTGTGGTTTCATATCTGTGAAACTGCGTGTTTGGTGCATATCTGTTATGCATGTGTGGGTGTATGTGTGAATGTGTGTCTTCATGTTTTACATTTATTTGCTTATTTATCATCATTGTTGTCTTATTTATTTATTTGTTCATTATTATTATTATTATTGTTACTACTACCTTTTTTTATATTGTAATTATTTATTTATTTATTTAATTATTTACGCACGCTTATCTATTATCTATTCACTTTTTTTTCCCTCAAGGCCTGACTAAGCGCGTTGGGTTACGCTGCTGGTCAGGCATCTGCTTGGCAGATGTGGTGTAGCGTACATGGATTTGTCCGAACGCAGTGACGCCTCCTTGAGCTACTGAAACTGAAACTGAAACTGTGGTGAATAGACAATAAGTCAAGAAAAAGAAGAACTAGAAGAAGAAGAGGAAGAAGAAGTAGATGGAGTACGAGGAGGAGGAACTGGTGGTGGTGGTGGAGAAGAAGGAGAAGCAGAAGAAGGAGGAAAAGGAGGAGGTTGTGGTGGAAAAGAAGAAGAAAAAGAAGAAGAAGAATGAGGAGGAGGAGGAGGAGAAGAAGAAGGAGGAGGAGGAGGAGGAAGAGGAGGAGAAGAAGAAGAAGGAGAAGAAGAAGGAAGATGAGGAGGAGGTTGTGGTGGAGAAGAAGAAGAAGAAAAAGAAGAAGGAGGAGGAGGAGAAGCAGAAGAAGGAGGAGGAGAAGAAGGAGAAGGAGGAGGAGGAGGAGGTTGTGGTGGAGAAGAAGAAGAAGAAGAGGAGGAGGAAGAGGAGGAGGAGAAGAAAGAGAAGAAGAAGAGGAAGGAGGAGGAGGAGAAGAAGAAGGAGAAGGAGGAGGAGGAGGAGGAGGAGGTTGTGGTGGAGAAGAAGAAGAAGAAGGAGGAGGAGGAGGAGAAGAAGAAGAAGGAGGAGGAGGTGGGGAGGAGGAGAAGAGGAAGAAGAAGGATAAGCAGGAGGAGGAGGACGAGAAGAAGAAGAAGGAGAAGAAGAAGGAGAAGGAGGAGGAGGAGGAGGTTGTGGTGGAGAAGAAGAAGAAGGAGGAGGAGG
>NC_134906.1:24861934-24874434 GCF_041734735.1 Babylonia areolata
GGGGAAAATATCATATTCAAGGCCATGACCTAAAGCTAATTAGTTATACACATGTGCGGTTCCATAATTCTGAGAATATTCTTTCCAACCGAGGTGTGTCTGCGCTGTGCACTATGCATTGCACAGGTGTTATGTGCAATATTAAAAAAAAGACCACGACAATACTGCTGGTGCTGGTGCTGCTGCTGCTGTTGCTACTGCTGCTGCTACTGCTGCTACAACTACAATGTCATTTTAACTCACTCAGTACGGTCAGTCCTCTCTTCTCCTCTACACAGACCCCTCGGATGTCCAGTGGGTGTCTGAATGACCCAAACTTTAGCTTCCGTCGTCAGAATTGTGGTATTCTTTGTCAACATTCACCTCTTCAGTATAAGAGCCTTCCACTTGCGATATTTTGATGATGGTAATTGGGGTGAAACGCTGTTAACGTCGTCTCTTTCGCCGTTCGTATGGAGAGAGTTAAGGTTGATTTTCTGTGGAACATTTCCCGGAGCCTGTGAAGTAGGCATTGTTTGCATTGTACGAATTAGGAGATGTCGGCTAAAGCATTTTACACACAGTACACAAGGGGCTTTTTCCCTGAATGGATTATTGTATGACTTTCTGAAGCAGACTTCAAACTTAGTGCTTTCAAGTTCTGTCATGTATGGATTGAACTAAAATGTCTCTCTAAATTACTTTTCTGACTGACTATTTGACCACAGTTCGTGCAGAATTTTCTTCGTACGAGTTAAAAACATGTTTGTGTAAATGGCCATTCCGTCTGAAAGCTTTGTACATATCTATGGACTTTGTCCCGTGTGGTTATATATAAACACATGTCTGTTTCAGTAACGTTTTCGTTTGAATGTCTTTCCACAGGTCAGACAGAAGACCTTATTATCAGAATGATCCAGCAAATGATCCTCTAAATTATGTTGCTTAAATTCTTTTCTACACTTTGTGCATTCATGTGATTTTAGTCCGGTATGGGTTGTGACATATCGATCTAAATTGTTCTTCTGTGTGAATGCTTTTCCACACTCTGTGCATACATATGGTTTTTCTCCTGTACGAGTTATGACATGTTGATTAAACTGGCTCTATTCACTGAATGCTTTTCCACTATCTGTACAAACGTGTGATCTCGGACCTGTGTGGGCGAGTATGTGTCTGGCCAAGGAGCTTTCCGTTTTGTAAGTCTTGCCACAGGTGAAAAAAGAAAAGGGTTTATTGTCAGAATGAAGCAACATATGCTGCTTTAAATGGTGCCGCTTTTTGAATACTTTGCCACAGTTTTGACAGATATAGAGCGTCACTTTTAGGTTAGGTTCGACAAGTTCGTGACTGTACCCAGCAGAACTATGGTTCTGGGTGGCTGTGTGTTGACTGAGTTCAGATGTGTGGGAAGTGTCTTGATTGTCAACCAGGACATCAAGATGGTCTGTGTTTATGCCAACACTGCCTTGATTGTTAACCACGGCATCAAGATGGTCTGTGTTTGTGCCAACACTGTCTTGATTGACAACTATGGCATCGAGATGGCCTGTGTTTATGCCAACACTGTCTTGATTGACAACTATGGCATCGAGATGGTCTGTGTTTATGCCAGCACTATCTTGATTGTCAACCATGACATCAGGATGGTCTGTGTTTATGCCAACACTGTCTTGATTGACAACTATGGCATCGAGATGGTCTGTGTTTATGCCAGCACTATCTTGATTGTCAACCAGGACATCAAGATGGTCTGTGTTTATGCCAACACTGTCTTGATTGTCAACCATGGCATCAAGATGGCCTGTGTTTGTGCCAGCACTGTCTTGATTGACAACTATGGCATCGAGACGTTCTATATTGGAGCCAACACTATCTTGAATGTCAACCATGACATCAAGATGGCCTGTATTTGTGCTAACACTGTCTTTATTGACAACTATGGCATTGAGACGGTCTATATTGGAGCCAACACTATCTTGAATGTCAACCATGACATCAAGATGGCCTGTATTTGTGCCAACACTGTCTTGATTGACAACTATGGCATCGAGACGGTCTATATTGGAGCCAACACTATCTTGAATGTCAACCATGACATCAAGATGGCCTGTATTTGTGCCAACACTGTCTTGATTGTCAACCGTAATATCAAGACAGTCTTTGTTTGAGTCAACATTGTTTCCAGAAGCAGGATTCTGGGTGGTGTCTTGATCGTCAATTATCAAGTCGTCTTTATTTGACTGAACTCTATTTTTGATTACATCATGATTCTGCGAAACGCCCTGGTCGTCAACTATGATATGGAAACGGTCTATAGTTGTACCAACACCGTTTTCCTGTCTTTGTTCTGTATGGGTTATGGCATGTAAATTTAATTGCCTCTTCTCACTGAATGCTTTTCCACACTTTGCACAAACGTGTGAGCTGAGTATGAGACCTGTGTGGGCGAGTATGTGTCTGGCCAAGGAGCTTTCCGTCTTGTATGTCTTGTCACAGGTGAAACAAGAAAAGGGTTTATTGTCAGAATGAAGCAACATATGCTGCTTTAAATGGTGCCGCTTTTTGAATACTTTGCCACAGTTTTGACAGATATAGAGCGTCACTTTTAGGTTAGGTTCGACAAGTTCGTGACTGTACCCAGCAGAACTATGGTTCTGGGTGGCTGTGTGTTGACTGAGTTCAGATGTGTGGGAAGTGTCTTGATTGTCAACCAGGACATCAAGATGGTCTGTGTTTATGCCAACACTGCCTTGATTGTCAACCAGGACATCAAGATGGTCTGTGTTTATGCCAACACTGCCTTGATTGTCAACCAGGACATCAAGATGGTCTGTGTTTATGCCAACACTGTCTTGATTGTCAACCAGGACATCAAGATGGTCTGTGTTTATGCCAACACTGTCTTGATTGACAACCAGGACATCAAGATGGTCTGTGTTTATGCCAACACTATCTTGATTGTCAACCAGGACATCAAGATGGTCTGTGTTTATGCCAACACTGCCTTGATTGTTAACCACGGCATCAAGATGGTCTGTGTTTGTGCCAACACTGTCTTGATTGACAACTATGGCATCGAGATGGCCTGTGTTTATGCCAACACTGTCTTGATTGACAACTATGGCATCAGGATGGTCTGTGTTTATGCCAACACTGTCTTGATTGACAACCATGGCATCAGGATGGTCTGTATGGGTTATGGCATGTAAATTTAATTGCCTCTTCTCACTGAATGCTTTTC
This sequence comes from Babylonia areolata, assembly GCF_041734735.1. Classification (NCBI taxonomy): domain Eukaryota; kingdom Metazoa; phylum Mollusca; class Gastropoda; order Neogastropoda; family Buccinidae; genus Babylonia; species Babylonia areolata. Next base: position 24,865,158 of record NC_134906.1, read on the forward strand.
CACACTTTGCACAAACGTGAGAGCTGAGTATGAGACCTGTGTGGGCGAGTATGTGTCTGGCCAAGGAGCTTTCCGTCTTGTATGTCTTGTCACAGGTGAAACAAGGAAAGGCTTTATTGTCAGAATGAAGCAACATATGCTGCTTTAAATGGTGCCGCTTTTTGAATACTTTGCCACAGTTTTGACAGATATAGAGCGTCACTTTTAGGTTAGGTTCGACAAGTTCGTGACTGTACCCAGCAGAACTATGGTTCTGGGTGGCTGTGTGTTGACTGAGTTCAGATGTGTGGGAAGTGTCTTGATTGTCAACCAGGACATCAAGATGGTCTGTGTTTATGCCAACACTGTCTTGATTGACAACTATGGCATCGAGATGGTCTGTGTTTATGCCAACACTGTCTTGGTTGACAACTATGGCATCGAGATGGTCTATATTGGAGCCAACACTGTCTTGATTGACAACTATGGCATCGAGATGGTCTGTGTTTATGCCAGCACTATCTTGATTGTCAACCAGGACATCAAGATGGTCTGTGTTTATGCCAACACTGTCTTGATTGTCAACCATGGCATCAAGATGGCCTGTGTTTGTGCCAGCACTGTCTTGATTGACAACTATGGCATCGAGACGTTCTATATTGGAGCCAACACTATCTTGAATGTCAACCATGACATCAAGATGGCTTGTATTTGTGCCAGCACTGTCTTTATTGACAACTATGGCATTGAGACGGTCTATATTGGAGCCAACACTATCTTGAATGTCAACCATGACATCAAGATGGCCTGTATTTGTGCCAACACTGTCTTGATTGACAACTATGGCATCGAGACGGTCTATATTGGAGCCAACACTATCTTGAATGTCAACCATGACATCAAGATGGCCTGTATTTGTGCCAACACTGTCTTGATTGTCAACCGTAATATCAAGACAGTCTTTGTTTGAGTCAACATTGTTTCCAGAAGCAGGATTCTGGGTGGTGTCTTGATCGTCAATTATCAAGTCGTCTTTATTTGACTGAACTCTATTTTTGATTACATCATGATTCTGCGAATCGCCCTGGTCGTCAACTATGATATGAGAACGGTCTATAGTTGTACCAACACCGTTTTCCTGTCTTTGTTCTGTATGGGTTATGGCATGTAAATTTAATTGCCTCTTCTCACTGAATGCTTTTCCACACTTTGCACAAACGTGTGAGCTGAGTATGAGACCTGTGTGGGCGAGTATGTGTCTGGCCAAGGAGCTTTCCGTCTTGTATGTCTTGTCACAGGTGAAACAAGGAAAGGCTTTATTGTCAGAATGAAGCAACATATGCTGCTTTAAATGGTGCCGCTTTTTGAATACTTTGCCACAGTTTTGACAGATATAGAGCGTCACTTTTAGGTTAGGTTCGACAAGTTCGTGACTGTACCCAGCAGAACTATGGTTCTGGGTGGCTGTGTGTTGACTGAGTTCAGATGTGTGGGAAGTGTCTTGATTGTCAACCAGGACATCAAGATGGTCTGTGTTTATGCCAACACTGTCTTGATTGTCAACCAGGACATCAAGATGGTCTGTGTTTATGCCAACACTGCCTTGATTGTCAACCAGGACATCAAGATGGTCTGTGTTTATGCCAACACTGTCTTGATTGACAACCAGGACATCAAGATGGTCTGTGTTTATGCCAACACTATCTTGATTGTCAACCAGGACATCAAGATGGTCTGTGTTTATGCCAACACTGCCTTGATTGTCAACCAGGACATCAAGATGGTCTGTGTTTATGCCAACACTGTCTTGATTGACAACCAGGACATCAAGATGGTCTGTGTTTATGTCAACACTATCTTGATTGTCAACCAGGACATCAAGATGGTCTGTGTTTATGCCAACACTGCCTTGATTGTTAACCACGGCATCAAGATGGTCTGTGTTTGTGCCAACACTGTCTTGATTGACAACTATGGCATCGAGATGGCCTGTGTTTATGCCAACACTGTCTTGATTGACAACTATGGCATCAGGATGGTCTGTGTTTATGCCAACACTGTCTTGATTGACAACCATGGCATCAGGATGGTCTGTGTTTATGCCAACACTGCCTTGATTGTCAACCAGGACATCAAGATGGTCTGTGTTTATGCCAACACTGTCTTGATTGACAACCAGGACATCAAGATGGTCTGTGTTTATGCCAACACTATCTTGATTGTCAACCAGGACATCAAGATGGTCTGTGTTTATGCCAACACTGCCTTGATTGTCAACCAGGACATCAAGATGGTCTGTGTTTATGCCAACACTGTCTTGATTGTCAACCAGGACATCAAGATGGTCTGTGTTTATGCCAACACTGTCTTGATTGACAACCAGGACATCAAGATGGTCTGTGTTTATGTCAACACTATCTTGATTGTCAACCAGGACATCAAGATGGTCTGTGTTTATGCCAACACTGCCTTGATTGTTAACCACGGCATCAAGATGGTCTGTGTTTGTGCCAACACTGTCTTGATTGACAACTATGGCATCGAGATGGCCTGTGTTTATGCCAACACTGTCTTGATTGACAACTATGGCATCAGGATGGTCTGTGTTTATGCCAACACTGTCTTGATTGACAACCATGGCATCAGGATGGTCTGTGTTTATGCCAACACTGTCTTGATTGTCAACTATGGCATCGAGACGTTCTATATTGGAGCCAACACTATCTTGAATGTCAACCATGACATCAAGATGGCCTGTATTTGTGCCAACACTGTCTTGATTGACAACTATGGCATCGAGACGGTCTATATTGGAGCCAACACTATCTTGAATGTCAACCATGACATCAAGATGGCCTGTATTTGTGCCAACACTGTCTTGATTGTCAACCGTAATATCAAGACAGTCTTTGTTTGAGTCAACATTGTTTCCAGAAGCAGGATTCTGGGTGGTGTCTTGATCGTCAATTATCAAGTCGTCTTTATTTGACTGAACTCTATTTTTGATTACATCATGATTCTGCGAAACGCCCTGGTCGTCAACTATGATATGGAGACGGTCTATAGTTGTACCAACACCGTTTTCCTGTCTTTGTTCTGTATGGGTTATGGCATGTAAATTTAATTGCCTCTTCTCACTGAATGCTTTTCCACACTTTGCACAAACGTGTGAGCTGAGTATGAGACCTGTGTGGGCGAGTATGTGTCTGGCCAAGGAGCTTTCCGTCTTGTATGTCTTGTCACAGGTGAAAAAAGAAAAGGCTTTATTGTCAGAATGAAGCAACATATGCTGCTTTAAATGGTGCCGCTTTTTGAATACTTTGCCACAGTTTTGACAGATATAGAGCGTCACTTTTAGGTTAGGTTCGACAAGTTCGTGACTGTACCCAGCAGAACTATGGTTCTGGGTGGCTGTGTGTTGACTGAGTTCAGATGTGTGGGAAGTGTCTTGATTGTCAACCAGGACATCAAGATGGTCTGTGTTTATGCCAACACTGCCTTGATTGTTAACCACGGCATCAAGATGGTCTGTGTTTGTGCCAACACTGTCTTGATTGACAACTATGGCATCGAGATGGCCTGTGTTTATGCCAACACTGTCTTGATTGTCAACTATGGCATCGAGATGGTCTGTGTTTATGCCAACACTGTCTTGATTGACAACTATGGCATCGAGATGGTCTGTGTTTATGCCAACACTGTCTTGATTGACAACCATGACATCAAGATGGTCTGTGTTTATGCCAACACTGTCTTGATTGACAACTATGGCATCGAGATGGTCTGTGTTTATGCCAACACTGTCTTGATTGTCAACCATGACAACAAGATGGTCTGTGTTTATGCCAACACTGTCTTGATTGTCAACAATGGCATCGAGATGGTCTGTGTTTATGCCAACACTGTCTTGATTGTCAACTATGGCATCAAGATGGTCTGTGTTTATGCCAACACTATCTTGGTTGTCAACCATGGCATCAAGAAGGTCTGTGTTTATGCCAACACTGCCTTGATTGACAACCATGACATCAATATGGTCTGTGTTTATGCCAACACTGTCTTGATTGACAACTATGGCATCGAGATGGTCTGTGTTTATGCCAACACTGTCTTGATTGACAACCATGACATCAAGATGGTCTGTGTTTATGCCAACACTGTCTTGATTGACAACTATGGCATCGAGATGGTCTATATTGGAGCCAACACTGTCTTGATTGTCAACTATGGCATCGAGATGGTCTGTGTTTATGCCAACACTGTCTTGATTGTCAACCATGACAACAAGATGGTCTGTGTTTATGCCAACACTGTCTTGATTGTCAACTATGGCATCGAGATGGTCTGTATTGATGCCAACACTGTCTTGATTGACAACCATGACATCAAGATGGTCTGTGTTTATGCCAACACTGTCTTGATTGAAAACTATGGCATCGAGATGGTCTGTGTTTATGCCAACACTGTCTTGATTGACAACTATGGCATCAAGATGGTCTGTGTTTATGCCAACACTGTCTTGGTTGTCAACCATGGCATCAAGAAGGTCTGTGTTTATGCCAACACTGTCTTGATTGACAACTATGGCATCGAGATGGTCTATATTGGAGCCAACATTATTTTGATTGTCAACCATGACGTCAAGATAGTCTTTGTTTGAGTCAACATTGTTTCCAGAAACAGGATCCTGGGTGGTGTCTTGATCGTCAATTATCAAGTCAGCGTGGTCTTTGCTTGACTGAACTCTATTTTTGATTACATCATGATTCTGCGAAACGTCCTGGTCGTCAACTATAATGTGGAGATGATCTATAGTTGAACTAACATCGTTTTCGTTTACGTGGTCCTGTGAAATGACCAGACTGTCAGCTGGGTGGCTTGTGTTTGTTTCATCACTGTTTCCAGCCACACGACGTTCTTTGGCAATGTCTTGATTGTCAGCCAGTTTATCAGCATGGTCTGCATTTGTGTCAGTACGATTTCCACCTGTACCATCGTTTTCAACAATAGTGACAAGGATGTCCTCAGTTGTACCTTTACTGTTCATAGCGCCTTTAAAGAGTTCTAAAAGTGAATCATACATGTGTTCATTTGCTTCAAAATTGATATCATGTACATAACTGTTGTCGCCAGCTGAAACGTGGTTACAACTGGTTGTATAAACGCTGTGCAAAGGCTTGTTGCTGGCGTTGGTATCAGTTGCATGGCCAATGTTTCCAGTGGAATTGCAACTGAACATTGCTCTGTGAAACTTGTTCTCAGTTGTATTGTGGTCGCTCACAGCCATGCGTTGATCATCCATGTCCGTACTAAGTTTTTCCCACGTTGCAGCAGTTTTCTCTCCACTTAGACCAGGGTTGTTCCAAGCGGAGAAGTACATGTCCCCAGATGAATCATTCCAAGTGGCGTTGTGTTTGTCCTCAGCTGAATCGAGTTTGTCAAAAGTTGAATCGCGGGTGTGATCAGTTGAATCAAGTATGTTCCGAGGCGCGTCATGTGCGATTCCAGCTGCATCAAGTAGGGCAAAAAGTTTTCCCAAAGGTGAGTCAAGCTCGCTGTAAGCTGCATAATGATGGTCATCTGTTGTATCATGGTGACTAAAGTCCTCTTCGTAGTAAGTGCTAGCTGTGTTACGTTTGTTCCCAGCCGTGAAACAGTTCTCTGCGATGATATCATACCTGTCTCCAGGTGTGTCGTCGCTGTGTACAGTTACAGCACTGATGTCTCCAAGGAGGAAGGTGGCAGAATGGTTAAGACGCTCAGCTGCCAATACAGAGAGTCCGTGAGGATGTGGGTTCGAATCCCGCTCTCGCCCTTTCTCCTAAATTTGACTGGAAAATCAAACTGAGCGTCTAGTCTTTCGGATGAGACGATAAACCGAGGTCCCGTGTGCAGCACGCACTTGGCGCACTGAAAAAGAACCCATGGCAACGAGAGTGTTGTCCTCTGGCGAAATTACGTAAAATGAAATCCACTTTCATAGGTACACAAATATGTAAGCATGCACTCAAGGCCTGACTAAGCGCGTTGGGTTATGCTGCTGGTCAGGCATCTGCTCAACAGATGTGGTGTAGCGTGTATGGATTTGTCCGAACGCAGTGACGCCTCCTTGAGAAACTGAAACTGAAACTGAAACTGTCTCCAGCTGAAACACATCTGGCTTCAGCTGTCTGATGGCAAGCTCCAGTCATACCATTCCTGTTCTCTCTGGTTCTGTCACTGTTGTCCAGAGCTGTTCCACTGGTATCGTGGCTACCGTCATTCGTACCGTAGTTCTCTGCAGTCAATTTGTTTTTTCCAATGGCTGCAAGACAGTCACTCCGAACTTCACCATAGATGTCTGCCGGTGCATGGAAACCAAACGATGGCCCGTCGACAGCAGTTTCTGTTCTGTTCAACTGGAGATGGTTCCAGATGAAGTAACGTTGCGAAGCTGAAGTCATCTGGAACAGCATAGAGTTTTGGTGAAACTGCGTGGAGTGCTGTGGCAATCATCTGTGTTATATTGCTTTTGCTTTCCCCTTTTTATTATCTTACACCCTAAATCATTCTGTCATGCTTTGTACAATGGCCATGTCAGCTAGATAGCTGCACATGGTATCTGTGCAAATTAAAGAGAGAGAGAGAGAGAGACAGACAGACAGACAGACAGACAGGCAGACAGGCAGATAGAGAGACAGGGAGACAGAGACAAAGAAACAGAGAGGATATATATATATATATATATATATATATATATATATCTATATCTTATAGACTGAAAGCACACACACACACACACACACACACACACACACACACACACACACACACACACACACACACACACACACACACACACACACACACTTACACACACAGTCAGTGTAAGGGGAATGGGTCAACATGACTTCTGTCATTCCATTCACTCTTTGCACTGTCCCCTTGTATCCAGGCCCCCGTTACACCGTTCGTAAAGACTTCCCTTCTGTTCCTCTGCCACCTTTCTACGTCCAACTTTTCTATAAGTGTGCGTCAGTCAGTCATTCGATCACGGGACAGTGCAGCGATGTCATCAACATTAACCCTTTCACTGCCAACCTCGCATTTATGCATCAGCTAGGTAGAGGACCCATGTCACTGAAGGGTGATCAGATCACGGGTCTTTTATCCATGAACCTACTGCTCTTAATGTTCGGTGGTAGGACAGGCCATATTTTCTACATATCGCAGGGGGAATCCCCAGCTATTATTAGACACCATATTTTCAATGTTCATAGCACAAGGGAATTTTGCACTCTAAATTGACTGGCGGTGAAAGGGTTTAAAAAGTGCTTGTGGTAAGCAGCAAGAATGCCCGTAAGTGTGAACAACTTGCACGACCATCCTCCCCAGTCCCCCCCCCCCACACACACACACACGCACACACGCACACAAACACGCGCGCGCACACACACACACACACACACACACACACACACACACCACACACACACACGCGTGTACGCGTGCACGCACACAATTCAAGAATTGAGATGGGTACCTTCATACGGATAAATAGATAGAGAGATAGACAGACATGACACACACACACACACACACACACACACACACACACACACACACACACACACACACAGAAATCGAAATCGAAATCGAAATCGAAATCGAAACTTTTTTTATTGAGGGAAAAGGAATAGGCACTTATCGGCCTGTTTTCATCCTACCCTCGTAAAGAAAACGTATAAACTAATCTAGGAAATACAAGAAGACTGAAAAAAGAAGGAAAAAAACCCACTTTGCATGGTAACAACAACAAGAACAATAAATGGCATAGAAAATACACAGTTCCCCACAAAATAACATTGCTTTTGCGTGAAGGAGAGAGGGAAGAAGAAGGTAAGAGAGGAAGAGATACGAGGAAGGAAAGAGAGGAAAACTGTTGAGAGAGAGAGAGAGTGAGAGAGAGAGAGAGAGAGGAAGAGAGGGAGGAGGGAAGAAAAGAGGAAGGGAGGAAAGGAGATAGACAATAGACAAGGATATTGAGAATACATCATTTGTTTATCAGTCTCAGTAATTTCAAGGATTCATAGAAATTAGCTCTGACATTAGATGTTTATGATATAGTCTTTTGAAGACACTGAGACTGGAGTTTATATTAAGTATAGATGAAATAGAATCCATAAATATCCACCAGAGTATATGAGACTTGTTTTATAGAGATCAATTCTTGGCCGAGGCAAGGTTATTTTATGTGTGTGACGGTGACTATTTACTGGAAAATTACTTTTGAGAGAGGGTGGGGCATAACCTGATAATATTTTGAACATAAATAGAGAGAGAGAGAGAGAGAGAGAGAGAGAGAGAGAGAGAGAGATGCCTAGTGGAGAGTGAGAGAGACACAGACGGAGACAGACAGTGAAAAGACCTTACACTAAAGAACGAACGAACAGACAGACAGAGGGACAGACAGAATGACAGTAAACACACAGACAAAGTACAGAGTTACCTGATCCATCTTCAGATTGTAGAATCCGCCCAGCAGCTGTCAGCAAAGGAGAGACAGGGAACACTGAACTGAGGACACGAGACTTGTGGATGTGCTCTGTATTTCACGAGGGCGAACTTTCAGTTTCCTGTTGCATGCGGTATTCTTGAGTGATGTTCATTTCGTTGTTGTTGTTTTTTTGTTTTTTTTTTTTTTAGAGCATGCTTCTAAATTCCAGTTCACGCGTCAATGCTCAAGTTTGTTTTCATTTATATGTTATGTCTGTGTGTCTGAACTCGCGTGCGTGCGTGCGTGCGCGTGCGCGTGCGAGTGCGGAATCGTTTATCGCTTTCCACTCTCATTGTCAATGCACATTTTCATTAAAAAATGTAGCGCGCGAACAACATACATACATACATGCATACATACATACAGACAGACAGACAGAAGACAGACATACGTGATGATGATGGAGTCTACCGTCGGTCCGACGGATGAGTAGGCAGGCAGGCTTATCTGTCGGTGTGTGTCCTCATAATCATGGGAGAAGACGCCGATTCTGGATGCGCAGCACTTCCCACAGGTGTTGCAAGGGAAAACGTCTCCAGAAGTTGTGCCCTGCTTCCTTCGCTCATGCTTCTCCTTGTTTTCAAATGTCTTTATGCCACTAGAGCACAGCATCCTCCAGCGAGAGCGGTCAAGGGCATCAGTTTCCCAGGAAGCGATGTCTGCGTCACAGGCTTTGAGGTTTGTCTTCAAGGTGTCCTTGAAGCGCTTGCAGGGTCTTCCAAGTTCACGGTGGCCTTCCTTCAGCTGGCCATATTAAATCAT
>NC_134906.1:24879434-24904434 GCF_041734735.1 Babylonia areolata
TTCAAATCTCTCTTGTCTCGGAATGCTCGTCCACACTTTGTGCAGACATGTGGTTTTTCTCCAGTATGGGTTAAAACGTGTCTGTTCAAATGACTCTTGAGTCTGAACGTTTGTCCACAGTTTGTGCAGACATGTGGTTTTTCTCCAGTATGGGTTAAAATATGGCTGTTCAAATCTCTCTTGTCTCGGAACGCTCGTCCACACTTTGTGCAGACATGTGGTTTTTTTCCAGTATGGGTTAAAACGTGTCTGTTCAAATGACTCTTGCGTCTGAATGCTTGCGCACAGCTTGTGCAGGCATACGGCTTTTCTCCAGTATGGGTTTTAATGTGTCTGTCTAATTCAGACTTCTCTTTCGTGTATTTATATTCATGAGTTCCTTGATAACTATGGTTCTGTGTTGTGTCATGACTGAGGTCAGCAGTTTGGGATGTGTCTTCATTGGCAAATGTATCACAATGGTCAACACTGTTTCCAATTATGTCATGTTCCAGGCCTTGTTTGTCAGCGAATTTATCAAGGTTGTCTTCACTGGTGTTGATATTTGTTTTAGTTGCACAATGATCACGGGATGTGTTTTGATTGTTCCTGATGTAGAGAAGGTCTGTGTTTGTGGAAACACCGTTTCCTGCTATACAATGATCCTGGGAAATGCCTTGGTGGTCACCGAATTCATCAGTATATTCTGGATCTGTTTCAGCACTGTTTCTGGTCACACCATGCTCCAGGAAAAAATCAAAATTGTTGGTATTCTCATCAGCACCAGTTACTCCGTGTTCCTGGGATGTGTATTGATTGTGTAGAGGACTCCACAGGTTAAACAGTTGCTCACATTTTATACAGACGTGTGCATTTTGCCCTGAGTAAACTGACGTTAAGTAGGATTTCCATTTCAGTGTCTTCCCACAGGTTATACAAAATAATGATTTTCCCTTAGAATGATCAAATGCGTGCTGTTTTAATTTATGTATCGTTCTAAATGTTTCATGACAGTTATATTGCTTTTCTTTTGTGTAATTATGTTTGACAGGTTCGTGTTTGTGCCCAGCTGAATCGTGGTTCCGTGTGGCTGTGTCTTGACTGAATTCAGCAGCTTGGGAACTGTTTGTATTAGACTGATTGTCAACAACTACATTCACTTGGTCTGTATTTGTGTCGGAACTGTTTACAGTTCCACTGAGATCCTGTGGAATGTTTTGCAGATGGTCTGGATTTGATGTAACTCTGTTTCTGTAGTCATGGGAAAAGTCCTGGCCGGCTGACTTGTAAATCATCACATTAAGTCCAAGGTGGATTTTATTTGCGTCAACACTGTTTCCAGTGATAGTATATTCCATGGAGCTGTCGTAGCTGCCATCCATGACAGTAAGTTTGTCAGTATTTGTGTAAGCACTGTTATCACTGATTGCCTTTCGATTGCTTCCAGCTAAATAACAGCTCTCTCCAGTGGTAAAACAGCTATCTCCAGTTGCATCATTGTTGTGTACAGTTACAAACGCTGCAGTGTATCCAGTTTCAGCTCCAGTCGTATCATTATTGTTTTCCTTGGTTGTGCTGCTGTTGTGTTGAGCTGTTTCAAGGTTGTTCCGCCTGACATTATTGCCGCCTTCAGTTACACCGAAGGTCTCGGCAGTTATTTCATTTTCTTCCTTGTTAGAATGACAGTTCTTCTGAGCTTCGCAGTGGTTGTCTCTTGAAGCTTGAGTGTCGAATGGTCCGAGTGTCCTTGATCCTGTGCTGTTTAACTGTAAGAGGTTTCTAATGTTGAAACGCTGGCATGCACGACTCATCTGCAACAGCACGAAACACTGGTCAGAGAGCATGCAGTGTTGTGACATGTATTTCAGATCTGTTTTAACCACTTTTCGTTAAATATCAAGGCACTCTTCGTACGAGATGTATCAATTGAAGAATCACATGCTACATTTCCACCAACTATAAACAAAATGCAGAATAGTCTTTCAGATTGCAAATATGCTGATGCTGAGAACCTGAGAGAGAGAGGAATATATATATATATATATATATATATATATATATGTGTGTGTGTGTGTGTGTGTGTGTGTGTGTGTGTGTGTGTGTGTGTGTGTTGTATATGACAGAGAGAGAAACAGAGAGAGAGAGAACGCAAATTGTGAACATCTGACAAGGGCCACAATTTAAAAGGGAGGGACAGTCAGCGGCAGACATAAGGGTGGGTGTGTGGGTGTGGGAAGCTGGTCAGAGAGAGGGTGGATGGGATGTACAAACATAAGTCTACAAATAAAAATAAACCTCTCCTCACTAAATATTGATCATGTGTACGGATACTGGAGAGCAAATCTGCTAAGCTGAAGAAATTCAAAGTGAAAGATAAATGGCAAGAAAGAATTATGACACATTTTCAAACGATTCTGACATTGACTTTCTTACTCTAACGACTGTAAGTGCACCTTTCTGGCTCAAATCGCCAATGCATTGTCCTCTATGGACTGCGAGAAAAATGTATTGGAGAGTACTGCGATGTGTGGTGTGTGTCTGAAGAAGACAAGAAAGATAAAAGTGAAAGAGGTCTTGAAGAAGTGCTGCCCTGAAGTTAATGTACAATATACTGGACTGAACTCATATTGCATTCCTTTATGATAAAGTAGACTTTCAAGGAGTGTTGCAGGCGTGCCTCTGGGTTTATCATTCATTGGTGGAGCAATGAATCCACAGTGCCACTCCAAAAGAGCGGTACGTCAGTGTCGTACAAATGTAGTCCATTTTCAAAATTGGGTTTCAATGATGTGTAACCTGTCTGTCTTTCTCTGTCTTATATGTTACTATCCCATTCGTAAATACAGAGCAATATAATACTAAACAATATGTACAAATTGTGTAGTGTCAGTTTGGTGGACCTGCTAAAGACGGAAATGTTCTGAAAGGAAACACATGAATGGATTTAAGAAGTTGGATCACATTGATGCATCTGACACAGTGAGCCGATATGACTTTTAGCGTATCTTCTCTGTATTCTTCTCGTCTTTAAAGATGCAGTTATATCGTAACGTCCTATTTTTGCTATAAACCTTTCTATTCGGGTGAAATAGCCGAGTGGTTTAAGCGTTGGAGGGTCCCGGGTTTGAATCTCGATAACTGCTCCTGGTGGGTAAAGGGTGGAGATTTTCCGATCTCCCAGGTCAACAAATGTGCAAACCTGCTTGTGCCTGAACACCCCATTGTGTGTATATGCACACAGATGAGCACACATGCACGTTAAAGATCCTGTAATCCATGGGTTATGGAAACAAGAACATACCCAGCATGCACACCCCCGAAAACGGAGTATGGCTGCTTTACATGGCGGGGTAAATAGATAAAACGGTCATACACGTAAAATGTTACATCTCTGAGTGTGTGTGTGTGCGTCCCTGAAATACGATTAAATGACACAGGAAACGAATGATGAGCGCCCAGTGGCAGCAGTCAGTTGGCTCTTACCCAGGTAGGCAGCCTGTTGTGCAAATGACCCTGTGTTTATAAAGTGCTTAGAGCTTAGTCTCCGACCGAGGATAGGTGCTACTGAAAAAAATGTCCACATCATCATCATCATCATTATTTTCTTTTCTGTCAAGGGTTAGGTATATTAAATTGTAGGCTACTTTGCATCAATCCATCATGCCTTATAATTACATGACGACAGAGTGATCAGTAATCTACAAAAAGAAAAGTGCGTGTCGTAAGAATCTCACGTGGGAAGGGGGTAAGAAAAGAAGTTTTCCCACCATTTAACTCTTTCCATACGAACGGCGAAAGAGACGAAGTTGACAGCGTTTCACCCCAATTACCATCATCAAAATATTGCAAGCGGAAGGTTCTTATACTGAAGACGTGAATGTTGACAAAGAATACCACAATTCTGACGACGGAAACTAAAGGCTGGGTCATTGAGACACCCACTGGACATCCGAGGGGTCTGTGTAGAGGAGAAGAGAGGACTGGCCGTACTGAGTGAGTTAACCCCTTTTATGTGATAATTGTGTCCATGTTTGTATTATTTCCAATTTTAAACACATGTCTCTGATCAGGTTTTGAACGATTAGGCACGATCTCTGGTAATTATGTCCATGTTTGTATGATTTCCAGTTTTAAACACATGTCTCTGATCAGCACCAACTTTGTCAGCCTGTCTCAACTATGTACTCTGCACAATGGTAGTTATTACAGATATGGAATCGACCAGACATTGCAATTCTAGCAGAATGCGTTCAATAAAACACAAAACACATATAATGGAAATGCTTCCAAAATGTGTGTGTGTTAGTGTTAATGTGTGAGAGTGGTGGGCGAGAGAGAGAGAGAGAGAGAGAGAGAGAGAGAGAGAGAGAGAGAGAGAGAGAGAGAGAGACAGACAGACAGACAGACAGACAGACAGACTGACTGACAGAGACATTGAGAGCTCTGGATATGAAACGCTATGGCTTAGCTTCCGTGTTACTGACACGTAATGGGAGAGGGTTGGTTGAGGAATCATAACATGTTTCTTCTTCTTCTTCTTCTGCGTTCGTGGGCTGCAACTCCCACGTTCACTCGCATATACGCGAGTGGGCTTTTACGTGTATGACCGTTTTTACCCCGCCATGTAGGCAGCCATACTCCGCTTTCGGGGGTGTGCATGCTGGATATGTTCTTGTTTCCATAACCCACCGAACACCGACATGGATTACGGGATCTTTAACGTGCGTATTTGATCTTCTGGATGCGTATACACACGAAGGGGGTTCAGGCACTAGCAGGTCTGCACATATGTTGACCTGGGAGATCGTAAAAATCTCCACCCTTTACCCACCAGGCGCCGTCACCGTGATTCGAACCCGGGACCCTCAGATTGCAAGTCCAACGCTTTAACCATTCGGCTATTGCGCCCGTCACATGTTTCTAAACACGAGTGAATACAGTAGGGTCAAGGTTATGATAATAATAATGATAATAATAATAAGAAGAAGAAGAAGATTGATGGTGATGATGATTATGATGATAATAATAATAGTAATCTTGATAATGATAATGATATTTATTATTATCATTATTGTTGTTATTGTCATCATTACTACTATTGTTATCAGTATCATTATCATTATTTGAGACCATTGGAAACTAAAGAAAACAAACTGTGCTGACTTTATACTCGTATGCTAGGACCGAGATAGACTAAATCATTTAGGTATGATTAAGTTTTGACGGTGTCGCTGATGAAAAAAACAGGAATATCATACTGTCTCATCAAAATCTTACCTGATCCATCCTTGTCGTGTGACTCAACTCCAGAAACTGATTTCATTGCAGAGACAGAAAGGACTGTAGTCTGAAAACGGAAATCATGAGTACAGTTCATTGCTTTCAGCGTTGGCATGAAGTGGCCATGAATTACTGCTTGGATGGGTGGGAGAACGACCATGTGTGTGTGTGTGTGTGTGTGTGTGTGTGTGTGTGTGTGTGTGTGTGTTTCTGTGCACGTGTGTGTAAATATGTGCATGTTTATGAACAGGTATATTACTCTCTCATTTCACATTTATTTAGATTTATTCAGTCCTTCGAGAATGCGTGCTTGAGTGCGTACGTGCGTTCATGTGTGTGTGTGTGTGTGTGTGTGTGTGTGTCTGAGAGAGAGAGAGAGAGAGAGAGAGAGAGAAAGGGAGTGGGGGAATGAAAAGGATCCTATTAGACCATTTCACATGAAAATGTGGAAAGTTGGATCAAAATCTGTTGAAACTGTATAGATAATCTTCTGAAGATCCATAATTTCTCTTCGTTTTGAGTGCCACAGATATTATTTCATTAAATGACAAAACTTTTTAAAAGTTAATTTCCACATTGCTTTGACACGTCTAATTTAGATGGAAGAAACAGGTCTTCATCTTCTTCGCTCGTGGGCTGCAACTCCCACATTCACTCGTACATTCACGATTGGGCTTTTACGTGTATGACCGTTTTTACCTCACCATGCAGGCAGTCATACTCCGTTTTCGGGGGGGTATAAACAGGTTATTTAGAAGGGATACGAAAGGAAAGAAGAAAGAAAGACAGAAAGAATGAAGAAGTTTTTCGTTCATATCGCATGTTGACGAAATCAATATGGACACCAATGCAGAGAACTACTGTTATAATTATTCTTAGATATCAACATTGATCGAGAAACAACTCAAACCACCCCCTCCACACGTGAACCCACCTGTGCATGCCTACACGCACACACACACACACTCACACACACACACACACACACACACGCACGCACGCACGCACACGTTGTGTTAAAACAGGTTTGTCTCCATGTTACAGAGTCTGTGAGGTTTCTTTGATTTGTCTGCAAACGACCAACCACAAAAACTGCCCAGTGGTCTGTTCAACTGCTCAGTGAAGTATTACCCCAGGTTCCTCACTCACCTGTACTGTAATCAGAAATCAGAGTGTGAGGACGGACGTGATGAGATAGAACAATGTCCCTTCAGTAGTTCTGAGTGCCGTGGGTTGGTGGCTTCACAATACAAGTGTTTTGAATTAGTTACTGCTGAATCCAGTGCAAATCTTTATATACATGGTTTACTTTGCCAAAAACTTGGGGGAACGCTCGCTTCACTAAAAACTAAACAGGAGCACAAGGACATTCTTCGTATTTTAAAAACATTTCATGAATTTCGTACGGCTTTCGGATTCACGTCAGGTTGGTACAGACTGCCTTTTGAATACAGCAAGTTTCGTAAATGGTCAGACAACACGCTGATCTACTTCATTCATTTTAAGAATCCATGGGAATACATTCCAGATAGGACTGTGAAGACTGTGGTTCTTACATCGCTGGATAATTTAGGCAAACTCAGTAAAGTGGAAGATATTACTGCCGACAGTGCATTGTGTGAAATCAATATGCGGCCAATCGCAGTGACTACTTCACAGGTTGTAATATCTCATGGACACTCCCGTTATTCAAATTCCACAGAAACACTGCAGGTTTTACTGGTCTGTCCACAGAACCACACCACACACCTCTTTCTGGCCTGTGATCCCAACAGTCAGTGTAGGAAATCCAAACACTCACTGCTCTGCACGTTTCCCAGTGTGACTGGCCAGCAGCTGAATGTTGAGGGGAATTCTCTGTACAGCGATGAAGCCACGTTCACGTGTGATGGTGAAGACACGAGACTGCAGTACACCATGATGTGTGACTTCCGTCAGGACTGTGCTGATAACAGTGATGAAGCATTCTGTCAGCACCCTGTACGTCATGGTTTCCAATGCTCTGACGGCCAACACGTATTAAAAAACCAACGATGCAACCAATACTCTGACTGTGTAGACCATTCTGACGAGATGAATTGTTATGTTAGACTGGATGATCCATGCCCCCATTGTGCCCAGGTCAATGATGACGACCGAAATCAGCGTGTCTTCATCAACCTAGACGGCTCTGGGTATTTCAGTCAGCAGGTGATGAAAACTGGCGAGATTTGTCCTGACAGCCATTATCATTGCACAGTTGAGCTGTGGAAGTGTCTACCTGTCTACACCCGATGCAACGGTTATGCAGACTGTATCGATGGAGAGGATGAGCAAGGCTGTAAGACAGTGACATGTGATGGCCTCTACCAGTGTCGAGCTTCTTCAGTCTGCGTGCATGGAGCTAACCTCTGTGACGGCTGGGGTCAGTGCCCACAGCGGGATGATGAACTCGTGTGTGACTTGACCTGTCCTCAAGGTTGCCGATGTCAAGGTCGCTCCTTCCTATGTACAAACTCTTTCCCCACTGAACTCTTCCCTGATCTCCGATACGTGGACGCCAGAGGCTCGAAAATGTTACCAAGTGATTTCTTTAGAAATACATATATCATATGGCTGATCCTATCACATTGTTCACTTGTTAATATTTCACATATTAAGCTTCCTAATCTGCAGTTTGTTGACCTTTCCAGTAATGAGACAAGAACTCTAAATATGGCTGATTTTCTGGACCTTCAAAATCTACAGATTTTACAGCTTAAAAACAACCCTATATCCCAAATTCCAAATACACGTTTTAAAAAAGATTAACTATCAGATGAGAAAAATAGATATATCGAGAACATATCTGGAACCTCTTACCAGTGTTTTAACTACATATTTGCCTCTTTTGGTGTATTTGAATGTGTCTTTTTGTGCAGTTGAAACGATTGAACCTATCGGTTTCAAAAACATCCCGAAGTTGGCCAAATTGGACATAAGAGGGAATCCTGTAATAAACTTTCCTTTCGATGCATTATCAAAGTTAAGCCATTTGGAAACAATTTATTCATCAAACTATAGATTTTGTTGTGGTAACATAGTTCATAAACAGCTATATAATCTGAAATGTTCTGCGCCTTATACAATAATTCCTTCGTGCGTAACACTGTTACCAAGCGAATTGCACCGTGTTTTCTTTCGTTTAGTTAGCACCGTTGCTATTTTAGGTAACGTCCTTTGCTACATAAGTTCTCTGAGAATCCAAACACGGTGATGTACGTTGCCCATCTTCAGTTTGTTGATATCTGTATGGGTTGCCACGTCAGTGTTACCGTGATAATAGACGAGTTTTATAATGGAGTGTACCTCCAGTCAGAAAAGACATGGACGAGTAGTGTGAGTTGTAAATTGACTGGGTTTCTGTCAATTCTGTCCAGTGAAACATCGATTTTTATCGTTTGGCTAATGGTTTTGGATCACATGATCGTCCTTTGTTTCATTGAAAAGTCGTGGAGGTTTGATAAAAGCGTAACAACTGCAGCTTGCACATCAGCGTGGCTCGCTGGAATATTGTTGGCGTTGGTTCCACTTCTTCCCGGACTGTCCCACTGGGGCGTGTATGGCCAGTCTGGTCTGTGTCGTCTGGCTTCGTTTCATCACCCTGATTCCAACCAAGGGTTCCAGTGGTTCACAGTTATCGTGATTGTCAATTTCGTATTGGCTTTAATGATTGTGGCTGGCCAAATTGCTGTTAATATACGAACACCAAAGTACAGAATAGCACTTGATCCTACAAAAAGGCCATACCATTCTTCAGTCATCCTGGTTAGCAAACTGGCCCTGACAGATGTTGTTTGTTGGTGTTCCTTTGGGCTGGTGGCAATAACTACATCCGTAAATGCTGCTGTGTTCAGCAGGATCCACGGTGCACTGGTGGTGTTCATGCTGCCTCTCAGCTCAGCTCTCAACCCACTGATCTATGCCTGGGCTGCTGCCACACAGAGACGTAGACAGGCAAACGAACACAGACTGATTGAAATGTTAAGATCACGGCTAAGTGATAAGAGACAAAGAGGAAATGCATACAATTAAGTAATGAATAAATTGATGCATTGAACAGTCGATAAACATGCAAGCAACTAAGTAATGGCATCTGGAAGTTTAGTTTTTCAAACACTCATGTATGCATTGTCCCCAGTGTGAAGCTGGACGAGAATGGCTGGCGTGAAACAGTGAGACAAGGTACACTAGAGATTTAATCGAAGCATTTGTTCATGAGTAGTATCTTGTATGATATTGATGTGACCACAACGTTTTCCTGAATACTACCTGTCATATACGTGAACCAAGTGAGTGCCAAACACACACACACTCACACACACACACACACACACACACACACACACACACACACACGCACGCACGCACGCACGCACGCACGCACGCACACACACACACACACACACACACACACACACACACACACACACACACACACACTGGAGACCAACACTGCGAAACACAGATTACAAGATAATGGCCAAAGAGTTAGCTAGTGTTTTAGATAAACTAATTGGTGAAGTTGGGCATCTGAAATGCAGAAATATAGCAAGAGCTGTTCGAACAATAGATGACGCAATTGAGTATTTCAATGCAACAAATAGTAGCATAAACCATGGCGGCTGGACTGGAACCCATATTCGTTAAAAAAACAAACAAACCGGAATCATATTTAGACAAGGATTACCCTCTTAGCCTTTGTTTAAGCTGTAGAAAACACTTGCAATCAAAATCAGGAGTAGCCAAATGTATGTCATACCTCTGCCATCTGTTGAATATATTTCATACTTTTTAGGGTCGAGACTAGACTACCACAAAACAAAAGCTATGATGTTAGGCAGACAGATATTTCATTGAAAACAGCGAATAGGTGAAAATCACAAATCGTTGGAGCCTCTGATGACTCGAAAAGCAGAATGAAAAACAAAATTGATAAAGATTATCCACAACTGCAGCAACAGAAATCTTGGCACTAACGGGAACTTGTTATTCATTAAAACATCCCTGCTTTCTCAGCTGGTTCTCGTATTAAAATCAAGAAACCAGCCCCGATGACACAATTGTTGAGAGAAAGTGTGGTAGGCGAACAATCACGCTTGAACAAGCATTCAAGCAAAAGAGCTACTTGAAAAAAAAACACACATATTAATCCATACAGGAGAAAAACCACATGTCTGCGATAACTGAAAAAAAAAAGAAAAGAAAAGAAAAACAATTCAGACACAAACGAACTTTAAAAACACACATTCTAACCTTGTAAGAGCTGCATGTGTGTATAATCTGTGGCAAGCGTTTAGAGAGAATGTCAGTTGAATACACATATTCTATTCCATACAGGTCAAAGGCCACACTCCACTCTTTCCTGGTGCCTGGTGCCTGGGAGAAGATAAATAAAGATCATCTTGACGCCACACTTTGTCCATCCACACATGACAAATGCCACATAATGTGAAGGTGACAGAAATTCAACCAGACATTCAATGCAGTCTGCAACACAACCAGACAAGTTAACACACGTAGACAGACATCGCAGACAGCAGCAACAACAGCAGCAACAACGACAACACACACACACACACACACACACACACAAAAAAAAACCACCACCGCCACCAACAACAACAAAAACGCTCCTCAAACAGATAACCCAATGAAAAGTATTTGCAAAATGCTATTTACAGCTTTGTTAGTATTTATGGTTACATGTGGTCTATGATGTGTTGTTGTTTTTTTCCCCCAGACAATAATTTTGGAAATGGTGATTACAAAATCATTTTTTGAGAATTGAGAAGACGAAGAAGACGACGCATTGGATATGATTTTCAGTTGTGGACTCTTCGTCGGGAGATTCTCAAACTAATTTATGCTACAAACTTTGCATGGCTTTAATACTGAAATGTTTTGAGCATTCTTGATATTGTTAGAAGTTAGAACATTTCAATGAGTATTGATGCTTTTCATCACTATAATTTCTCAATTAAATGGTGTATAATTTATGTTTTAAGATGAACTAATAAAGGATGAAGAATAATCAACACGTGTGATGAAAAGGTTGGACATTTGGCAAAGTAATACTACTGCCTCTTTTTCTATGTATGTCTGTCTATCCAGTAGAAATGTTGTTAGAGCACTTCAAACAGCTAAATACTTTAACAGAAGAAAATGATGAGAATCGACATATTTCCTGCAATCTAAACTTTGACACTGACTTCCTCAATGCTCTAATAACAGTAGATAATGTTGACAGTTGATAGAGCTGTTAAACATTTAAGGAACGGAAAGCCGGGTGGTATTGACAATATGATATAAAACGAATATCTTAAAAACAGTATACCAGAATATACAGTCACATTTTGCAGACTGTTCAACAAAGTTCTTGATTCTAGGGATATTCCAGAAGAATGGGCGACTGCTATGATTAAACCAATTTATAAAGGAAAAGAAAACAAAAATGATTGTGGTAATTACAGAGGTATCACATTTCTAAGTTGTCTTGGCAAATTATTAACTAATGTATCAGATAACAGATTAGCTGAATTTATTGAAAGTAAGAAATTATTACTGAATAATCAAGCTGAGTTTCGAAAGAACCATTCTACTGTTGACAATGCTTTTGTGCTGAAAGTGCTGATGACATTTTCAAACAACAGAAGAAAAAGTTATATTTCGGTTTTGTTGACAATAAGAAAGCCTTTGATTCTGTGTGGCGGTATGATACATTGACTAAAGATTTTGAATGTTGTTATGTAAATGTAAAAGCGTATTTATTCGTGCGTGTTCAATGGTGATAACAGATCCAAATGTTTTGGAAGTTTTAAAGGAGTGTATCATGGAGAAAATATCTCTCAACTGCTTTTCTCCATATATTTAAATGATCTGGGGGTGTTTTTGCTAACATACGGTTGCAATCCTGCTATTGTTCATATTAAAAACTAAAATGTGTTTGATGGTGAAAATAGTTCTTTAGCACATACACGTTTGTTAGTTCTCTTGTATTCAGATGACACGATTCTCTTGTCAGATTCGAAGCAGGGTCTACAGAAAGCATTATATGCCTTCTTACAGTATTGTGTTGATTGGAAATTTGAAGTCAATGTCTCAAAGCCCAAACTGTAATCTTCAATTTAAAAAAAACAAAAAAACAACAAAACACAAGGTCTGTTTGAATCTGGTTTAGAAACAATAGAAGTTGTCAATTCATGCACGTACCTTGGATCATGATTCAGCAGGACTGGAACATTCTTTCCAGCTTGAAAGAGAGAGCATATGATCATGCTCATAGGGCAATGTTTTCGTTGCTGATAAGGAAACTGGGGATAAGGAAATTTTAATGAGTTGGAAAAACTGCAAGTGAAGTTGTTGTTTTTAAAAACACTTGTTCATTTACTCCGAAATACACTGTCAAATGTGTTGCTTGGAAAAAAAACACAAAAAAACAAACAAAAAACCCCAGGTATATTTCCCATTTCAGTTCTCGTTTAGTGTAGAAGCAGAATAGTATGTTTTTAGTCAAGAATAATTGGCGATGGAACTGATAAATTATCATGCAAAGCATGGTCAGTTTTATACAGATTATTTTCGTGTGCAGATTTCCCGTTTTCGGGGGCATAATGTTTCAGAGCTGCAACCTGGAGTGATGGCCTAGAGGTAACGCGTCCGCCTTGGAAGCGAGAAAATCTGAGCGCGCTGGTTCGAATCACGGCTCAGCCGCCGATATTTTCTCCCCCTCCACTAGACCTTGAGTGGTGGTCTGGACGCTAGTCATTCGGATGAGACGATAAACCTAGGTCCCATGTGCAGCATGCACTTAGCGCACGTAAAAGAACCCACAGCAACAAAAGGGTTGTTCCTGGCAAAATTCTGTAGAAAAATCCACTTCGATGGGAAAAACAAATAAAACTGCACGCAGGAAAAAAATATTTTAAAAAAATGGGTGGCACTGTAGTGTAGCGACGCGCTCTCCCTGGGAACAGCAGCCCAAATTTCGCACAGAGAAATCTGTTGTGATAAAAAGAAATACAAATACAAAATACAAATACCTTCTGTGTACCCGACCTTAATGATGGTAATAATCATAACAATCACAATGATAGTAATGGTCGTAATTATTCATTATGATATTTCTGATGAAAGAGCTATAAGTAATTTTTTTAAAAATCAGTTTCCACGTTCTTTTTTTTTCTTTTCTTCTTCTCCTTTTTCTTTTTCACGTTCGTGGTTTATACCGCGAAAATGTTCCATGACGAAAACATTTGACTTTCCAAATACTAAGGGTGAGCAGACGTGAGTAAGATGGCGAAGTATAAATGTTAGGCGTATGCGCAGATTATTATGCACATTTCATTGTTTTTCCCTCTCTCTTTGTACTTGACAGTTTTGTTACATTATTATTTAATTTTCATTATTATTTTCTTAAAGTGTCCCTCACTTCCTTTTCGCCTACAGAATGTTGTGGTGTGTGTATTTTGTTTTTTTTTTCCTCACCCGCTTCCCACACTCCTAAAGGTGACAGAATGCTATGGAGTAGGATGAAGAAAACAGTGTTGCTTTTGGCGTGTGTGGGTGGCATGGGTGGTGGGGGAGGGGCTGGCGGTTTGTCCTCTTTTCTCTTTTTTTTATTTTTTTTTTTTTTTAGTTCAAGGACTGGAAGGTGGCTCTTTGGGAAACTGCCATGATAATCCTTCTGCTTTCTTCATCATGCTGATGGTGCATGGGAACACGAGGAGTGCATTAAGAAATTCTACAAAAAATACAGGAAACAATCTCCAGAAACCTTTGTTTTTTTGGTGCTTTTTTTATTATTAAAGACATATCAAATTCAAAGACTAAAATAAAACCATCAGTCACACACTCAAACGAATACACTCTGAAAAAGGGTAGTTAATCTCATGTACAGGCCTAGGCGCCTTATGAACACATGAAGATATACCTCTGTCCAATAGAACATGACCGAGAGAGAGAGAGAGAGAGAGAGAGAGAGACAGACAGACAGACACAGAGAGAGAGACAGAGACTGAGACAGAGAGAGAGAGAGAGAGAGAGAGAGAGAGAGAGAGAGAGAGAGAGAGAGAGAGCACACGCCAAAAACCACATCCTTCACAAAGCCTCAGCCCCATCCCCCATCCCCACAAAAACAAACAAAGGTCACATATTTACATTTTAATGAATGATGCACCAACTGCAAAATCCACAGGGTTTTTTTTTTTTTTTGAGAATTAGGAAGATTCCCTATTCGTCTAAAAATAATATGTCAAGTTACTGGCTATTGGATGCACATATTAGAGCTTCCTCAAAACTCACTTGCATACATAACATACAAATGCATGTATCGTCAAACAAATAAAAATGTTCAGTGGCTACTTTTCCTAAGAAATGTATTAACTAGCACTGGATTAGATCATGTTTGGAAAAATCAGTTCACTTTTAGTATTAAAAGATTAAAATATGCTATATCCAAGAAGCTTGAAAATGAATATGCAAAATTTTGGAAACAGAAACATAACAGTTCATCTAAATTAGAATTTTTACAAGAACGCTGTGACTAATTATAAAATTGAACCGTATTTAAAGAATACAGCAAACACACGACACAGGAAAGCACTGACCATGTTACGAATCAACGCCCATGACTTACAAATTGAACAGGGAAGATATAAAAATACACCGAAAGAACAAAGACTGTGTGATACTTGTAACAGTTTAGAAGATGATTTTCATCTTTTAGACAATTGTGTAAAGTACAATACTTACAGACGCAGATTCCTAATCGATAGATGTCGTCCAAAAGCAAAGCCTAATGAATTGATCCTTTGAACAGAATTACAACCAAGGCTGGCGAAATTTGTTCACGAATGTTTCTCTTCTTAATATGCTCATGTTTATGTTCCATTGTGTCTTGTACACTTTAAGGTTTTTTGACAATAAAAAGTATTGTATTCTATTCACACACAAACATCCAACAAACCACTTAAAAAAAAAATCATAAAAATATATCACATCTCTCTCCACCTCTGTCCCTCACTAAAAAAAATAAATGAATAAATAAACAATACTGTACAGCGACACTCTTAAAACAAGTGCATTCGTAGGAAAATCCTCACAACGGGAAATCAGGCTTCAGTTCTTTTGTTTCAAATGGCCCTCACACTGAAACAGTTCGGGAGTTCGGGAGTTCTCTCCCACCCCCACCCTCACCCCCCTCCCCTACTTCTGAGGCCTCTGATCCTTCCTTTTTTGGTCAGATCTCCAGGTCTACTTCAAGAATCCCTTCATCATCTCCAGGGGCAGGGGGAAGATGATGGTGGAGTTCTTCTCGGCGGAGATGGAGTTGAGGGTCTGCAGGTAGCGCAGCTGCAGGGCGGCGGGGGACTCCGTAATGATCTCTGCAGCTTCCTTCAGGGCGCGGGACGCCTTCTGCTCTCCCTCGGCGGCGATCACCTGGCAACGACCAGTAGTGTGGGTCAGGAAACCAGTGTAATGACACTGTACGAGAGCGGTATGGAGATGGATAGGCCAGGTAATGTGTGTTATGGCGTGTTAAGTTCACGGTAGTTGTGTTTGTTGGGCGGTGGAGTCATGTGGGCCAGGCAACATGTTTAACGATATACAATCATATATATATGTGTGCGCGCGCGCGCGCGCGTGAGTGTGTGTGTGTGTGTGTGTGTGTGTGTGTGTGTGTGTGTGTGTGCTGAACAGTATGGATAGGCCAGGCAATATGTGTTATGGCGTGTTAAGTTCATGGTAACTGTGTTTGACTCATGTGGGCCAGGCAACATGTTTAACGATATATAATCATATATATATATATATATATATATATATATATATATATATATATACACATATATATATGTGTGTGTGTGTGTGTGTGTGTGTGTGTGTGTGTGCGCGCGCGCACGTGTGTGTGTGTTGAGCAGTATGGATAAGCCAGGCAATATGTGTTACGGTGTGTTAAGTTCATGGTAATTGTGTTGAGAGGTAGAATTATGTGGGCCAGGCAACATGTTTAATGACAATCATATATGTTGAGCAGTATGCAAAAGGCCGGGAAATATGTGTTATAGCATGTTAAATTCATGGTAATTGTGTTGAGATGTAGAATTATGTGGACCTGATATATATGTTGAGCAGTATGGATCGGCCAAGCAAAATGCATCATGGCGTCTTCAGTTCATGGAAATTAAAATGTTGAGTGGTTCATGTGGGCCAGGCAACATGTGTACTGACAAATGAGTCCTGATTTTTTCATATGTTAAGCAGTGTGTGTGGGGGGGCAAGGCAACATATTTTACGGTCATTACATTTCATGGTACAATCCTATTCAGCAGTATGGATAGGCCAGGTGATATGCGTAATGACAGAAACAGTCAGTTCTGAGCAATTATGTTGTGTGGTCAAACAACGGTCATATGTAACGTATTATGTAATCATCATAACTATCATGCGTATATCTTGTAGGACAGGCAACGTGTTCTGTCATTGCCGTGTATGTGTTGAGCGATATGTGGAGCCTGGCAATATGTCTAATGACGCTATGAATGCCACGTATTTATATTTCAATCACAATATTGCGGGACACACACACACACACACACACTCTCTCTCTCTCTCTCTCTGTGAGTCAGCAGCATCAGCAAGGTGTTCACTTCAATTTTAAATAGTCGACCGTACAGATGGGCAGAACGCGAGGAAACAGTATGTGAAGAACAAGCCGATTTCCGTAAATCTTATTCGACAATCGATCACATTTTTTCTCTAAAAACAATGATTAATAAAAACGTGAATAACAGTCGTAAGTGTAAATTATTATATGTAGCATTTATCGATTATATGAAAGCCTTCGATACGGTCATCCGAGAAAGCCTTTGGAACGTGCTCGAAAAAGTCAAGACATCAACGAAAATGCTGAAGATGTTACAGTGAATGTACAGTTCCGTGCAATCGTGCGTTAGATGGGGACCTGAGGTATCGGATTTTTTCGACTGCAGAAACGGCCTAAAACAAGGCTGTGTGTTGTCTCCCCTTATCTTTTCGTTGCTCATAATTGAAGTTGCAGAGCAAGTGAAAAGCAGTGGCAGGCAAGGGATACAACTGTTGCCTGGACTAGGGAGATATTTCTTTTGCTGTTCGCAGATGATATTGCTTAGATTTCGGCTAATCCATCTGGTTTGAAAAAATCAAATAAATAATCTCCAGAGAGCATCTGATAGATCTGGACTAACTGCGAATTCAAGTAAAACTAAGATTGTGGTTTTTAGAAAAGGATCTTGCAAAGAGTGAAAAGTGGTACTACAAAGGTAAAGAAATAGAAATTGTAAACAGTTATAAATATCTAGGCTTTACATTAACAACTAAATCATTATATGTTACAGCAATAGAAGAGTTCGCTAAAAAAAAAACAGAAGAGTAAAGTTCTAGAGGTCATGAAAACTATGTGGAGTTTAGGAAACATAGACTTATTTATATTTTTTAAGCTATTTGATGCTCAGGTGAAACCCATGCTCTTGTACGCATCAGAGACTTGGGGTATGACACAGAACAAGACAACTGATTCAGTACAACTGTTTGCCTGTAGATTCAGATTCAGTAGCTCAAGGAGGCGTCACTGCGTTCGGACAAATCCATATACGCTACACCACATCTGCCAAGCAGATGCCTGACCAGCAGCGTAACCCAACTGTAGAAAACTCTAGAACGTAACCCCGAACATAATGGTTTATGGCGAGACCGGGCAGTACTCACTCTTTATAGACACCACTTTGAGAGCAATGCGATACTGGTTCTCATTGCAAGCGATGGACCTAACTAGAATTCACAAACAAGCATATCTCGCTTCTTTAACTCACTCAGTACGGCCAGTCCTCTCTTCTCCTCTACACAGACCCCTCGGATGTCCTGTGGGTGTCTGAATGACCCAGCCTTTAGCTTCCGTCGTCAGAATTGTGGTATTCTTTGTCAACATTCACCTCTTCAGTATAAGAGCCTTCCGCCTGCAATATTTTGATGATGGTAATTGGGGTGAAACGCTGTTAACGTCGTCTCTTTCGCCGTTCGTATGGAGAGAGTTAAATCAAATAGCTGAAAATACTAGTGGCAGAAGCCGAACCTTTAACTGAGCCTCTTGTATTAAAAACTGCTTGGACAGATACGGATTTTCAGATGTTTGCTTAGCGGGCGGAGTGGCAAATATACAGGCTTTTCTACGAATTTTCAGGCAAAGAATGGCTGACTGTTTTCGACAGGACTGGTCCGGTAAATTAAATTCCATTGAACGTTCCGAAACATATCGCTCATTTAAATCACTGTTACAGAACCTTACTTAACACGGTTAACTATAAACAAGTTCAGGGTAAACTTTGTAAAGTTTAGACTGGCTATAAATGATCTGAAAAATGATACATGATACTGTGATAACGTAAAGTCATGTCCTTTCCAGTGTGATCAAATAGAGGACGAATTTCATTTTCTGCTATATTGTGATGCCTACAGACCATTAAGAGAGAAATATATTTTTAAACATAGGCAGTTTAGTAGAGATCGTCTGTGAACATAACAAGAGATGTTGCTATGCACTTATTCAATGCGTTCACGAGAAGAGAAGAACTGGAAACAAGATTTCAAGTTTGGACAAATAACCCTTATTTTCATTTCTACACATATGTAGTGTTTAAACTTTTGGTATTACTTCATTTATTTATTCATTGTCTTTCCTTTTGCGATCATGTGTGTGCATGTGCACCTCAAATGTTTACAGGCCGGAGGTCTAACATTAAATTCTTTGAGTCCTTGAGTCTCTTTATATATCTCTCAAACACACACAGAGACATAAAATAAAACACACACAAACACGTCCCTCACAAACACGTTTACATTATTTCCATTCACACATGCTCCATCACTGATATCGAAACCCTTTACCTAGGTACAACTATTCACTTAACAACACACATTTAGTACTAATCATGTAAGTTCTGTTTTGTTGTCTGCAACCATTCTTGGTGTCATCTGTGTGTTCCTGGAGGTATCTGTGTATATTGTTCAATAGAAAAGACACAAAGGACTCTAACCAAATTCACTCGAAGACTAAAAGAGCTGTACTCTCTGGTGACCAATGGGCAATGATTAACCACACACATATTAAACAGGAACCGCCGGTTTTTCGTGTGTGTGTGTGTGTGTGTGTGTGTGTGTGTGTGTGTGTGTGTGTGTGTGTGTGTGTGTGTGTGTGCTAGAAGTATTGTTCTGTAGGCTCTTACATATCAGCAACAAAAAACAGGGAATCTGAGGTAATAAAAGTGAAAAACAATAGAAATTAAAACAGTCAATAACCTCCTTAAAAAATCTGAAGTTGTGGTTATTTTTATTTTGTTGTTGCTGGGGGGGTTTTGTTGCTGGTTTTTTTTGTGTGTGTGGGCCCTTTTTTTTTTTTTTAACTAAGATGCCAGCAACAAAATCGCAGGATATGGGGCAACATAAGTAAAGAAATGAAACATTAACACTTTAAATAAAAAGAAATCAAATGACCTTTGCTCTGGCTTCACGTGAAGCTTCGGCCTCAGCAGCCATGGCTCTCTGAAGCTGGACAGGCAGTCTCACGTCCTTCCTGCAAACACACACACACACACACACACACACACACACGCACACACATACACACACACACACACACACACACACACACACACACACACACACAAACATCCACACACACACAATCACACACACACACACACACCACACACACACACACGCACACACACACAAACACACACACACACACAAACATCCCCACACACACACACACACACACACACACACACACACACACACACACACACACACACACACACACACACACACACACACACACACACACACACACACCGTTAAAATATACATAAGCAAAAAGCATATATGAAATACCACCCAAGCAAAACATAACAACACATACACTGCACGATAATCAATGACAGAACAGAATCAGTCAACCAACTAATGCATCAGTTAAAAAGCGAAATTGAAACACCAACCAGTCTAAAACAACAAACAACAACGAAAAAAAACACAAAAAACCCCACCATCAACCACAAATAACAAAACACTATGTCTGTATGATGTAAAGTCAGTCCACCTATCAATCTGACCATCCACACACACACACAGAACACACACACACACACACACACACACACACACACACATATATATATATATATATAATCAGTTAACCTATCCATCCATCCATTCATCCAGAGCATCAATCGATAATCAATAAAATCAGTAATCTGCTAAAGCAGTTGTACTGACCAACAACAACTGAAAGCATCCCCTTGACTGCCATAAACGTATTACGTACGTGCATAGTGACGTCACTGATGACGTCATCAGAAAAAGAGGAATAGTTCTGGAAGGCTGAAAATTCACACAGTCCGTCTAGAGTGGTATATCTCCAGACCATTTTCTCAGTTTTAGGCTTATTGTTTTGGATAATGTTTTATGACCTGAAACACCACTTTCTGCTGTTTTCCCCCTGGCACTGAAGGGGTTTAAACACAACAGTGGACAATCGGTGAACCAGCAACCAAGTCAGTCTGTGGGAGAGACAGACAGACAGACAGGTAGACAGACAGACAGAGAGAGAGAGAGTGAGAAGATGATAATGTGGACATGTTGTTGGGGTGTTGTGTGGAGGGGAGGGGGAGAGAGAGGGTGGGACAGATTTTGAAGTTCGGTGATATTAGGTACTGTAATGTTCGCGCGCGCGCGTGTGTGTGTGTGTGTGTGTGTGTGTGTGTGTGTGCGCGCGCGCATAAATTACAAATAGTGCATGATTCCTGTGCATGGTTATGCATGGAAGTTGTCATTTCAATGTTTAAATGCGTATTTTTACTTTATTTAATTTTGACATTGCACCGCGCAACTTAGCATGTTATAAATAATATCATAATAATAATAGCAGTAGTAGTACTAGTAGCAGAAGTAGTAGTAGTAGTAGTGGTAGTAGTATCGACACAGGGTATACTCACACTTCCACTCTCTCCACCTTGATACCCCAAGGGTCAGTGGCATCATCAAGCGACGTCTGAAAAGAATGGCGAAAGAAGATTAAACAAAAAAAAAATAATGTCAATACGCTGTCGACAAGGCTACAATACAATACACAATACTCAAACTTTATTGTCTATGCTTTGGTACAGAGATTTTCTTTTTGGCAGCAGCACATGTCCAACATAAGAAGAAAGCAACAAACAAATAAAATGAATAGAAAATAAAAAGATAAATTAAATGGCACCAAATGGAAAGAGCTATATACAAATATACAGTTTACTGAAATTTACGTGCCTCTCTATTTCAGTCAGCCAAACCGCATTGCACATCTACCCCCCCCCCCCCCCCCCACACACACACACACACCACGCACACACATCACGCGCACTCACACGCACACATACACTCTCTCTTATCCCCTCTCTCTCTGTCTCTCTCTTCACAAGAAATGCAACTACAAAGATCATCGTTCATTAAAAAAAAAAAAAAAAAAAAAAAAAAAAAAAGCACTGGACATTGGACATTGGACCATATCAAACATGACAACAGACGAAGACTGCAGAATGGCTATCTGTCCGTCGGGGTATCGATTCGAATCTAAGTCTCGCCCTTTCTCTCACGTTTGACCCGGAAAATCAAACAGAGCGTATAGTCAGTCATTCGGATGACTCGACAAACCGAGGTCCCGTGTGACGCACGCACTTGGCGCACTGAAAAAGAACCCCTGGCAGAATAAGTATTATTCTCTGGCAAAGACTTGTGGTAGAAATCCACCCTGCTATGCACACACACACATAACACATATGTATGTGCATGCACTCGAGGAATGAATAAACACGTTGGGTTTTGCTGCTGGTCAGACATCTGCCTTGCAGATTGGGTGAACCGTGTACGGATTTGTCCGAACACAGTGACACATCCTGAAGAAACCGAAACTAAAAAACTGTACGAGACGAGACTATAATTTTATATTATTATAGACTTGACAAAACTTTACAATAGATCTGACCACACTGGGGTAAATCACAATAAATAAAAGTAATCCCAATATTAGTGAAGCTGTATCAAAGCTAAAAAAAAAAAAGCGCTCGCACGCACACACCCACATCCATGCATGAATTTACTGTTTTGGTTCTGGTTATACCTTCCATAGAGATGAGTTTTCTTGTCGCATGCACACATGAACACGCACGCACGTTGAAACACGCGCACGCACACTTTGCTTCAACAACTCATATTGGACCACCACCCCCTTTCTCCTCAAAAAACCTCTACCGAAGCCAACCTCTAATCACACACACACACACACACACACACACACACACACACACACACACACACAGAGCCCTCCCCTACCTACGCCAACCCCTTCCCACCATCATTACGAAAAACCTTACCCGTCTGATATACAATGAGGCCTTCGTGGCAACGGACAAACCACCCCCCTTACCCCCTGAACCCGAAGCGACTTTGCTTTTCAAGTTTCTAATATCATAACCTTAGATGAACAGACTATAAATAATTAAATAAATTAGTAAACGAACGCTTTTCAACGGACCTGCATGAAGTGGCTGATGGCCTCGCGGTCTGACAGGATCTCGGCCAGGTTCTTGGTGCCCAGCACGTTCCTCAGGGTGGTGGCTGCCAGCAGCTGGGTGGATCGGGCAGCGTTCTCCACATTGTTGACGGAGGCTGTGGCGTCCTGCACGCGCCAGTACACCACGGCGTCCACCGCCACCGTCACCGAGTCCCGCGTCAGCACCTGTTGGTGGTGATGTTTACGCATACCCAGATTCAAACACTCGACTGTTGGCCGCCGTTCTTTCTCTGTCTCTGGACCTTGCGATTGGAATGAACTTCCTTTTTCGCTTCGTCAAGTCTCCACACTCAGCTCTTTCAAGTCTGGCCTTAAAACCCACCTCTTCCCAAAATAGCCTCCCTTGCCTGCCTCTTCCTTGTCTTTAGTTTCTACAGTATTAGAGTTATGCATGCGTGTGAATGACTGGTGCGAAAGCGCTTTGATTTGTCTCTGCACAAGATCCAGCGCTATATAAATACCATTATTATTATTATTATGATAATGATGATGTTTACATGTCTAAGTGTGTATACATGAGCGCGTGCTTGAAATCTGACTGAATGACACAGACCCCCGAAAAACGGAATATAGCTGCCTACATGGCGGGGTAAAAACGGTCATACACGTAAAAGCCACACTCGTGTTCATACAGCCCACGAGTTTCAGTTTCAGTTTCAGTAGCTCAAGGAGGCGTCACTGCGTTCGGACAAATCCATATACGCTACACCACATCTGCCAAGCAGATGCCTGACCAGCGGCGTAGCCCAACGCGCTTAGTCAGGCCTTGAGAGAAAAAAAGAAGAAAAAAGGTGAATAAATAATAGATAAGCGTACATAAATAAGTAAATAGATAAATAAATAAATAATAATTATAATATGAAAAAGGTAGTAATAATAAAAATAACAATAATAATAATAAATAAATAAATAAATAAGACAGCCCACGAACAAAGAAGAAGAAAGAAGAATGACACAGGAAATGAATGATCAGTGGTAGCCGTCAGTCGGCTCTACCCAGGTGTCTTGACAGCCTGCTGTTGTAAATGACCACGAGTTTGTAATGCGCTTCGAGCTTGATCTCCGACCGAGGATAAGCGCTATATAAGTATCCACATTAAATCAAATAAAAGAATGATGACGCATATCATGTTAAAGAAAAATCATTTTGTGATAGTCGGTCGTGCCCCGACTGTGACCAACTACCATCCCGATTAATGTGGGCTAGATAGGAGGAGTTTGTATTATACTCCATGTTTGGTGTTTACATATACTTACCATGTCAAACTGATGCAAACTAGGCCTATGGTTTGCCCAAAGTTACATCCCCACTCTCTCAGCCATGAGGGCTTTAAGACAGTTATACATACATAATACATAAATACATACATGTATATATTATATACGTGTGTGTGTGTGTGTGTGTGTGTGTGTGTGTGTGTGTGTGTGTGTCGGGAGGTTGGGGGAGTGGAGGCGGGGGTGTGTGTGGGAGTATGTGAGCGAGCGAACGCACGCGCGTATTATACGTAGGAGCGAGTATTCAAGCGAAGGAACGTGCACACAAGCATACGGCCAGCTCTACTTTAGTACTTGCCTCCTACTTATTGAGTCGTGAGGGTCCGAAGCCCTGTTTCGGCATGTTGTTGTGCCCTTGGGGAAAAACCACGTTACCACCCAGGAGGGGAGTGGGGTGGTAGAGGGGGTGCAGGGTAATGTGTGTGTGTGTGTGTAGAGAGAAACAATTGATAATACAGCTCTCACTTTGCTGTACACCGTGAACATGAATTCACTGTCCCCCCCCCACGATGTCCGAAGGAGGCAATAACACATTTATAAAGATGCTGATCTTAGTATACAATAATTATCAGTGTCCATGGGTGCTTGCATAGGGCCAGATGTGTGCGTGCGCACGTGTATGTGTGTGTGCGTGTTAAATAATGGAAATGTATCGGACTTGCACAGAGTTGAGTGTTATTGTGTTATTTTGTTATGTATATGTTGTATGCGAAATGTTACCGTTTTTGCCGATAATTTGTATGCATCACAGACTTGACCACAGTTAATTTCTCTACGAGATAATAAAGGGATTGTGAT
>NC_134906.1:24909434-24941934 GCF_041734735.1 Babylonia areolata
TGGGTTGTTTATCGCTCAGCTGTGAAGGAAAGAGATTGTGAAATAGGTGAACAGAAATAGAAGCAGTGTTCATTGCTGTTTTCTTTTTGTGTTGTGTTGTGTGTGTGTGTGTGTGTGTGTGTGTGTCTCAACTGCGATAAAGATATTTAGGCCACCAGAGGAGAAAACTATTGCGCAATTTATCAAACCGATAAACAAACAAAACCGTTACTACACTAAACGACAGAATCAAAGCAAGCAAACAAACTGAATTAACAACGAGGAAACGAAATGAGAAGGGAACACATTAACAAATATAGTAACTAAATAATGAATGAACGAATGAAATACAGATCAAATGAATGAAAAAACGAACGAAAGAAGAAATGTATTAATGAACGAAAGAATCAACAAACGAACGAACGAATGGACGAATGAATAAACACTGAAACGAACGAACGAACAAACGAATTAGCTGATTAATTAATGAAATAAATAGAACAACGAATATATACATCAATAATGGAATGAATAAATAAACGAAAGAACGAATGAACAAAGGACGGGCGCAATAGCCGAGTGGTTTAAGCGTTGGACTTTCAATCTGAGGGTCCCGGGTTCGAATCACGGTAACGGCGCCTGGTGGGTAAAGGGTGGAGATTTTTAGGATCTCCCAGGTCAACATATGTGCATACCTGCTAGTGCCTGAACCCCCTTCGCGTGTATACGCACGCAGAAGATCAAATATGCACGTTAAAGATCCTGTAACCCATATCAGTGTTCGGTGGGTTATGGAGACACGAAAATACCCAGCATGCATGAACCACGACAGAGTCATCGGTAAGTCGATGTTGGTCGTGTAACGGAAAGAAGAAGGAAAGAAGAAGGAAAGACGGGAGGAAGGAAGCGAGGAATGAACGATTAATCAAATGAACGAATGAATGAATGATTTGTTTCTAACAGGCAAAAATCTGCAGTGTGAAACTCTGTGAACTGTGTCATTCTGACAGGACGAACTGCCGTCGAAAAGTATGTAATGCATACATTGTTGTTGTTATTTTGTGTATTCGTATCATCGAGCGCACTTGTGTGTGCGTGTGTGTGTGTGTGTGTGTGTGCGTGTGCACGCGCCAGAGACATAGACTTAGTCCAACAATACTCATACGCACAGGAGCTACAGAAAACTATGGTGCAAACAATCTGACAAAACTTGCAAACATACAGAACACGTGAATCAAACAGACATGTGAAATTCGCCTACACACTAACAGTACAACAACAAAACGCAGTACCAGACCTACTCGAAGGTGATCAATTTCAGGAGCTCTGCTTTCAATCTGGTTGCGTTGGAAACAAGCAAACGAACGAGAGACAGACACAGACACAGACAGGCAGACAGACAGTTTGCGAGAACGTAGGCACTTACTTTAAACCTTCTCTTTCTTTGTCCCTTTCTCGACTGGCAGAAACGAAATTCAACCACCACACTTCGTACGGGCCGCTGTGCACAAAATGAACGCGGAGAAAACAACTCCAATGCAAGTGTCGACACGCTCCAATGATACTGTAGCCCTTTCGCTATGCAATATTGATCGGGGCTTGATTCTGACACATCGATCTCCCTTCTTTCTCTCTCTCTTCGATCAATTCGACCTCCTTGTTTAAGCAAGGAAAATAGAATGTTAGTTAATAATTTACTAAGTGAAGTCAGCAAAACAACGTCTTGGGTTCGATCTGCTATACCTCTCAGCTTTTTAAAGTCCGCTCTGGTGGGAGTAGTCAGCACCAGAGCTTTTATATCGTGTCAGGGTATTGGGAAAGCTCAGGAACTGCGCGGGAATAATGCAGAAGGCGATCGGGACATTTGTGGTTATTGCTTCATAGCCTATAGTATAGTGTTCGATATGTGATTGAGATAGACCAGATCTATAGGCCTACTCCACCTTGTAAACATACGAAAGGTTATTGGTCCTGTACTGAGCGAATTTTCGCTTCTACTGCCACGTGTGTTGCGAAAGTTTTCGGTTCACCTTGTGCCCCCCCCCCCACCCCCCCCAAAAAAAGGCTGAATATAGCGCGAACTGTCGTTCATACAGTTGCCGGAGTGTTGCAAGAGTTACTTGAGTGGAAATTAAAGGGGGAAAAAAGATAAGGAGAAAAATTGCCATTGTCAAGCATTTCTTTTGTTGTGCCGGTAGACGAGTTTTGCAATTCCCGATTGGTACTTCCACAGAATCTCCATGGTGGTAAAGCACTCTTGTCATTCTGGCGGGTTTGTGTGTGTGTGTATGTGTGTTAAGCAAGGGTGTGTGTGTGCGTATGTGTGTGTGCGCGCGCGCGCGTGTGTGTGGTGTGCCAGAGAGCAAGAGAGGGAATGGTGACAGATGATGTACGGTTGTTCGGACTTGCAAACCTCCCAGTGAGACATTTGAGCTTTCTCCAAAGCGGTAAAGCACTCTTGCTATTCTGGCGGTTTGTGTATGTGTGTGTGTGTGTGTATGTGTCTGTGTGTGTGTGTGTGTGTGTGCATGTGCGTGCATGCGTGTTTGTGTGTGTGCGTGTATGTGTTTGTGAGTGCGTGCGTGCGTGCGTGCTTGCGTGCGTGTGTGTTTGTGTGTGTGTGTGTGGAGTTTTACCAGCTTTGCGGAGAGCGTTTGCACAACACACAGATAACGTTGAGAATGCAGAAAACGGTTGACTCGCCACACTACTCACAGCAGTTCTCCTCTGTCGTTTTGGAGGTGCGCATTAGGGAAATATCTAACTAATGACCATCATCACCATCACCACCTCCACCACCACTACTACTACTACTACTACGAATGCTACCACTACGAATACTACAGCTGCTGCTGCTGCTACTACTACTACACTGCTAATTCAAGGTACACTTTTCTAAGGAACATTTTCTGGAGCCATGGGGGGTTTGGGTTTTTTTTTGGGGGGGGGTTGTTTGTTTTTTTGGAGGGGGGGGGGGGAGTTGGCGGGGGGGCGGGAGGGGGGGGGGCGTGGGGGTTTGGTTTTTGTTGTTGTTTTTTGGGTGGGCCAAGTGCGAGATGCAGACGGGGACCTTGCTTTATCACCAGTCTCATCCGAAGGACTATACGTTCAGTTCGATTTCCCAGCCAAACATGGGAGAAAAAGCGAGAGAAGGGATTCGAACCCAGACCCTCAGGGACTCTGTTGTATTGGCAAACGAGCGTCTTAACCATTCTGCCACCTTCCTCCTGCGCGCAAGAAAGAAGAAAAAGGTGCCATCACTACACAGCAGTGGTGTCCCAGCGATACCGAGTCCGCCAAGGGTGCCAGAGGATCTGAGCGAAAGGCCGGGATGGAATCTTTCCCTCGTCAGAATTTTCTTCCCCTCCACCGTAATGTTTGATGAGTTGAAGATCACGTGGAAAATGAAGGTACAATAGCAGCTCTTTGCACCCTTTAACTCTCTCCATACGAACGGCGAAAGAGACGACGTTAACAGCGTTTCACGCCAATTACCATCATCAAAATATTGCAAGCGGAAGGCTCTTATACTGAAGAGGTGAATGTTGACAAAGAATACCACAATTCTGACGACGGAAGCTAAAGGTTGGGTCATTCAGACACCCACTGGACATCCGAGGGGTCTGTGTAGAGGAGAAGAGAGGACAGGCCGTACTGAGTGAGTTAATCCCTTGTCTCCGTTGTCATGGTGGTTAAGTTTGAATCATCTCTCAACGAAAACGCACAATCTCACCATTTCTCTTTTCTCTTTGTCAAGCACGAACGTTCACACCATGTCCACCATAATATATCCTGAACGACAGTAGTAATCACAAAAAGAATGTGAGAGCGAGAGCGAGATTCTAACAGGTAGTTCTTTTTTTAGCCAGCGCGAACAACAAAGATCCATGCTTTGACAAAGGACCGAAGAGACTGGAGGAATCTGACGTGCAGTTCCTAGCTGTGGAGCAGAAAGGTGATGCATAGTGAGAGACAGATACAGTTTCAGTTTCAGTTTCAGTAGCTCAAGGAGGCGTCACTACGTTCGGACAAATCCATATACGCTACACCACATCTGCCAAGCAGATGCCTGACCAGCAGCGTAACCCAACGCGCTTAGTCCGGCCTTGAGAAAAAAAAAGAAAAAAAAGAAAGATAAGCTTACATAAATAAATAAATAATAATTATAATATAAAAAGGTAGTAGTAGTAATAATAATAATTAAAAAAAATAATAATAATTAATAAATAAATAAATAAAGACAGACACACAGAGAGAAAGAGAGGAAGGGCGGCCATTCAGATTAAGGGAAATAGACAAAATGATGCAGCTTGTGCAGACATGAGGGTTTTTCTCCGGTATGGGTTAAAATGTGAGAGTTTAACTCTCTCCATACGAACGGCGAAAGAGACGACGTTAACAGCGTTTCACGCCAATTACCATCATCAAAATATTGCAAGCGAAAGGCTCTTATACTGAAGACGTGAATGTTGACAAAGAATACCACAATTCTGACGACGGAAGCTAAAGGTTGGGTCATTCAGACAACCACTGGACATCCGAGGGGTCTGTGTAGAGGAGGAGAAGAGGACTGGCCGTACTGAGTAAGTTAAAGTACTCTTCTCTCTGAATGCTTTCTCACAGTACAAGCAGACGTGCCGTATTTTCT
This sequence comes from Babylonia areolata, assembly GCF_041734735.1. NCBI lineage: Eukaryota > Metazoa > Mollusca > Gastropoda > Neogastropoda > Buccinidae > Babylonia > Babylonia areolata. Next base: position 24,914,062 of record NC_134906.1, read on the forward strand.
GATGTGTGGGATATAATATGTCTATTTACATCACCGTTCTCTTTCCTGTGGTTATGTTCGTGAGTTCCTTGATTGTATCCAACATAACTATGCTTCTGTGTAGTTATGTCTTGACAGACTGTAGCAGTCTGTCAAGTGCTTTGATTGTCAATTGTGATGTCAATATTGGTGTCACCATAGTCGTCGTCGCCAGCTGTCTTTTGTTTATTCCCAACTGTGTCACAGTTCTGTCTCATAGTACCACAGTTGTCTCTTAGTGCATCATTGTTGTGTACAGTTACAGCATAGGTGTCTTCAGCTGTAACATATCTGGCTTCAGCTGTCTCATGGCAAGCTCCAGATGTGTCTTTTTTTTGTCGTCTCTGGTTCTGTCACTTTTTTTTTTTTTATTTTTTATTTTATTTTTTTACTACTACCTCTTTTTTTCTTTTTCTTTTTTTTACATTATAGTTATTATTTATTTATTTATTTGTGTAAGCTTATCTATCATTTATTCACCTTTTTTTTCCCCCTCAAGGCCTGACTAAGCGCGTTGGGTTACGCTGCTGGTCAGGCATCTGCTTGGCAGATGTGGTGTAGCGTATATGGATTTGTTCGAACGCAGTGACGCCTCCTTGAGCTACTGAAACTGAAACTGAAACTGAAACTGTCCAAAGCTGCTCCAAAGTTGTTTTCACGGTCATCACTGCTGCTTTCAGCTGCATCATAGTCCTCTGCAGTCATCTGGCCTTTCTTCGTTGGAGAATGATAGGTGTTCCGTGCAGTGCAGTGATTGTGAGATGACTTCCACCAGCCAGGACTTTCCTCGTCAGACATCACCAGTTCAGCAGTGCTGACATTGCCACGAACATGTCATGGGTACCAGGGTGTGCAACATCAAACAAGTATGACACATCTGGATGTACCTGCAATGCAGCTGGAAGTACCAATGTTACAAATGGATATATCCATGTTTCGGGATGCACCCATAAAACTGCACGATACATGCAAGATTCATTTGCCTACACATGTGGCTGCAATGGATTCAGCAATGACATCACTGGCTATAACGATGTCATAAATGCATCCAGCCACAATGTCAGTGGTTACAACTGTTGGACAGATGGATCTTATGACACCACTGGGGACAGCTATTCCACAAATGGATCCAGTCACTGTGTCAATGGATCCAGTCACTATGTCAATGGATACAGGCAGAATACAAATGAATCAAACTATGACACAGCTGGTTATAACCGTGGTACAAGTATATCCAGCCACGACAGCATTGGACACATGCATGATACATACGGATACAGCCAGAATACAGGTGGATCCAGTTATGACAGCACTGGATACAACGAGGACACACACGTATTCAACCATGACATCACTGGATACCAGCACAACGCAAATGGATCAAGTCACAACATCACAGGATATTCCCACGGCATAGATGGATTCAGCAGTGATGTAAGTCGATACTACCATGATATCACTGATCTTGTACATGTTACTTCTGGGTGAAACAAGAAACGTGTATGATTCCGAACATCAAATACAGAGGAATCATGGCCTTGTGGTAATGCGTCCATTGAGAAAGTAGACGAATATGAGGGCAGGGGATGGACTGTAAAACAAATAAACTTATAAACATTAGCCGCCGTGGCACTCACGCACGCACGCACACACACTCACACATGCACACACACACACACAAACACACATACACACACACACATGCAACTTCAAATAAATTGCAGGCACATACTCATGACACGTGTGTTTTTGACATGTACTCAATAAGATTTAGAATGATTCAGAAATAGTGCACGTACATACCTATAACTGCACCTGTGCACACACACACACACACACACACACACACACATACAACATGCCTTCGCCCCTTCACGTGGTATACCTAGCCACTGTTCTGAACACACTTTATGCCAACACTGAGAATAAATATGAACTGAACTCAGTCATGATTTCAGACACTGTGCAGTGGGTCTCTGCCAAAAGATCAGTTTCTGGACTTTGGGTGTGCGAGAAGGATGGACCAGGTACCTCTGTCTGTCTGTCTCTGTCCCTCTGTCTGTCTCTGTGGTACCTCTGTCTCTGTCCCTCTGTCTGTCTCTGTGGTACCTCTGTCTCTGTCCCTCTGTCTGTCTCTGTGGTACCTCTGTCTCTGTCCCTCTGTCTGTCTCTGTGGTACCTCTGTCTCTGTCCCACTGTCTGTCTCTGTGGTACCTCTGTCTCTGTCCCTCTGTCTGTCTCTGTGGTACCTCTGTCCCTGCCCCTCTGTCTGTCTCTGTGGTACCTCTGTCTCTGTCCCTCTGTCTGTCTCTGTGGTACCTCTGTCTCTGTCCCTCTGTCTGTCTCTGTGGTACCTCTGTCTCTGTCCCTCTGTCTGTCTCTGTGGTACCTCTGTCTCTGTCCCACTGTCTCTGTGGTACCTCTGTCTCTGTCCCACTGTCTGTCTCTGTGGTACCTCTGTCTCTGTCCCACTGTCTCTGTGGTACCTCTGTCTCTGTCCCTGTGGTACCTCTGTCTCTGTCCCTCTGTCTGTCTCTGTGGTACCTCTGTCTCTGTCCCTGTGGTACCTCTGTCTCTGTCCCTCTGTCTGTCTCTGTGGTACCTCTGTCTCTGTCCCACTGTCTGTCTCTGTGGTACCTCTGTCTCTGTCCCTCTGTCTGTCTCTGTGGTACCTCTGTCTCTGTCCCACTGTCTGTCTCTGTGGTACCTCTGTCTCTGTCCCTCTGTCTGTCTCTGTGGTACCTCTGTCTCTGTCCCACTGTCTGTCTCTGTGGTACCTCTGTCTCTGTCCCTCTGTCTGTCTCTGTGGTACCTCTGTCTCTGCCCCTCTGTCTGTCTCTGTGGTACCTCTGTCTCTGTCCCTCTGTCTGTCTCTGTGGTACCTCTGTCTCTGTCCCTCTGTCTGTCTCTGTGGTACCTCTGTCTCTGTCCCTCTGTCTGTCTCTGTGGTACCTCTGTCTCTGTCCCACTGTCTCTGTGGTACCTCTGTCTCTGTCCCACTGTCTGTCTCTGTGGTACCTCTGTCTCTGTCCCACTGTCTCTGTGGTACCTCTGTCTCTGTCCCTGTGGTACCTCTGTCTCTGTCCCTCTGTCTGTCTCTGTGGTACCTCTGTCTCTGTCCCTGTGGTACCTCTGTCTCTGTCCCTCTGTCTGTCTCTGTGGTACCTCTGTCTCTGTCCCACTGTCTGTCTCTGTGGTACCTCTGTCTCTGTCCCTCTGTCTGTCTCTGTGGTACCTCTGTCTCTGTCCCTCTGTCTGTCTCTGTGGTACCTCTGTCTCTGTCCCTCTGTCTGTCTCTGTGGTACCTCTGTCCCTGTCCCTCTGTCTGTCTCTGTGGTACCTCTGTCTCTGTCCCTCTGTTTCTCTCTGTGTGTGTCTCTATCTCTACGTGTCTCTGTTTCTTTCTATCTCTCTGTCTCTCTGTCCCTCTGTCTCTCTCTGTGGTACCTCTGTCTCTCTGTCTCTATCCCACTGTCTCTGTTTCTGTGTGTGTGTGTGTGTGTGTCTATCTCTAGTGTGTCTCTGTCTCTTTCTATCTCTCTGTCTCTCTCTCTCACTTCCAGACACAATTCTGACACAAATAACATTTCCTCTCTGTCTTCATGCCTCTGTGTGTGTGTGTGTGTGTGTGTGTGTGTGTGTGATGGTGGTGATCATTCTTCGTTGTAGTAGCACTGGATGTAGCAGTGTTAACAAAATTATTATTTTTGTGTCGTTATCGTTAATGTTGTTATTGTTATTGTTGTCGACAAGGACAGATTGGAAGTCTGGGCGATGCCTAAAATCTTTATCCTTGAGTAATAAAGTTTTTGAATCTTGAATCTTGAATCTCTCTCTCCAGTTGAAGACGAAATCTCTCTCTCTCTCTCTCTCTCTCTCTCTCTCCTACTTTTCCACCCCTTCACTAGGCATGTCTTATTTTAGTGTACATAATTTTCGATACGAAGAAGTCTCACGTGGGATCTACCGACGATGTTGTTGTTTCAAGATGAGATACGGGAAGATCGTGCGTTCAAGACCCGATCGGTGACAGCTTGAGTAATTCGATTGGATGCGGAGAGATTATTCGAACGTACCCACAATAGTGTTAGAGAGATAGGATTAAAGGGTTGGACGACTTCCTTTTCCACCTTCCTTACACATTTGATTTTCAATCTATCATATATTACGGTGTTTTTAAGGTTTCAGGATCCAGACGCTTATGTTCTGTTTGCATAGTGCATCTTTAATGTTTTGCCACATTTTCGTAAATGACTGATCACTACACTATCATGTAATGATTATGTGCGATCTATTAATTAAAACACAGGGTAGAAATTAAATTTCATCATTTGACAGAAAGACACTTGAATAGGAAGAGTGTCTGGGAACGAAAGGAAACTGTTCTAAAGGGTAGAAATACTTTAGTCAAAAAACAAATCGTTTCGAAACACTCCCATGGCGTGAGATGCATATCAATAATGACTGCGTGGAGATATACTGTTGAATTTGCCATTTTAGGTCAGCAGAAGATTGCATCCAAACGGGATATGATCGCACTTACTTTTTTCATTGATTGATTGATTGATATGGATACTTATATAGCGCCTATCCTCGGTCGGAGATCAAGCTCTAAGCGCTTTACAAACAAGGGGTCATTTGCACAACAGGCTGCCAACCTGGGTAGAGCCGACTGACGGCTGCCACTGGGCGCTCATCATTCGTTTCCTGTGTCATTCGATCAGATTTCAGGCACGCACACATACACACTCAGACATGTGACATTTTACGTGTATGACAGTTTTGTTTATTCACCCCACCATGTTGGAAACCACACTCCGTTTTCGAGGAAGGGGGGAGGCAGGGGGGGGGGGTGTGCATGCTGGGTATGTTTTTGTTTCCATAACCCACAAAACGCTGACATGGATTACAGGATCTTTAACATGTGTACTTGTACTTGTCTCTGGTTTATTTCTGTACTTAATTTGGTATGGATTACGGTTAAAAGAAAAAGAAAAAAAAGAAATTTTTTTTTTGGTTGAAAATGTATTTCATGTCACCTCCCACTGTTTGACTAGCAATTCCTCATGTTGCAGTTGAGTCGTGCTTGTCAGCAGCACCTCTAGCAATCAAACAGAACAGAAACCACTATAGACGGGCCATCGTCAGAAGTTTAACTCTCTCCATACGAACGGCGAAAGAGACGACGTTAACAGCGTTTCACCCCAATTACCATCATCAAAATATTGCAAGCGGAAGGCTCTTATCCTGAAGACGTGAATGTTGACCAAGAATACCACAATTCTGACGACGGAAGCTAAAGGTTGGGTCATTCAGACACCCACTGGACATCCGAGGGGTCTGTGTAGAGGAGAAGAGAGGACTGGCCGTACTGAGTGAGTTAAAGACAAGCAGACAGCCAACACGAAAATATCAAACCTTATCATAGAAAAGAACATCAGAACATCAAGATAACTGTGAAAACAATCTTGAAGCATTCGGACATGAGTAAATTAAAACAGTATCTGATGGCTCTTTCTGAGCAGAAGCCATTCTCTTGCATGACCTGTGGCAATGTATTCAAATGGAAATCCTACTTCATTTCAATTCACACAGGACGAAAGGCACATGTCTGCACAAAATGTGGACAACCATGTGATCGGGACGACCGTGTAAAGAGAGCTGCTTTAGTCTGTTCAGGACAGAAAGCTGGTCATAATATTATCATGTTTGACAATCGGGACACTTTCAATGAACTCGGGATGTTTGGAAACAGTGATACAGACACAGACCTCCGGGATATTTTTCAGGACCATGTCTTGCCAAGAAACACTGCTGAAACAGACGCAGGCTATAGTGATGGACTGGCTGATAACGAGGACATTTCCCAAGATCATGGGGAAGCGGGAAATAGTGTTCCTACAGAGACAGACCTCCTGAACATCAGTGTCACTGAAAACACTTCTTGTGATCCTTGTGCAACTGAAAACAATATTGACATCAATGCAGATTATCTCGATAGACTGACTAGCAATCACGATAGCTGTCTGGAACATGGTGTGATTGGAAACAGTGTTGATATGAATATAGACAATTGTGATGTGGTAGCTAATCTGTAACCAAGACACTTCCCAAACTGCCGAACTCGGTCAAGACACAACCGCGCATAGTTATGTTCGACTGTCCGACATAACCACACCAACGAGAAGTTACACAAATGCACAAGCTGTGGTAAAATGTTCGGAACGAAAAGCATCCCAACTTAGCATTTGCTGGTTCATTCGCAGGAAAAGGCGTTCTCTCGCATGGAGTGTGGACATACATTCAGATATAAATCCATTTTAATTCAGTGCATATCACTTCCGTTTAGAAAAAAAGCATACATCTTGACGTATTGTGGAAAAAAAATTCAGACTTTGGGGTCAATTAAAGAGATATATTCTATATCATACAGGGGGGAAAAACCGCGCTTCTGCACATTTTAACCCGTACAGGAGAAAAACCACATGTCTGCATGTAGTGTCAAAAAGCATTCCGACAAAAGAAAATCTTGAGCGCACTCATTTTAACTCACACAGGAAACAAACTGCATTCCAACGTAAAGTTGAAAAAAAAAGATTGATGTAAAAGAATGCCAGAGTGAGGAAAAATGTTCAGAGTGGTCAATTTTTGCCTCCATATCTCTTCACACAAACAGCACAAACCTTATAGGCTTTACAAAAGGCATTTACCGAAAAGCCTTTTAAAATAGCGTGTGTGCCTGTGGTGGGTGAGGGGGGTGGGGCTTGTGGACTGTTGATATTTAAGATGATAGCAGTTTTTCATGTTTAGTGGTGTCCATAATACCTTTGTAGCTGACACATTTTAACTCACACAGGAGACAAAACTGCATTCCAACGTAAAGTTGAAAAAAAGATATTGATGTAAAAGAATGCCAGATGGAAAATGTTCAAAGAGGTGTCCGTTTTTGTCTCCATATCTCTTCACACAAACAGCACAAACCTCATTGGCTTTACAAAAGGCATATACCGAAAAGCCTTTTAAAATGGCGTGTGTGCCTGTGGTGGGTGAGGGGGTTGGGGCTTGTGGACTGTTGATATTTAAGATGATAGCAGTTTTTCATGTTTAGTGGTGTCCATAATACCTTTGTAGCTCACACATTTTAACTCACACAGGAGACAAAACTGTATTCCAACGTAAAGTTGAAAAAAAGATATTGATGTAAAAGAATACCAGATGGAAAATGTTCAAAGAGGTGTCCGTTTTTGTCTCCATATCTCTTCACACAAACAGCACAAACCTCATAGGCTTTACAAAAGGCATATACCGAAAAGCCTTTTAAAATGGCGTGTGTGCCTGTGGTGGGTGAGGGGGGTGGGGCTTGTGGACTGTTGATATTTAAGATGATAGCAGTTTTTCATGTTTAGTGGTGTCCATAATACCTTTGTAGCTAGTATGCGTGCGATGATGAAAGAGAAACTGCTATGTGAATAATATATTGTTCGTGTGATACCCAGTCTTAAGGTACTTTGTCGATATAAATATTATCTGTGCATTCTAAACTCTAAGGCTAGTGGATTATGACTGGTATCAAAGAGCATAGAAGTACTGGTTTTTTTTTAGATTGTGTCCATAATATTTTTGTGGTCAGCAAGTGTATGGCTATGAGCAAGAAGCTCCTCTTCTTCTTCTCTCTTCATTTCTTCCCTACTTTCTTTAGTTTCTTGTATCATTGTTTTTTGTTTGTTTTTTTCCTTCACTGCCTCCATCCTTATTTCTTTCTTTTCTTCTCTAAACGTTACTATTTCCTGTATCCAGACTTGACCTTGCAAAGAAGTGTGGAGATTGGTACCTCTGACGGTGTGCCCTTTTTATGACAAGGTGTTCATGGCACGCACACTTGCAAGGTACATTACAGATCTCTTTTTTCTTTCTTTTCTTTTTAATGTCCAGTTTCCATTGATTTGATTTTTCAAACGCTTTTTATTATGAATTTGGTGTAGTGTCATTCTTTTTTCGTCAATAAAGTACTTGAATGGTTTTTGTGTGGTGTAATGAGAAGATTTTTTACAAATGCTCTCTCTCTCTCTTGTCTCTCTCTCCCTCCTTCTCTCTCTCTCTCTCTCGGGCTTCCGGCAAGAAAGGTGGTATGAGTGAGAGGCTCCGCATATAATTCCCGATTTAAGCAGACACTGAAACATATAAGTCTATCATCTGTGACAGAAAGTCTGTCGAAAAACAGTGACGTAAAAAAAAAAAAAACCACGTCAAGATAATAGATCTAGCATGTTGGAGAGCCAGAACAGTTTGTTTTGACAGTGCCGCGAACACGACTCTGAGAGGTCATGGGATGCGTTCAGTACAGAAACTGGTCAGCGAGGTAATGGTCAGCGGTGTGACCACCGGCGATGTGGTGTGTTACCTCGCATGCTAAAAACATTCACTCAAACATCCCTACACAAACACATGCATATAATTTGAAACACAGGTAAGATAGAAAAATTAAGAGGTCATTTCACTGAATAAATCAAGAAATGTATCGGATATAAAAAGATAAAAACGAAATAATGATGACGACAAAAATGTAGACTATTGAAAAACGCACACAAGCACTCATGCGCATGCATACATACATACAAAAACACACACACACACACACACACACACACACACGCTCGTACGCACACACACACGCATGCACCGACAAACGCACGCATACCCAGACACACTACTCACGCACTCACGCAATGACACACACACATACACGCACATACAGGCACATACACACACGAACACAAATCAACAATCAAATATTGCAAACTAACTACTACATTACATGGTAAACAGTTCCTGCTCAGCATTTCCTCGAAGAAACATTGTACATAACATATATGAATTAAACTAGAAAGATTAAACAAATGTTCACACACACACACACACACACACACACACACACACACACAATTTCAGACAGACAATTAGAACACAAATGCACGCACATTAACCGAATAACTTGTTTTCAACATTATACTGACAATAATTAATAACCTTCAATAATGGTGCACGAATTCACACAGACATACAGACACACACACAAACACACACACATAAACACACACACACATGACACACAAACACACACGTACACACACATGCATACACATTGTACACACATGCGTACACGCATACGCATACGCATCCGTCTAAATAACACTTCTAGCGAATATACGTTAAACTGAAGAACGAACACACACACACACACACACACACACACACACACACACATCTACGAACGTACATGCACACACGCAAAAATACACATGGATGCACTCACCCGGGAAATATTAACAAGCCTGCACACGAAGAAACAACCCGACACATACATGCATGCATACATACACCACACACACACATGCATACACGCAGGTGCACACACATAAACACACACGTGCGTGCACATGTCTATACACACATACACGCGCGCACCCCCCCCCCCCCCCCATCCCCCCCCCCCCCCCCCCACACACACACACACACGGCATGCTAACTGTGCATGTCCATGCTTTCAATGACAATGAAAGCAAATCTGAACTGAACTCTCTCATGTTTTCCGTGTACACACTGCAGTCTTTTGTCTCTGCCATACACTCAGTTTCTGGACATCAGTCACATTGGAAGGACGGATCAGGCAAGTGGCGCGTTTTGTGCTTTCTGTCTCTGTCTCTCAGTGTTTCTCTATCTGTCTGTCTGTCTGTCTCTCTTTCCCTCTCTGTGCATTTCTGTTTCACTGTCATACCTTGTTTGAAGTGATCCTTATTCCGTCAAAAGTTAGTAAACGACAATCACAAGATCAACCTTGATGTTTAACAGAGAGGGGTTTGTTTCTTCAAGAGTTTGCGCACGGATATATCTATTCATTGGCAAGAAAAGACAGAAATCTGGATATGTGATAAAGCTTAACAGGAAGCAGAAAGTGGGGGGTGGACTGAAGTTTTTCCCACTTCTGCACAAGGCCATTGCTAGACAAGCACATTCATGACTAAAGTTCACTCTAATTCCACCTAGAGATTATCAAAGCAAAGGCTTACACAAAAGGAAGTCTTTTTGGAATGTACTGTGTAAGCATGTTTAAGCTATGCTGTGATATGATATCCCTCCATGTGTACATCGTTCATAAATCTTTAAACAGATTCCTCTGTGTGAATATGTATGTGTGTGCATGCGTCTGTGATTTCTGTGCGTCTGTGTGTATTTTATGTGTGCATATGTGTGCATGAATTCGATCGTGTATGTGTGAGAAACACACAGAGAGAGGCAGGGACAGGGTCAGAAACAAATATTTACATATTGTCTTCAAAACTCGATTAACAACAACCACACATGCCGCCCGAAATAAAACTGCTTCTGCAACAATCCACATTAACACACACAGACACACACAGACACAGACACACACACACACACACACACACACACACACACACACACACACACGCACGCACGCATTCACGCACACCGCACAAAAATACTTTTATTTACACACATAGTTACAGAATACATGGAGAGAGAAGAAGAGATGGCACACACACACACACACACACACACACACACACACACACACACACACACACACACACACACACACACACACACACACACTAATGCAGTATCTCACACAGAAACAGTGTGTCATGGAAATTTGGATTGTTGCAGATGACTTCCACCAACCAAGACTCCCTCATCAGACATCATCACCAGTTTAGCAGTGCTGACATTGCCACAAACATGTCATTGGTACCAAGCTATACAACATCAAACGACTATGACTCAACTGGACACATCCAGAATGCAGTTGGAAACACCAACTATGAAACTGGATATATCCATAAAACTGAAGGATATATCAAAGATTCGTTTTCCTATAGCTATGGCTGCAATGGACACAACTATGACATCACTGGCTATAGTAATGTTATGAATGCATCCAACCACAATGTTAATGGATACAATTACTGGAGAGATGGATGTATTCACGACATCACTGGATACAACTATTTCACAAATGGATCCAGTCACTATGTCGATGGATACAGCAAGACTACAAGTGGACCCAAATTTGACACAGTTGGGTACAACCGTGATGCAAATAGATCCAGCCATGACATCACTGGACACATGCATGGTACATATGGATACAGCCAGAGTAGAGATGGATCCAGTCATGACATTCTTGGATACAACGAGAGCACAAACGTATTCAACCATACCTCCACTGGATACCAGCACAGTACAAATGGATCATGTCACGTCATCACAGGATACTCCCATGACACAGATGGATCCAGCTGTGACGTAAGTACATACAACATGATAACAGTGATTATGCACATGATGCTATGACGGTAATATTAGAAATACAAATAAGAAATACAGATAAGTCGATAAACCTTGAAAGTACTGATTATGCACATGAGTGTGGAGTGGTGGCCCAGAGGTAACGCGTCCGCCTAGGAAGCGAGAGAATCTGAGCGCGCTGGTTCGAATCACGGCACAGCCCCCGAAATTTTCTCCCCCTCCACTAAACCTTGAGTGGTGGTCTGGACGCTAGTCATTCGGATGAGACGATAAACCGAGGTCCCGTGTGCAGCATGCACTTAGCGCACGTAAAAGAACCCACGGCCAACAAAAGGGTTGTTCCTAGCAAAATTTTGTAGAAAAATCCACTTCGATAGGGAAAACAAATAAAACTGTCACACAGGAAAAAATACAAAAAAAATGGGTGGCGCTGTAGTATGGCGACGCGCTCTCCCTGGGGAGAGCAGCCCGAATTTCACACAGAGAAATCTGTTGTGATAAAAAGAAATACAAATACAAATATTACTGGATGAAACTATGATATCAGTATTGTGATTACAACTTTAACAAAAAAAAAGTACATAATTCCTGAACATCAAATTATAGAGGAGTATTGGGGTAGTGGTTATGCCTCCACGGATGACGTAAGAGAATACGAGGGCGCAGAATTGAACTCATACTTTAATTATGATTATCACTCTCCCCGGGAGGAGCAACTCCAATCTAACAGAGAGCTGTCTGTTGTGGAAAAACGTACTACAATACAATAATTATCATGCCTTGTCTGTGAAGCTCATGTCCATACTTGCACACAAGCAGATACACTTACATTTACACACACACACACACACACACACACACACACACACACACACACACACACAAACAAACACACATATACATGCATACGCACGCACGCACGAGCATACTTACATACATTCTCTCACACAGGAACCAGTGTCTGTTACAGATGACTGCCAACAGCCAAGACTCCCTCATCAGACATCGTCACCAGTTCTGCAGTGCAGACATCACCACAAACATGTCATCAGTACCCGGGTGTACAGCCTCAAGCCGGTATGAGTCAACTGGATGCACCCAAAATGCAACTGGAAGCATCAACGACGCAAATGTATATATCCATAATGTTTCAGGATGTACTCATAAAACTGAAGGATACATGCAAGATTTATCCGCCTACTACTGTGACTGCAATGGATACAACTTTGGCATCACTAGTTATAACGATGTTCCTAATGCATCCAGCCAAGATATCAGTGGATACAGCAATTGGACAATTAATGGGTATATTCACAGCATCACTGGAGACAACTACACCATAAGTGGTTCCAGTTATTATGTCAGTGAAAACAGTCAAAATACAAATGATTCAAACAATGACATCAATGGGTATAACTGCCATACAAATCAATCCAGCCATGACATGACTGGACACGTGTATGATACATATGGATACAACCACAATACTGGTGGATCCAGTCTTGACGTCTCTGATTACAACAAGGGTACACACGGATTCAACTTAGGCATTGCTGGATATCTGCAGAGGACAAATGGATCAGAACACGACATCACAGGGTACTCCCATGGCACAAATGGATCCAGCCGTGACGTAAGTACATACAACATGATAACAGTGATTATGCACATGATACTATGACGGTAATATTAGAAATACAAATATACATATCTATAACAGAAGTGGAAACGTGCATAATTCTTGTGGTCCTGTGTGTAGTATGCATTTTAAAACGCCCATGGCAAGAGAAGGAATTGTTCCTGTCAAACTATGTGGAAAAATCCAGTTTGTTCGTAAAACAAATACACTTTCCGATAGGGAACGAGAAAAAAATAGTGTCTGTGCACTGTTGCGACGCACTCTCCCTGGGGATGGCAGCCCGAATTTCACATGGAGGAAGCTAATGTGACAAAAAGTAATACAATAATTCTTTTGCATTGTCTGTGAGGCTGATGTCCACTTCTGGTTGGGGTGTGGTTTACATGACAGTGACAGCTGCTGTCTGGCTCTTGCCGGCTGTTTGCACGACATTTGGGGAGAGGGACACGAGTATGAGGTTATGATTTGCGCAGGAAAAGGTGTGTGGTCAGTTACGTGGCAGGCCTCGGATGAAATAGGAAGGTACAAATTTTTGTTTGTATTTTGATGTAGATTTTTGTTGCTGTTTTTTTTTTGTTTAGCTTGATTCAATGAATATTTCTTCGTTTCCTCCCTATGCCTTGCAATGAGCACATGTTTCAGTTTCAGTTTCTCAAGGAGGCGTCACTGTCATCTTATTCCTGGGCAAATAAGCACAGCTGGTACCTCTTTGGTCTCTCCTCCCCTCCTCCTTTTCCTATGTTTCTCTCTCTGCCTCATATCCCTCTCTACTCTCTTTCTCTTTCCCTCCCTACCCCTCCCTCCCTCTCTCTTTTTCTCTCTTTCACCCACTCTCTCTCACTAGCTTGCTTGCTCTGCCCCTCTGTACGTGTGTGTCTCTCTCTGTCCCTATCTGTCTGTCTGTATCTGTGTCTATATCTGTGCCTCATCCATGTCTCTGTCTCTTACCCTCTGTCTGTCTCTTTCATCCTGAACACATTTCCCATCTGAGAACGGTGCAGTATACTTCGTGTAATAATGAAACTTAAACTTGATTTTTTTTTTTTTTTTTGTTCTCTTTGTGTAGGTGATTCTCTAAATTACAAGGCCACTGTACAGAGCGTTATTATCTTAGATTTTTTTTTTTCTCAAAAATTGAAGCCATTTTTCAGTATTTGCTGTAAAGCATGCCGCATCAATCCAGTCTGTTTAACCAGTTTCATGTTGTTGCAGACGAGTCCAGCTTGCCTCACTGGGGACCTCCTACAATTAAACAACACAGAAACCACCACAGACAGGCCATCATTGGACGTTCAAGTTCCTGCAGACAACCGATGTGACAGTCAGAATCAAATACAGTCTTTCAACCAATGCACTGTACAAAACAACTACCCTGCTCCCGAGGAGAAAGGCCAAACAACTGCAGAGAACTATGGTACAGTTAAATACAGCAGTGATTTCAGTGAAAGCAACTTTGCTACAGCTTTGGAGAACAGTGACAGAACCAGAGACAACAAGAACGACACAGCCGGAGCTTGTCAACATACGGCTGAAGCCAGATATGTTGCAGCAGAAGCCACCCATGCTGTAACTGTACACAACAGTGATGCAACTGGAGACAGCTGTTGGGCTATAGAACAGAACTGTGACACAGCTGGGAATAAACAAAACACGGCTAGTGACGACAATGGAGGCACAAATTATGACATTCTGATTGACAATCAAGAACATAATCCAAATGGAAACAGTGCTGTCTCAAACACAGACCAACGTGGAGCTGTTTTGATAATCAAGAAGCCAGACAACACTGATTTTTCCAAGGACACAGAAAAAGGTGTTGGCACATACACAGTCCAACTTGATAAACTGTTTGACAACCAAGACATTTTCCATGATCATGGTGTAACTGGAATCAGTGTTGTCGCAAACACGGACATTCACAACACTAAAGTTGACTCACAAAACACGTCCCGTGATCAGTGTACTACTGAAAACAGAACTAACATCATAGCAGATCAGTTTGATGAATTAGTTGACAATCACGGCAGTTACGTGGAACATGACGTAAATGGAAACACTTTTGACATAAATACAAATCAGTGTGATGAGATTGCTAATCAAGACATTTCCCAAACTTCCGTGCTCCGTAAAGACACAACTAAAAAGAACCATAGGCATGTTGGAAGCAATCATACTACTCACGAACATAACCACACGAAAGATAAGGGTGATACAGACAGACGTACTGTATCCCATGCAGCAGAAAAACGACACGTCTGCATGTTCTGCGAGAAAGCATTCAAATATAAAAGTAATTTATGCAGACACATTTTAACTCATACCGGAGAAAAACCTCATGCCTGCACAGTCTGTAAAAAAACATTCAAACTCAAGAGTCATTTAAACCGTCACATTTTGACCCATACTGGAGATAAATCGCATGTCTGCATGTGCTGTGGAAAAGCATTCAGATTGAAGGAAAATTTAGTCCGTCACGTTTTAATCCATACCGGTGAAAAACCTCATGTCTGCATGTACTGTGAAAAAGCATTCAGACAAAAGAGTTGTTTAGATAGTCACGTTTTAATTCATACCGGTGAAAAACCACATGTCTGCATGTACTGTAAAAAAGCATTCAGACACAAGTTAAGTTTAGACAGTCACATTTTAACTCATACTGGAGAAAAACCGTATGTCTGCACTAATTGTGGACAAATATTCAGAAACAAGAGTACTTTATACAGTCACGTCTTAATCCATACCGGAGAAAAACCACATAACTATCTGCACAAAGTGTGGCCAAGCATTCAGACAGAAGAGTACTTTAAACAGTCACATTTTAACCCATGAAGAAAAGCGTTACTTGTGTGCAGAGTGGGAAACGGTTCAGAAAGAAGTATGATTCAGACGCACATCAGACACATTCATATGTCTGCACAAACAAGCATTCAGACAGAAGAGCTGATTAGTTAGTCACGTTTTTAGCGATACTGGAGATTTTTTTTCTTCGTTTGTTGTGTGTGAAATGGTTTGCTGGTAGGTTGAATATTCACCTTCATCTGTCCAATGGCACGAAATGATAAAGACGACCATCACATGTTCATAAAAGGTATTTGTGAAAAAACATAGCCTTAAATTGATGTCTGTGTAACTTTAATGCTGTAGGGAATGAGGGTGCGTGGGGGTGGTGGGGGATGGCGGGGGCTGAGGGGGGATGATGGCGGGGGGTTGGGGGGTCAGGTCCAGAGATCATTGGGTTACCGCTCATAATTAGGAGTATGGCAATATTCTTTTTAATGGAGTCCATAGTGTATATATGATCACTGATTAAGTCTGTGATGTTGAACAAGAAATTCTTCTTCCGTCCCTATTTTCTTCATTCCTACCGCTCAAAAAGAGTAAGTATTTACTATATATCCGAGCTTCACCTTTCAAGATAATGGGCTGATTAACTTTTTGGACGATATATCCTTTTAATGGGATAATGTTCATGGTACGCCCCATTCTTTTTCTCCTGTTACATGGATCTGAAAACAGTTTTAACAGATTTTACTACTGTCTACTAATTTGTTATCAAACTTTCTTCAATCTTTTTTTATGTGAATGTTCATGTGAGGTGAAGTAATTATGTCCTTGATATTTGTTCCGAATTCTATATTAATTTAAAAAGATCACATCACACGTACAAGCACACACACAAACACACACACATAAATACACACACACACACACACACACACACACACACACGCACGCACGCACGCATGCACACGCACATGAACGCACACACACATGCACAGACACAGACACAAACACACACACACACACAGACATACTCACACACACACACACACACACACACACACACACACAGACATACTCACACACACACACACACACACACACACACATATCTATAATCTCTCTCATCTTCGTGGTTAGCACGTACACATCTAATCTTATTCAGCCTGCTTGTGGTCCATCTTAGTATTTAGGAGGACAAATTGTAACATAAGTCAGCCCCACAGAAAAGTGACATCAGCGTAAACATTTTCTGTTTGGCTTGTACAAAGGTAAATCAGTTCACACAACTAACATACCATATGATGTCAGGTTTCTTTCTTCTATTTCTAAAGCATTTAATTATCCGGAATGATCTATGTGTGTATTGTGAAAATGGGATAATGTTCATGGTATGCCCCATTCTTTTTCTCCTGTTACATGGATCTTGAAACAGTTTTAACAGATTTTACTACTGTCTACTAATTTGTTATCAAACTTTCTTCAATCTTTTTTTATGTGAATGTTCATGTGAGGTGAAGTAATTATGTCCTTGATATTTGTTCCGAATTCTATATTAATTTAAAAAGATCACATCACACGTACAAGCACATACACACACACGCACGCACGCACGCATGCACACGCACATGAACGCACACACACATGCACAGACACAGACACAAACACACACACACACACACAGACATACAGACACACACACACACACACACACACACATACACACACACACACACACACACACACACACACACATATCTATAATCTCTCTCATCTTCGTGGTTAGCACGTACACATCTAATCTTATTCAGCCTGCTTGTGGTCCATCTTAGTATTTAGGAGGACAAATTGTAACATAAGTCAGCCCCACAGAAAAGTGACATCAGCGTAAACATTTTCTGTTTGTCTTTGTACAAAGGTAAATCAGTTCACACAGCTAATATACCTTATGGTGTGTGTGTGTGTGTGTGTGTGTGTGTGTGTGTGTGTGTGTGTGTGTGTGTGTGTGTGTTGTCATATTTTGGTGTGTGTATGTAACATAGATATAATGTTTTATGTTAACAAAAGCGTTTTTGTGAAGCACCTAGAGCAGATTTCTGGATAGTGTGCTGCATAAGTATCCATTATTATTATTATTATTATTATGATGTCAGGTTTCTTTCTTTATTTCTATTTCTAAAGCATTTAATTATCCGGAATGATCTATGTGTGTATTGTGAAAAGTGATATAATGGTTTGTGGATTTGTGCACAGATTTCGACAGATGACATTTTAAACATATAAATAAAACAAAGAAACCATCACTTGATTTTACTTTATTCGTTTGTTGTAAAGTCATTGATGACATAATTGTGTGTGTGTGTGTGTGTGTGTGTGTGTGTGTGTGTGTGTGTGTCTATTCCATTGTTGAAGTGTTCACGAAAAATGAAATAAGAGGGGAAAGGGAGTTTTCTTTCTGCTGCCTTATCATCTGTTCTGTTTCGGTGGCATTAGTCCCAAGCTGCTCATTCCGATATCTCCACACACTACCACTCCGGGTTCGTCTGCCACAATTCTTGGTGCTGGAAGTCCATATGCATTACCGATGATAGGTCACCATACAACAGTAACAAATCTGTGCTGCTACTGAGTCATTCTGGTGATGATCAGTTGTACTGTCAGGATTCAACAGACGCAGGACAGAGAGATATGATGAAGACACAGAATGTGTGTGTGTGTGTGTGTGTGTGTGTGTGTGTGTGTCTGTCTGTGTGTGTCTGTGTGTCTGTGTCTGTGTGTCTGTGTGTGTGTGTGTGTCTGTGTGTGTGTTTGTCTGAAGCACAAAGACGAGAAACAGTCAGCTCGACAGACATGAGTGTAAGTGTGTTTATGTCAACCAGAGTCATTTTGACAGGAGAGAAAGGATGTCTGCCATACTGAATCACAAATACTTCATTATCACAACAATTACTGCATTACCACACACACACACACACACACACACACACACACACACACACACACACACACACACATAAACAAACAAGCAAATAACAAGCACACACACATACATATATGTACACATGCTTGAATACACGTACACACACTGCACACACATGCAAGCATACAAGTGCACACACACAAACTCATGATGCACACACACAAGTGCTCCCTGCGCACGCACACACACACACACACACACACACACACACACACACACACACACACACACACTAACCTGCCCAAAATCAAAGACACTCAAAACACTTCACGTGACGATTGTGCAGCTGAAAATAGAATTGACTCCAACACATACCACCTTCATAAAGTAGCTGTCAATCAAGACTTAGGACATGCTGTAATTGGAAATAATGTTGACATAAATACAGACCATTGTGAAAGGGTTACCAATCAAGACATTTCCCTAACTGCCGAGTTTTTTCAAGACACAACTAAAAAGAGCCAGTGTTATACTGGAAATAACCAGGCTGCTCACGAACATAACCACACGAAAGAGAAGGATGATACAGACAGACGTACTGTATCCCATACAGCAGAAAAACGACACGTCTGCATGTTCTGCGAGAAAGCATTCAAATATAAAAGTAATTTATGCAGACACATTTTAACTCATACCGGAGAAAAACCTCATGTCTGCCCAGTCTGTGAAAAAAACATTCAGACACAAGGATAATTTAATCAGTCACATTTTAGCCCATGCCGGAAAAAAACTGCATGTCTGCATGTACTGTGGAAAAGCATTCCGACGAAAGAAACATTTAGTCTGTCACGTTTTAATCCATACCGGTGAAAAACCATATGTCTGCATATACTGTGAAAAAGCATTCAGACAAAAGAGTTGTTTAAACAGTCATGTTTTCATTCATACCAGTGAAAAACCACATGTCTGCATGTACTGTAAAAAAAGCATTCAGACACAAGTTTAGTTTTGATCGTCATATTTTAACTCATACTGGAGAAAAACCGTATGTCTGCACTAATTGTGGACAAACATTCAGAAACAAGAGTACTTTATACAGTCACGTCTTAGTCCATACCGGAGAAAAACCACATATCTGCACAAAGTGTGGCCAAGCATTCAGACAGAAGGGTGCTTTAAACAGACACTTTTTAACCCATCAAGGAAAGCGTTACTCGTGTGCAGAGTGTGGGAAACGGTTCAGAAAGAAGTGTGATTTAGATGCTCACATTTTGATGCATACCAAACAACAAAATATGTCTGCACAAACTGTCGACAAGCATTCAGACAGAAGGCTTGTTTAGTTAGTCACATTTTAAGACATACTGGAGAAAATCCTTATTCGTAAAATTTTCGCCGTCATCTGTCCAATCACATTTTAAGCCATACTGGAGAAAACCCTTATTCGTAAAATTTTCGCCGTCATCTGTCCAATCACAGACAATAATATAGATAAGCATCACATGTCATGAGAGGTATTTACAAAACCTATTGCCTTAAAATGACATATGTGTGAATCTGATGCTGTAGGGAATGAGAAGGGGATGATTGGGGGGTGGGGGGGGTGGGGGGGGGCTCCAAGATCTTCAAATCATCCCGAGGGACACAGCCACGGATCGAAAAAAAACCCCAAAAAACCCTTCTCTGTTGGCGATCGAACATGCGTCCTCCCTGTCGCCAGTCAGTCCATGACACAAACCAATTCACCACAGGGTAGAGGAAGGACGAGTGTGATAGTCAGACAGGTGTGAAGATGCAATGTGTGTGTGTGTGTGTGTGTGTGTGTGTGTGTGTGTGTGTGTGTGTGTGTGTGTGTAGGTGTGGGTGTGTGTGTGACTGTGTATGAAGCAGAAAGACGAGACAGTCAGTCACACAGATGGAAGTGGAAGTGTAAGAAACAAACAAAAACACAGTAAAAAAAACAAACAAACAAGCACATGCACACATGAGTGCATGTATGTATATACATCACACACACACACACACACACACACACACACACACACACACACACACACACACACACACACACACACACACACACACACACACACACACACACACATCTACCAACGCACAAGCTCACACGCAAAAATACACATGGATGCACTCACCCGGGAAACATTAACAAGCACGCACACAAATAAATAAACAAACCAGCAAGCATGCACGTGTGCATATACATGTATTTGAAAACATATGTTTCATTATATTAACTGGCATTACAAATCTCTGTCTTTGTCTCTCTGTCTCTCTCCATGTCTCTGACGGTCTTTCTCCATCTCTTTCCCTCTAACTCTTTCTTGTTTCTACAACTGCTCAAATGGCGTTATTTTTATTGCTTTTTTTTGGGTAACATGTGCATGCTTATTGCAGTTCATATTGTTCTTGCTTAATCATTATCTTGACGTATATTCAAGTTAATTTTCATCTCTCTCTCTCTCTCTCTCCATTTGGATGGTTAATCTCGATATTGTAAATATTTGATGTGTTCGTACTGATATGATGGGTTTTGATGTTCAGGCATTATGAAGAAATTCGAAAGAAATGCTTAATACTTAACGGTGAAAACTTAAAGAACATGAACCTTACTAGCATGCTTTTGATAGATGATGAAGTAAAAATAAGATCACTAGCGAAATTTATCACCCTAGCTTGGGATTGTCAGAAAAAGAAATTAAGTTCGGAAGCCTTATGGTTATCGAAAAAATAGTTACCCAAACACCAGTTCCACAGTCTATAATTCTGAATGACTTTGTGTGAAGTTGGATGGTCGAGCTTTTTTATTTTCCTTTTTAATCTTAGCAATATGTTGTATTTTATGATTTTGTTGTTGTTGTCGTTGTTACTTTTTTACCATTGATTTTCTTTTTACTCTCAGCAATGTGTCAAATTCTCTGTAAACCACCTTTATTCTTTTGTTCATACATTGTCTCCCTTGCCAAAGGATAGTATTGTCAATTGCAATAAAACAATGTCTGTGTCCGTGTCTCTCTCAGGGGGTATAATTCAAACGGGTCTAATTCAACTGGACACATCCACAATGCAACTGAAAACACCCCGGTCAGAAATGTATGCATTATTCAGTGTAGCTATACCATCTGTTCACGCAATAATAAAACATGGTGTCTGATTGATCCTGTGCTATCCCGTCAACGAGACAAGACAAGTAATGGTAATTCATTCCACTCTCTGAAATTAATATCCGTCACCTACTAATGAATACCTTAATCAATACCCAAAGGGCGTGTGGTATATATCACTTTTCAAGTCAAATCTCTCGCTCCCCCCCCCCCCTCCGCCCCCCGCACTCCTTGTTCCCCCTCCCACCAGACACCCCATCCGTGCCTCCCTTCGTTATATGGCGTCGAATATTTGTGACACGCATACACATTTTATAGAACAGACAGACAGACAGACATAGACAAAGAGATAAAGAGGAATAAGAGGAGGGTGCAAACAGTCAAAAGACTTTCTTTCTTTAAAAAAAAAAAAAAAAAAAACTCCTTCACCGACAAGTTTTTGTGGGAAAAACATCTCCTTCGGCCCCAAATATTTTAGCACTCAACGCTCTTAGTCACACTACAAAGTTCACGTGAAAACTACACAATGGACATGTTCACTTCAAAAACGATCGGGGTTGAAGGTGTGTCATTGTTCTATTGTGCAGGAAACTGGCTGCAGCTGTAAAAGCTTTTGTTACAATGTGATAAATGCCCCTTTTTACATAGTGTTGACTATAGCGGTGAATTGCCTGGTCGACTAAAGTCGCCTATAGCAGCGAAAGAGCTCAACACAAGAGGAAATAAATAAGCTAACCAGTTTTGAACATTTTTCGTCCATCCCCACCACACACCCCTCATCCCACAAAGAAGAAGATGAAAATGAAAGGGAAAGATGATGAACAAAATCAAGAGAGGGGTAGGGGAGAGGGAGAGAGAGAAGGAGAGAGAGAGAGAGGGGGAAGAAAAGAGAGAGGACGACCCGAATCTTGAGCCTTGGTTATAAGGGGTGAGAGGGAGAAAACCGTATGTGCATATTGCTGGAACGAGCCGACCGAAAATACTACTACTACTGCTACTACTACTAATGATGATGATGATGATGGTGATGATGATAATGATGATGATAATAATAGTAATTATGATAATAATGATGATGATGATAATAATAATAATAATAATAATAATGATAATACGATTACAATAACAATAATGATAGATAATGATAATAATAACAATAATAATAATATTCATCATCATCATCATACATAGACATAATATGGTAATGAGGATATTAACATTTTTCACTGTGTCTCAGATGAGATGTTCTGGCATGCCCAATCATAAGGCACTGTATTCATCTTTCCGTACAATTTCAACTTAGTCAAATTAACCACGACTATATAATGCAAATGTTTCGAGTGAGGTAATCCATTTCTGGTTTTGGCGATACAGAAAAAAATGACTGGTTGTTCCACACATGTTTTGTACGTTCGTTATACGTCTGTGTGTCTGACTATCTGTTCGTCTCACTCTCTCTGTCTGAGTATCTCCATCTCTAACTCCAGTCTCTATGTCCGTCTCTCTCTCCGTCACACACAGACACACACACTCGCACGCATTCACGCACGCACACACGCACACAATCACACACACACACACACACACACACACACACACACACACACACACACACACACACATACTCACAACACATACACTGAAATACACACATATGCACGCGTGCGTACACACACACACACACACACACACACACACACACACACACGCACATGCGCACAATACCCACACATACATACAGGGCATATGCAATTTTGATTGATCAGTATTAATTTTTGGATTTCTCCTGTTGAACATATCATTATCGTATCTGCAAGCATTCGACTTTGGTTTCATGTATGTTGAGCGAATCAGATTCAGTGCAATTGCTATATTGTTTATATCCATTGGGACCCGTCTCATTGCGAAATTCATTTTGCAGAGATGATCGGAAATCACTGAACAAGGCACATTTCATTAATTTTATTTTGTTTTTTTATTTATCATTATCTGTCTTTATCTGCCTTTTTTTGTTTATTAACTTATATTTTATTTTGCTGGCTTTGTTTTGTTTCTCTAATATTTCTTCACCTCTTTCATCTCTGCAACATTTGGTAGGATACTGAGCCCTAAGCGAAGGCCAAGCTCACAAAAACTGTCAAAAGTGGCAAGTAAATTCCAATATTAGCCTTTTTTTTATAACCTGGTTGACGCTGACCATCAAAAAAAAAAAAAAAAAAAAAAGAAAGAAAGATCTTTTGCAATTACATAGTGATAACAAATTGACGAACGGACAACCGGCTGCGCTCAGTGCCTGTTAGCTACAGTGTTTATACAACAACCAAAATCGTGAAACACAAAACTGCAATTTCTGGTGCCCAGCTGCCGTTCATACACAGTGACAACTGTGACAAGCATTGTCGATAGAGCATCGGACGTAGAGAGGGAAACAATTCCAGGCTTGTTTTGATAGAACACCTGCCGATCTGTGGCAATGCTGGAAACACATCAGTACAGTGAAGTACAGTGACTGGTCAATGAAACATCGCTCTATCTCAAAGACAACAAAGAAGCATCAACACCAGGTCTCTTGGAACAAGCTCCCTGATAACCTCCGTCATTCTGATTCCCTCGCATCTTTTAAATCTCGTCTCAAAACTCACCTTTTCCCTCAGCAGTAAGTTCAATTGTGGCAGGTCCACTTCCTTTGCGTTAGCTGTGCTTGACTATGTATGTATACATATGTATGTGTACATAACTACATGCATGTATATGAATGCGTATTGTGGGCGCGTGCGTTTATGTAAGTTTGTGCCTGCCTATGTGTGCGTATGTGTTAGGGTAGCTGTTAGATACACATGTATTGTTAAAATGTATGTACGCAGCGTGTGTGTGTGTGTGTGTGTGTGTGTGTGTGTGTGTGTGTGTGTGTGTGTGTGTGTGTGTGTAGTCATATTTTGGTGTGTGTATGTAACATAGATGTAATGTTTTATGTTAACAAAGCGTTTTTGTAAAGCACCTAGAGCAGATTTCTGGATAGTGTGCTATATAAGTATACATTATTATTATTATTGTCGTGAAAGTGATCATGATGATGGGGAAGCAGCTAGCTAGCTAGCTACGTAGAACTCACTGGCAGTGATCGTGAAACAGTGATTCGAATTTTCGTGGTTTTCATAGTACAGACAAAAGTTCAGGTTGTTTCTTTCGTGGACAAAAGAGGTTATGAAAATATCTGCACCCACGTAAAATCACTTAACCCTTTCAGTCCTCTAGGGTCGTCTGCCTGTGCAGCCTTCCCAGCCTGGCTGCATCAACAGGAAGGGGTGCTTCACTTCAATAGCTACATGTGGAGTGATGGCCTAGAGGTAACGCGTCCGCATAGGAAACGAGAGAATCTGAGCGCGCTGGTTCGAATCATGGCTCAGCCGCCGATATTTTCTCCCCCTCCACTAGACCTTGAGTGGTGGTCTGGACGCTAGTCATTCGGATGAGACGATAAACCGAGGTCCCGTGTGCAGCATGCACTTAGCGCACGTAAAAGAACCCACAGCAACAAAAGGGTTGTTCCTGGCAAAATCCACTTCGATAGGAAAAACAAATAAAACTGCAAGCTGGAAAAAAAAAAAAAAAAAAAAAAAAAAAAAAGGGTGGCGCTGTAGTATGGCAACGCGCTTTCCCTGGGGAGAGCAGCCCGAATTTCACACAGAGAAATCTGTTGTGATGAAAAGAAACACAAATACAAATACAAAAGTGAGTTAATGTAGGTTCAACTGTGAACAAAGTATTTCTGTAAGTCCCCCCCCCCCTCCCCACGCCCCCCCCCCCCCTTTTTTTTTTTTTTTACAGTGAGTTAATGTAAGTTAAAAAATGAACGAAGTATTTCTGTTAATTAAAAAAAAATTCATTCAACCCTGCGCCCGTTTGAGAGGCGTGCGCCGCTGATCGGCGTTCTCCGCCTAAGCCCGCCAACCTTCAGAAGCTGCCATTTTCCTATTTCTGTTTGTGTTTTAACTCACTCAGTACGGCCAGTCCTCTCTTCTCCTCTACACAGACCCCTCGGATGTCCAGTGGGTGTCTCAATGACCCAACCTTTAGCTTCCGTCGTCAGAATTGTGGTATTCTTTGTCAACATTCACCTCTTCAGTATAAGAGCCTCCCGCTTGCAATATTTTGATGATGGTAATTGGGGTGAAACGCTGTTAACGTCGTCTCTTTCGCCGTTCGTATGGAGAGAGTTAAAGAAACAAATATACTACATTCTTTATTTATTTATTTATTTATTATTATTATTATTAAATATTTATTTATTAATTATTATTATTATTACTTTATTTATTTTATTTTATTTTTATTGTTATTTATTCTTTTTTATTTTATCTTATTTTATTTATTTTTTGTTATTTTTACTTTATTTATTTTACCTTTATTGTTATTTATTTTTTATTTTTATGTTTTATTTTTTTATTATTATTTTTTTCTCAAGGCCTGAATAAGCGCGTTGGGTTACGCTGCTGGTCAGGCATCTGCTTCAGTGGCAGATGTGGTAAAGCGTATATGGATTGGACCGAACGCAGTGACGCCTCCTTGAGCTACTGATACTGATATTGATACTACATCCTTTGTCTTGAGACTTCAGCAATTTGTGTCAAAATTACATTTCAGTCATAATGTAAAGTTCGGTATTTGTATTTGTATTTGTATTTCTTTTTATCACAACAGATTTCTCTGTGTGAAATTCGGGCTCTCCCCAGGGAAAGCGCGTCGCTATACTACAGCGCCACCCTTTTTTTGTTTTTTTTTTGTATTGTTTCCTGCGTGCAGTTTTATTTGTTTTTCCTATCGAAGTGGATTTTTCTACAGAATTTTGCCAGGAACAACCCTTTTGTTGCCGTGGGTTCTTTTACGTGCGCTAAGTGCATGCTGCACGCGGGACCTCGGTTTATCGTCTCATCCGAATGACTAGCGTCCAGACCACCACTCAAGAAGACACTTTTAGAAAAAGCTTTACTAAAATACTTTGCTACTGGTTGAACCTACATTAACTCAGTTTCAGAAAAAAAAGCTTAACTGAAATACTTTGTAAATGGTTAAACCTACATTAACTCAGTTTAAGAAAAAGCTTTGACTGAAATACCCAGTTCACACTTCGTGTCTGTCCCTAGAATTCTGTTTGTGGATTCAAATATATAGATTTATAAATATGTTAATCTTTCTTTCCTCCCTTTCATAAAAAAAAACAAGAGAGGCAAGGCCTTCAAGACTCACTTGTGATACACTTAAAAAAAAAAAATCCAAGCTTTTTAAGATGAGAAAGATCAGTTTAAAGCAAATTAGGTCCTCTAGCATTAATTACAGAGTAATTTCCCTTTTTTACTATCTGCACCAAAACGTTTGCAAAATAAATAAAACTTCCATGCTTAGCAAAAGAAGTTCCTGTTTGAACAAAAAATGATAATAATGACTGCTCTTGTTGTTGGGTCAGAATATCAGATCAAAGTACCAAGTTTAGAGAATACAAAAAATATAAATATAACAGTAAATGCAGTTTGCATATAATTAGGCTTCATTTTATCTTTTTTCTTTTGTGTGCCCATCCCAGAGGTGCAATATTGTTTTAAACAAGATGACTGGAAAGAACTGAAGTTTTCCTATTTTTATGCCTAATTTGGTGTCAACTGACAAAGTATTTGCAGAGAAAATGTCAATGTTAAAGTTTATCACGGACACAGACACACACACACACACACACACACACACACAACCGAACACCGGGTTAAAACATAGACTCACTTTGTTTACACAAGTGAGTCAAAAACCTATTAAAATATCACCCCAAACATTTCATTTAGATTCGAGTTCCAAAGTTGTGGACATATTCGTGATATATTATGGCATGTGTATAACGTCATGAAACACAATGTATTTTGTGGCGTGACTGTCGTAGTTTTGCTGAGGAAAACACTTCACGGCTGTTAATGAAAAGACACCTTTACAAGCACAGCTGGGAGGGGAATGTAAATGGGGGCGAAACAAGGGGAGGATAGGGAGGGGGCAGGGGGGTGTGGGGGGGTGTATGG
>NC_134906.1:24946934-24966934 GCF_041734735.1 Babylonia areolata
GGGGGGGAGCGTGTTTTCCACGGTGATATGAGCATGTTGCTTAAGTCATTAAACCATTTGAATCTTGAATCTCTCTCCTTTCTCTCACTTTCTCTTTCCCTCCCTCTCTCTCCCTATCTCTACCCCTTTCTCTCTCTCTCTTTTCTTCCTCTCTCTTTCTCTCCTTTCTCTCACTTTCTCTTTCCCTCCCTCTCTCTCCCTATCTCCCCCCCACCTCTCTCTCTCTCTCTCTCCGCGTATATCAACAATACATACTGAACACAATGACTGAGGCAGACAAGCCGACAGTGCAGAGAAAGAAACTGAACAGACAGGACACGATCAGATGGACAGTTGTCATGACAGTAAGGACAAAAACTGAACAGACAGGACACGATCAGATGGACAGTTGTCATGACAGTAAGGACAAAAACTGAACAGACAGGACACGATCAGATGGACAGTTGTCATGACAGTAAGGACAAAAACTGAACAGACAGGACACGATCAGATGGACAGTTGTCATGACAGTAAGGACAAAAACTGAACAGACAAGACACGATCAGATGGACAGTTGTCATGACAGTAAAGACAAAAACTGAACAGACAGGACACGATCAGATGGACAGTTGTCATGACAGTAAGGACAAAAACTGAACAGACAGGACACGATCAGATGGACAGTTGTCATGACAGTAAGGACAAAAACTGAACAGACAGGACACGATCAGATGGACAGTTGTCATGACAGTAAGGACAAAAACTGAACAGACAGGACACGATCAGATGGACAGTTGTCATGACAGTAAGGACAAAAACTGAACAGACAGGACACGATCAGATGGACAGTTGTCATGACAGTAAGGACAAAAACTGAACAGACAGGACACGATCAGATGGACAGTTGTCATGACAGTGAAGACAAAAACTGAACAGACAGGACACGATCAGATGGGCAGCTGTCATGACAGTAAGGACAAAAACTGAACAGACAGGACACGATCAGATGGACAGTTGTCATGACAGTAAAGACAAAAACTGAACAGACAGGACACGATCAGATGGACATTTGTCATGACAGTGAGGACGATGTGCTATTATCAGATGAGCAAGAACAGAGGAGTCCATCAACATTGTTCAAGATATCATAAAGACAATGAAACTGATGACACCTACCAACATGTCCAGGACTCACTCAGCTCGTACCATCCACACGAACTGACAGCAGGCGAGACACAACACACAGTTGATGATGACCCTGGGAGACAGATCCACACAGTGATACGGACATGGGTTCTATCAGTTTCGATGATACGTTGTAGAGACGGGGGGGGGGGGGGGGGGCAGGGGGGGGGGCGGGGGGGGGGGGGGGGGGGGGGGGATCTCGTTGAGTAAGTGGGTTCTGTCTTCTTGAGGACGAAGGATGGACAACGACATCATAAAAAAAAAATATGAATACAGCAATGTTTTTCAACTGGTATGTTCCTGAACAGTGACTGGTAGGGGCAGTGTAAGGAAAGGGGATGGAAGGGAAGTAGGGATGGGGAAAGGGAGCACAAGGTTGAACAGGTGAACTGGAACACTGTGACGGGCGCAATAGCCGAGTGGTTAAAGCGTTGGACTGTCAATCTGAGGTTCCCGGGTTCGAATCACGGTGACGGCGCCTGGTGGGTAAAGGGTGGAGATTTTTACGATCTCCCAGGTCAACATATGCGCAGACCTGTTAGTGCCTGAACCCCCTTCGTGTGTATATGCAAGCAGAAGATCAAATATGCACGTTAAAGATCCTGTAATCCATGTCAGCGTTCGGTGGGTTATGGAAACAAGAACATACCCAGCATGCACACCCCCGAAAACGGAGTATGGCTGCCTACATGGCGGGGTAAAAACGGTCATACACGTAAAGGCCCACTCGTGTGCATACGAGTGAACGTGGGAGTTGCAGCCCACGAACGCAGAAGAAGAAGAAGAAGGAACACTGCACTTGCTGAGTAGGATCTAGTAATAATTCACTTATTTACCACTTCAAACGGTTGGGATTAGTACTCACACTTATGTCAGTACACTTAATCCGGCTGGTTGATAAGTCAAGCCGTTGCTAATGTTCCCACATCTCCGCTGGTACAACAATCTCACGACCGTAACAGGTAAAGGTCACCCTTCAGCAATAGGAGAAAGTCAAGGCGTGACGTAATTCACGGATGACGTCAAGTTGATATATATGTCATAATCCGCAATTTTGTGTCATAGGCTACAGTGCTTGCCTTTAGAATCAGAAAGAAAATAGAAATGGAAAAGAATGGAATTAATCAACAAAGCCTAAACACAAAGGATGCATAAAACCGTAGACTAGTAAACGTGAAACTACAATATGAAATGATGCATATGATCCACACACACACACACACACACACACACACACGCACGCACACACAAGGTGATCGATACCTTCAGCCCACATTAAGACACATACCACAGCAAACACTCAGCAGGAATGCAAGAAAGTAAACCCCTCATTAGCAATGTACATAGACACGTCGACAGTCATCAAGGCATGAAAAAAAGGCCATTATTTTTGCTGAACAAATCGAGATGACTTTTTCAAAAGCGTGTTATGTACGTAGATCTCGGAGTTTGTTTTTTGTTGTTTTTTTTGTTTTGTTTTTTGTTTTTTTTTTGTTTTGTGTGTGTGTGTGTGTGTGTGTGTGTGTGTGTGTGTGTGTGTGTGTGTGTGTGTGTGTTTTGTTTGTTTTAACACGCAACTCTCTGAACTGTGCGGAGCAACAAATGGCAACACCATGCATTATTTGTCTGGATATTTTATTCATTCCATCAACAGGGAAAAAAAAAAGAAAAAAGGTAAAATAATTGGCCTACTTTCATACTGTGATAATTGATTTTCTTTGCGGGTGCTACAATTTCGTAACTGGTCAGTAAATCGAGCAGCTAATATCTTTCTCATATTACCATGTTGTACTCCGATGTTTATGCATACCTTCAATATGCTCAGACACTTGAATTACATACTATTATAAAGGATATTTCTCTAATGTATTGTACAGGAAGAGATATGAGTGTGCCATGTTTTGGACTCAGTAAGACACATATATGTCTCCATTTCCCGCATATGTTTTGTGCCCTGAGGCTGATATACACAAAACCAGCTTCAGAGCTCCGGGTGGTTAAAGCGTTGGACTTTCAATCTGAAGGTCCTAGGTTCGAATCTCGGTAACAGCGCTATGTGGGTAAAGTTTGGAGGTTTTTCCGATCTCCCAGGTCAACATAATTATGGGCAGACCTGATAGTGCCTGAACCCTGTTAGTGTATGTATTCGCACGCAGAAAATCAATACGGACGTTAAAAATCCTGTCATCTTGTAATCCATGTCAGCGTTTGGTAGGTTGTGGAAACAAGAACATATCCAGCATGCACACCCCCGAAAACGGAGTATGGCTGCCTACTAGGGGGGTAAATAAGCAAAATAGTCATACACTTAAAATATTACATGTCTGTATCCGTATCATCAACACTCATACGTATGCGTGCATGTATGTAGGTTATATTTATATGTGTGTATCTATGCAATATTTTTACCAATTTGTCAATGTATTATTGTGAAAATATGTGAGCGTCCATGCATACATATGAGAGAGTGCATGTATTTGTTAGTGGTGATTTTGGGTTGTTGTTGTTGGGGTGTTTTTTTGTTGGTTTTTTTGTTGTTGTTTTTTTTTGTTTTGTTTTGTTTTGTTTTTTGTTTGGTGGTGGTTGGGTTCTTTTTTTCTTTTGTGTGTGTGTGTGTGTGTGTGTGCTTCTCTTTTTTCTATGATCTTTACGGGGTGTTTTTTTGTAATTCATTTTTCTCTTCTTGCCCTTGGGCCTGAATGAAAAGAAGTACGTACTGGTATTCTACTTCCCTTCCATAAACAAATTCGTTTTCGCTATATTTCAAAACAAACCATGTGAAGTGTGCTTGCGTTCCTGACATAATCTCCGTTTCTGTTCCTCCGTCCTTCTTACACTCCGCATTCCTCCTTCCTTTCTCTCGAAATAGAACCAAAACGTCTACAACATAACATCAACAACAACAAAATGCGCGACACTTTGTTTACTCAAAACAACCACGTAAGCTGTCAGCAGTATTGTTCTCATTCCGTGTAGCACATTCTCATTCAGTCGGACATAATAACATATCATATGTAATTAGAGGAAGCCATGTTACAATACAACGTGCGAAACGTCACCACCACTACTGCTGTTTCTCTGGGGGTATCACATACTATAATGCGACAGTTAACAGCCCTGGTATGGCCTTCGCGGTCGGCGAGACCAAACGGAAAAGGTAATTAATTCACCATCACACAGGTCTTTGTAACGGCTGTTCATGCAAATTATGCATACAGTGAACACTCACAAGGACATCGCAGCCTTCACATGGATTAGTGCGGCACAGGTCTGAAACCCAGATCCCATTTGCATTAACTCACTCAGTACGGCCAGTCTTCTCTTCTCCTCTACACAGACCCCTCGGATGTCCAGTGGGTGTCTCTATGACCCAACCTTTAGCTTCTGTCGTCAGAATTGTGGTATTCTTTGTCAACATTCACCTCTTCAGTGTAAGAGCCTTCCGCTTGTAATATTTTGATGGTTGTAATTGGGGTGAAACGCTGTTAACGTCGTCTCTTTCGCCGTTCGTATGGAGAGAGTTAAGAAAGTCTTGCCACCTATCATCCACACATTTCACACACACACACACACACGTTTGGGCGCGCGTTACTGTCCTGTCACCGCGACAAGTGATGGCAATTAATTCAGTTGTTTGAAATTAACATCAGTCACCTACTGATTGGGACCATACTTGATACCCAGCGGGTGCGTTATAGATAGATGCCACATTTCCAGTCCAAACTGCACAGAGTGAGAGAGAGAGAGAGCAGAGAGAGACAGTGACAAGGAGAAGGAGAGAGAAATGGAAACTAAAGGCTAGTGGTTAAAAAAAATGAGTGAGAGAGAGAGGGGGGGGGGGGGGCGGGGGGGGTAGAAGAAGAAGAAGAAGAAGAAGAAGAAGAATTAGTGAGTGGATGAGAGGGGAGAGAGAGGGAGAGAGAGACAGAGAGAAGAGAGAGAGAAGGGTGAAGAAGAAGAAGAAGAATTGGTGGATGAGAGGAGAGAGAGAGAGGAGAAGAAGAAGAAGAATTAGTGAACGGATGAGACGAGAGAGAGAGAGAGAGACAGAGACAGAGACACAGAGAGAGAGAGATAGAGAGGAGAAGAAGAATTGGTGGATGAGAGGAGAGAGAGAGAGAGAGAGAGAGAGAGAGAGCGACAGAGACACAGAGAGAGAGAGGTGAAGAAGAAGAAGAAAAATTAGTGGATGAGAGAGAGAGAGAGAAGAAGAAGAAGAAGAATTAGTGAATGGATGAGAGGAGAGAAAGAGAGAGACAGAGACAGAGAGAGGTGAAGAAGAAGAAGAATTAGTGGATGAGAGGAGAGACAGAGAGACAGAGAAAGAGACAGAGAGACAGAGAAAGAGACAGAGAGACAGAGGTGAAGAAGACGAAGAAGAATTAGTGGATGAGAGGAGAGAGAAAGACAGAGAAAGAGACAGAGACAGAGAGAGAGAGGTGAAGAAGAAGAAGAATTAGTGGATGAGAGGAGAGAGAGAGAGAGAGAGAGAGAGAGAGAGACAGACAGACAGACAGACAGACAGAGACAGAGATAGAGAGAGAGAGTATAACAAAAGTCTTGAGTCTTGATCACAAGGGATGAAAAGGAGAAATCCATATGAACATATTGTATGAACGAGCTGGCCGAAAGTACTACTACTGCTACTACTAATAACAGTAATGATAATGGAAATAATATACGGATATTTCTCAAAAAGCGCAATTCCACCAGAATAACCAGGCTCAACGCGCTAGACAAAATATAGATAAATGCAATAATAACAATCAATAAAACGAAACAATGAATATGAACACTTTCACGATCCATTTTCACGTGCCTTTACACGTCTCTTTGTTCACACACACATGACTCACCCCAACCACTTGGCGAACAAGTATCATCAAACCCATTTACAATTCCACTCAAATTCACTCCATCTGCCTACTCTCACTTCTATTCCGCCCTCTCCCCTCCCCTTCCCTTCAGAGAGAGAGAGTGTGGTGGGAGCGAGGGGCTGGGGGCGGGGCTGAGGGAGGGGCATGCGGGCGTGTATGTAGTTAGAGGAAGAAGTATGTCAAGATACATCTTAATTAACCCTTTCACTGCCAAACTCGCACTTAGAATATGTCAGATGTACATTCCCTATGACAACGCACAGCCACACCACCTGATATCCAATCATGGCATAAAACAAAAGCTGAAGACTAGCGTCAACATTGTGCCATTATTTGTTTCAGAAAATCCAGTACACACACCATCAAGAGCAGGAGCAAACGCAGCAACAAAAACGATGGATGCTGAATCCTTTGAAAAACATGGAGTTGAACTGTTGCGTTACGTCACTTCCTACCTGGAGAACATCCGGGATAGACCACCGTTCCCGGATGTGAAGCCAGGGTTCCTGCGTGAGCTGATTCCCGACACGGCCCCGGAGAACGCTGAGCCTTGGGAAGCCGTCTTCTCCGACATTGAGAGAGTCATCATGCCGGGGGTCAGTCCGCCCTCTTCCCGCCCCCCCCCCCCATCCCCAAGCCCCTCCCCTTCCTCCCCCGTTGATAGTGTCTGGCTGTATGTATGCATGTATGTATGTTTCACTGTCTGTCCCAATCTCGGTCTGTCTGTCCGTGTGTCTCTCTGTCTGCCTGTTTGACAGAGTGAGTTCCGAATGCCTGCGGTAAGAGAGGAGAACAGAGAATTATTTCATTTATTTCGGATACCTGTGATGAATACGGCAATTCAATTCGCATGTACCAAGCGTGGGTGAATCGTTGAAATGTGCGTGTTCAAATGTGTGTGTGTGTGTGTGTGTGTGTGTTGTGTGTGTGTGTGTGGTGTGTGTGTGTGTGTGTGTGTGTGTGTGTGTTGTGTGTGTGTGTGTGTGTGCAGTAACCTCTGAATCTGTCAGAATTCGGGTGAAATGGTGGTGGTGTTGTTTTTTTTAAACGAAGCCCTGACAGATCCTTATATCAGGTGGAAGAAAAAAACTGCTCAACAGTAATTTTCTTATTCTTAATTCAGTGGTCTGTGGTGAGAATCTGGAAAAAAGGATAGGTGGTTCGAACATGTTGACAAGGGTTTTGACGTCATCACTTAGTTACATCACGTTAGTAACTATTACGTTATTCACTTGAGCAGTCATGAAAATCAAACGAATGGTTGGCTGGATTGAGTTAATGTGTGCAAGAAACTTAACACAGTCTTCCAAGAGGATGGAAGGGAGCTGAGGTTGTAGGACCACCCAAGAAAAACTGGCTGGATTTAACTGTGTGCTGGGAACTTGGCACGAACATCTTCCAAAGGAATGGAAGGGTATCGAGGTGGTGGGACCACCCAAGAACACTGGCAGGACAAAGGGGCTGGGGGAACAAAGAAGCTGACAAAGGGGCTGAAGAGCTCCACGCTGGCCGACCGAGAGGACCCACAGAGTGGAGGGACCCCCTTTATTGGAACTGGTGTCTCAGTTCAACGCCGGAGGAGGTCTTCAACCATTTGACGCCACAGTCATCACGTTGATTACTCTGCCGCTATAACGGGGGTTGCGTCGAGGTGCCCAAGTGTCTCACCTGAGCTGAGTTGGTGGACGTTTGCTTTGTGGAAGAACACTGTGAGAGGACTACGTGTCACTAGCCTGCCTATTAGTTCGATCTTATTGTTTGGATCGCGTCGACAAAACAAAGTAGGCCCGTGGCGAAGTAGTTAGCGTCGCGGACTGACGGCTGGGAGGACGCGGGTTCGAATCCCAGCGGAGGTGGGTTTTTCGGCCCGTGGCCGGCTCCTACCCAGAGTTGAGTGCTGTGGGCTTAAATGGGGAGACTGGGACCACACAGTCGAGTGTCATCCACTTCAAGGATGCGTCTTTGGGTGTGTAGCTCTAATTACCTGACCAACACTGCAAGTGTCTGTATCTCTCGGGCCTGGTTAACGCCGGGATATCATTATGACAGGAAGCGTAGAGTACAGCCTTGATACGCAGTCCCAAAACCAAAACGGACCTCCATAGCAACATCGTCATCGTCATCCTCCTCCTCCATCATCATCAACATAAACAAAACAGTCTCAAAGTCTGTGGCCTTTCATGCCCTGCTCTCATGGTGACCTCAGTTTCGATACCCCTCCACTTCTGTGCTTGGGGTGAGTCCTGTCAATGTCTTCAGTGTCGGCAGATTCATGGGGGTCTGTTGTTTGAGGGACGTGGTGGCGGCCTCCGCTCTGGAGGGGACGCTCACTCAGTCTGGCTCAGCGACTAAGCCATTATTGTCGTTAGTAGGGGGCTTGGTAGGTGGTGTCCTAAGTACGTTAAATCAGAACAGGCATCACTGAACACCACCGAAGTGACTCCGCAGCAGTGCAGGGTTTCCTCTGGTGTGTGGCCTCCTGGCGACCAAACATCGATGGTTCCCTGCGCACTATCGACGCTGGAACTGTGACGGACGAACCCGGGTGTGGCCGTGTATGGGGTAATCTGAATGAGTGGCGTGGGAGCAGGGCCACTGAAACGGTACAGATGATGGGGCAGCACAAAAAAAGAGTAGTAAACAAACTGTGCAAGGTGAAGCGGACTCGCGACGCATCAGAAGTTTGTCCCTCG
Organism: Babylonia areolata; assembly: GCF_041734735.1. NCBI lineage: Eukaryota > Metazoa > Mollusca > Gastropoda > Neogastropoda > Buccinidae > Babylonia > Babylonia areolata. The sequence continues at coordinate 24,955,669 of NC_134906.1, forward strand.
TCAGGGTAAAAAAACCCTTTTTTTTGTTGTTTTTTTTGTTTTTTTTGTTTGTCTTTTAAGCTCAGGGGTACTTCCTTGCGACTATGTTCTTGTTTGCTGAGAGTGTGAGAGACTGAAGACTGTGAACTCGCTGTTTATTTTCCTTCCTTATGTATTCTGTCAGTCTCCTCAGTCATTCAGCAACAGTCTGTGTTTATCTGTTGTGTTTGTCTCCTCTTTGTCCCGGATTGATAGTCTCTGCCATTTTGTGTGTGTGTGTGTGTGTGTGTGTGTGTGTGTGTGTGTCTGTGTGTCTGTGTGTCTGTATGTCTTCCTGGGTTTGTCTGTTTGTCGGTCTGTCTCTCTGTCTATGTTTGTCTCCTCTTTGTCCACGATTGATGGTGTCTCTGCCTGTCTGTGTGTCTGTCTGTCTGTCTGTGCTTCGCTCCTCTCCTCCCGATTGATTCTCTCTCTGTCTCTGTCTCTGTCTCTCTGTCTCTGTCTCTGTCACTCTCTCTCTCTCTCTCTCACTGTGTGTGTGTGTGTGTGTGTGTGTGTGTGTGTGTGTGTGTGTGTGTGTTTCATTCTCCAATCACTGACATCCACCTTCTCCATTTTACATTTTGTGTTCGATCTTTTCCACATTCTGCTCTCTCTCTCTCTCTCTCTCTCTCTCTTTGCCTTCCTCAATTCCCACCTCTCACCCCTACACCTCAACCGCCCCCATTTCAGTTGAATATTCCTTCCCCTGCCATTGATTTTCACAAAGGACGATTTCTAATTAATGATAGTAATAATTACCATTATGATAGAAAAATTAATAATACAAATAATGATAATAATAATAATAATAATAATAATAATAATAATAATGATAACATCATTTATTTTCAGTTTAATATCATCATCTTAGATGAACAGACTATAAATGAATAAACGAAACGCATCTGTGTGTGTGTGTGTGTGTGTGTGTGTGTGTGTGTGTGTGTGTGTGATCGTCTGTCTGTCTCCTTTCTGTCCCCGATTATGTTTTTTTCTGTTTGTGATGTTCCACCTTTCCGTTTGTTTGCTCCTAACTTTATGGGTTTTTTTTTTTCCTTTTCTGCTGTTACATCGATCCGCTTTATATATTTCCATGTGGCTTGTACGACTGTTTCAACCTTTTCTGTACACTTCTTTGTCATTGATGCTTCGTTAGTCACCTTCCCTGTAAATTTTCCTGTCATTTCTGCTCTAATATCAACCTTCCCCGAGTATTTCCTGTTATTACTGCTCTTAATTCTACCTTCTCTATGTATGCCTTTTGTTAAGAGTTTGGATCGAGCACAGTGTGTGACTTGCGATATCCATTGCTGTCTTTTGTGATTGCATAAGTCGCAAGACATTAGCTGTCTTCGGCATTTAGCTTTGTTACAAGTCACACTGTCAGTACAGTCTGCTAGCCCCCTCCCCCCAACACCTCCCCTGTGTGCCCCCCCCCCTCCTCCTGCCAACCCCCCTTCCCCCCAGCCCCCTCCCGTGTCCCCCATCACCACTTCCATCTAAGTCTAAACACGTGAAAGTGAGTAAAGTGCGATTTCCACTACAATTTGCATATCGTACTGGTCACAGCGTATGATGTGTGTGTGTGTGTGTGTGTGTGTGTGTGTGTGTGTTTTCTAGCTTTCGAAAGAATAAATCAACCTCCTGTGTCTTCTGCGGTGAATAATCGCTGCTTATTAATTTAAAAAAAATCGATGTTCTTTTCTGTCTTTCAGACGTCTCACTTTCGCTCTCCCAAATTCTTCGCCTATTGGAGCATCGGTTTCTCCTATGCATCTACGCTGGCTGACATACTGATCAACGCCATTGGGTGCTTGGGGTTTTCCTGGGTGAGTCATGGGCAAGGGACAGTTACTTTGGTTTTCAGTGTATATGTATATGATGGAGTCTCCCGTAGGACCGACGGATGAGTAGGCAGCCAGGCTTATCTGTCGGTGTGTGTCCTCATATGGGAGAAGAGGCCGATTCTGGATGCGCAGCACTTCCCACAGGTGTTGCAAGGGAAAATGTCTCCAGAAGTTGAGCCCTGTTTCCTTCGCTCACGCTTCTTCTTAATGGCCAGCGTTCTCTTGTTTTCAAACGTCTTTATGCCACTAGAGCACAGCATCCTCCAGCGAGAGCGGTCAAGGGCATCAGTTTCCCAGGAAGCGATGTCTGTGTCACAGGTTTTGAGGTTTGTCTTCAAGGTGTCCTTGAAGCGCTTGCAGGGTCTTCCAAGTTCGCGGTGGCCTTCCTTCAGGTGGCCATACAAAAGCATCTTCGGGATCTTGCTGTGTGTGTGTTGTGTGTGTGTGTGTGTGTGTGTGTGTGTGTGTGTGTGTGTGTGTGTGTGTGTGTGTGGTACAGTAGGTCTGTAAGTACTCTCCACTCCCACAAAGCACCTTCAGCTCTCTGTGTATCGACACTCATGATCTATTTGCGTTGATATGTTACTGAAAGGAAGCCGTTGAATTTAGAGGAAGATTTGTGCACAGGCACCATCACTTCCTGCATAATGTACACGAACGACTATAATGATAATAATAATAGTATTTATATACCGCTGAATCTTGTGCAGAGACAAATCGAAGCGCTTTCGCACCAGTCATTCACACGCATCCATAACTCTAAAACTGGAGAAACTAAAGACAAGGAAGAGGCAGTGAAGGGAGGCTATACTTGAAAGGCCAGACTGAAAGAGCTGGGTGTGGAGACTTGACGAAGCGAAAGAGGAAGTTCATTCTAATTGCAAGGTCCAGAGACAGAGAAAGAACGGCGGCCAACAGTCGAGCGTTTGAATCTGGGTATGCGTAAACAGAGTGGATCCGAAGCCGATCGTAGTGAGCAAGATGGAGTGTAGAGGTGAAGGCAGCCGCAGAGATAGGAAGGGGCAGTTTTGTGAATATATCTATAACATAGAGTGCTGATCTTGTACTTTATTCGGTGTGAGACAGGGAGCCAGTGGAGATGTTGCAAAAGAGGAGTGATGTGCTCAGATCTTTTCTTTCTGAGGACGAGTCGGGCAGTTGTCTGTTAGGCCTGCCAGTATGTTGCACCACACATGTGCGTAATTCTTTCTGGCAATCATACAGGAAAACGTCAACTTCCGCCATTTTTGGGAGAGAAAAAAATAAGAATTTTGTAATACTGAGCGTTCGTTTTCACAGATTCCGACAACGAGTTTTTGTTGTTGTTGTTGTGTGTGCATGTGGGGGTTGTTTTATGTGTTTTCTTTTTCTTTTTTTTCTTCTTCATCGGAATGGTAGGTGGTAATGAACCTTCACAACTTGGAGAATGCATACGAAAAAAACTGGATATGTCCGGACTGATTATCGTATATGTGGAGTGATGGCCTATATACAGGTAACACGTCCGCCTAGGAAGCGAGAGATTCTGAGCGCGCTGGTTCGAATCACGGCTCAGCGCCGATATTTTCTCCCCTTCCACTAGACCTTGAGTGGTGATCTGGGCGCTAGTCATTCGGATGAGACGATAAACCGAGTTTCCGTGTGCAGCATGCACTTAGTGCACGTAAAAGAACCCATGGCAACAAAACGGTTGTTCCTGGCAAAATTCTGAAGAAAAATCCACTTCGATAGGTAAAACAAATAAATAAACTGCAAGCAGGAAAAAATACAAAACAGTGGGTGGTGCTGTAGTGTAGCGACGCGCTCTCCCTGGGGAGAGCAGCCCGAATTTTCACACAGAGAAATCTGTTGTGACAAAAAGAAATACAAATACAAATATTAGCTCGAAAATGTGTTTGGCAATTTTGTTCTATTCATCAAAGCCAAAAAGTCGTGATTAACACAAGTTTGAAACTGTGATATATCATCAAGATCGTAAAACAATGAATTGCTGATCGATGTGGGATGTTTAAAGATTTCTAGAATTGATCCGTTTCCAGCAAACAACTTTCAGCTCGACAAACACTCGATTCAGATGGTAAGCAAATAATATATGGTTTTGAGTCGTTAGGGGCATGTTAGCATTAAGCTATTGCTTTTGTTTTTATGCAGCAGGAATCACCTCTTGGTGTAGTGATGAGATGTAATCATAACAACAAAAGATGTGCCCCATGAATACTGACGTAGAAAAATTCATGATGAACTGGTTGTCCCATGTGATGCTGCTGCTTCTGTTAACTCTCTCCGGACGAAGGAATGCTCACGCATTCCTACACAAAACGTATTCGGATTCGGACGAAGGAATTCCACAGTCGAACAGTATGATTGGTCAGCCTGGGATGTGTGGCCCGTCTCGCACACACGCTGACAAAGTCACTGACTGGTCGTCTTCTCGGAATGTTGTGAAGCGAACAAGGCAGTAACGGCAACGTTTTAGGGTTGCCGAAGTACTTGAAATGCTACAAACTGAAGGGTCGGACATTGAAGAGGTGGATGATGATGAAGAAGAAACTGGCGAATTTAATGCAGAAAGCGAGCATGGGTGTGGTGATTCGGGGTGAAAAATTGGCAGTATTTTCTACATATGGCAAAACCGTAAAAATAAGATGAGAATTTTGATTTTTATATGTATATATATGTAATAGCTCAACACGTAATAAACCAGTTCTGAAAGTTTCATTTTCTTACACAGTATTTTGTATTTTTTGTAATTTTTTTTTTCCAAACCCTTACAAATGGGCCGTCTGTGGCGAAAAGCAAGGGAGAAAACTTGTCGTCCCTGAGGTGTGTTAGTCATGAAGATGGGAGATGTGCCTCACGAGTGTGGAACTAGAAATTGGACTTGATGATGGTGACTTCATTGTCATTGCTGCTGCTGTTTTTGTTGTTGCTGCTGCTGCTGCTGCTGCTGTTGCTGCTTCTGTGGCTGCTGCTGTTGTTGTTTGTTGCTGCAGCTGTTATGGTTGTTGCTGCTGCTATTGCTGCTGCTTTTGTTGTTGCTGTTGTTGTTGCTGCTTTTGTTGTTGTTGATGGTGTGTGTGTGTTAATCCTACCGACAGGAATCCTGTCCCATGAGCGTGGAACTGGAAATGGTCACGATGGACTGGTTGGCCCAGATGCTTCACTTACCTCCCTTCTTTCTCTTCTCCCACCCTGGTCAAGGAGGGGGAATCATCGAGGTGGTGACTTTGATAAGTGTTGTCATGGTGTTCACCTTGCTTCTTTTGTTCCCTGATTGTCTTCTGTCTGTACTCTGTTTTGTCGCTCTGTTCGTCTGGGTTCTTCAGTAACTCTGCGTCCGCTTTTTTTTTTTTTTTTTTTTTTTTGTTTGTTATGAGGTACAAGACAAAAGTATGATTGTCCATAAAACATGAAAAAGTGATTGTTTTGATGCTGTTATGATATTCCCCTTGGTTTTTTTGTTTTGTTTGTTTGTTTGTTTGTTTATTTTGTTGTTGTTGTTGTTGTTTTTTGTTTGGTTTTTGTTTGTTTGTTTTTGTTAGAAGGTTTTTTGGGTTTTTTTATCCTACCTTTTTATACTAAATAATGACTTGTACACCATCGGAAACCGTGGTGTCATATTTGAAAGCTTCATTGGGGAATTGGGTTTGGGTTTTTAAAATACTTTTTAAAAGAGTTTTTGAGTGTGATTCCATTACATTACCATCAACAGAATATGTGAGACCTGATTTACATGCATAGTAACAAATGTGAATGGGAGACTTATTTTATGCGTATGTTGGTGATCATTACAAGTGAACAGATGAAGTATTATCATGAAGTGTTTCATGCATCAGAAGACATTCATCCTACAAACGTTTAACGTTTAGTCTTGATGTGAAAGACAATCTGCAAGTGCATTTTCAGAGTCTGCCAGACAAGTTGCACTGTTTTGCCAGTTTGATAGATCTTTCATATGTACTGATAGTTTAAACAAATCTTTGACAGCTCAGTGTATGTAGAAGCATTATCAATGATGTGCTATATATACGAATAGGGAATTGTTTCCTCGCTTGTAAGTTTAAGGCATTGTTTGTTGTTGCTGTTGTTGTACCTCTTCTTTTTTTTTACGGTATAGTCATGAAGCCCGTGTTGGGTTTAAGTTGCCTGTTTTGTCTGTTAGCTTGCTGAAGTTGCTTTTTACCAAGATGAGGTGACATTGCTTGTTATTCCTAAGACTCTGTGGTCAGCAGAACTTCAATTCTTTCATTAGCAGTTTAGAGGACAGATAAATTCTGGGAAATGTTTTGTGGGTTTGAATTAAGCTCATTTGAATCATCACGAACTGAGTTTTATTTTTCAATGGAGGATGAACCATAGCGTGTGTGTGTGTGTGTGCGTGTGTGTGTGTGTGTGTGTGTGTGTGTGTGTGTGTGTGTGTGTGTGTGTGTGTGTGTGTGTGGTCAGGCGAACGCCAGTGGAGCCATACTGACCTGTCTGCTGGCCGCCAGAACACTGACCTTCAGGACACAGAAGCAAACCCAGCCTGACGTCACGCTTGGTCACGTGATGGACAGACTGGTGGCTTACTGCTCTGATCAGGTGTTTGTTGATCGTGGACCTCCCCCCCCCCCCACTCACCCTCACCCTTTCTTTCTTATTTACTGTCTTTCACTGTTCTTGCTGCTCGTCACAAGATTAACTGCATTGCGAGAAAATTGATACACACGATCATTTTAGAATTAGTGTCTGTTGTATGCTTCTGTAGTTTAATACACGTATGACATCAACCTGGTAAATGTGTATGCATATGATTTGTGCATGTCTGTTTTTATGTTTGTGTGTGCGTGCGTGTGTGTGTGCATGTGTGTATGGCTATGTGCGTGCGTGTGTGCGGTGTTGTGTGTATGTGTGTGTTTGTGTGTACGTGTCTGCGTATGTTTGTGTATGTGTGTGTGCCATGTTTATTTGTCAAAGTTATCATCATCATCATCGTCATCACCGTTATCATCATTGATATTATTAACATCAGTATGGTTTCACTCCGCAGGCTCACTCATCAGTGATCAGGGCAGGGCTGGTGGGCGGAGTACGCATGCGCGCTCTCGAGACTGACGACCAGGGGGCGCTGCGCGGAGCCACTCTGAAGGCCGCCATACTGGAGGATTTGGGCAAAGGACTCATTCCTTTCTATGTAACTTTTGTCTTTAGCGCTCCCTGTCTGTTGTTTGTTTGTCTCTCGCTGTGTGTCTCTTCTCTCTGCCTGTATCATCTGTCTCTTTCTCCTTTCGTCTCATTGTGTGTGTGTGTGTGTGTGTGTGTGTGTGTGTGTGTGTGTGTGTGCTTGCTTGTATATGAGACAGACAGACAGAAGACACAGAGAGGGGCTCCCTGTTTGTTTGTTTTCTCTCCAATATCACAACGAAGGATGACAAACGAATACACCCGTGCAATTTTTAGTCCTTTGGTCCTCCGTAAAGTTTCAGGTGAGAATTCCCAGTCCATTCGTACACTATTTTGTCTGTTCGGTTATTCAGTCATGTTTAAGATATCAAGGGAAAAAAATCGATTCCTGCGATGTGTTACCCCCACGGCGCTGCTTTAACTCACTCAGTACGGCCAGTCCTCTCTTCTCCTCTACACAGTCCCCTCGGATGTCCAGTGGGTGTCTGAATGACCCAACCTTTAGCTTCCGTCGTCAGAATTGTGGTATTCTTTGTCAACATTCACGTCTTCAGTATAAGAGCCTTCCGCTTGCAATATTTTGATGATGGTAATTGGGGTGAAACGCTGTTAACGTCGTCTCTTTCGCCGTTCGTATGGAGAGAGTTAATTAAGTGACACAAACAATGCATTCATACAATATGTAATCCTGTAAGTCTGTTTCTAGCATCAAGGGAGAGAAGACATCACAGTCCTGCAGCATGGAATCCTATACACATACTTCAAATGTCAAGGGACATAATGCATTCGTACAATATGTTGTCCCATGGCCCTATTTTAAGTATCAAGGCAGAAAAAATAACAACGCATTTACTCCAGTGATACACAGGATTTTAAGTGTGAATGAAGACGAAACATTTTCATTCAATATAGAATCATATGATCCTATTTTATGCAGAAATTTATTTTTTTCAAAAGAAGAAGAAGACAGGGCAGTGCATTCATACAATATTCAATACTACCGCTGTGTTTTAACTCACTCAGTACGGACAGTCCTCTCTTCTCCTCTGCACAGACCCCTCGGATGTCCAGTGGGTGTCTCAATGACCCAACCTTTAGCTTCCGTCGTCAGAATTGTGGTATTCTTTGTCAACATTCACTTCTTCAGTATAAGAGCCTTCCGCTTGCAATATTTTGATGATGGTAATTGGGGTGAAACGCTGTTAACGTCGTCTCTTTCGCCGTTCGTATGGAGAGAGTTAATTAAGTGACACAAACAATGCATTCATACAATATGTAATCCTGTAAGTCTGTTTCTAGCATCAAGGGAGAGAAGACATCACAGTCCTGCAGCATGGAATCCTATACACATATTTCAAATGTCAAGGGACATAATGCATTCGTACAATATGTTGTCCCATGGCCCTATTTTAAGTATCAAGGCAGAAAAAATAACAACGCATTTACTCCAGTGATACACAGGATTTTAAGTGTGAATGAAGACAAAACATTTTCATTCAATATAGAATCATATGACCCTATTTTATGCAGAAATTTATTTTTTTCAAAAGAAGAAGAAGACAGGGCAATGCATTCATACAATATTCAATACTAACGCTGTGTTTTAAAGATCAAGGGAGACAAAATGTACAATGTGTTCCCCAAGCATCATCGGAGACATCATCGGATGCATCTAAGCATCATCGGAGACAAAACGTTGCATTTGTACAATTTCAGCTGTGTGCAACACTTGGATCGACACCCACGTGTGCCTTTGACAACTTGAAGGAACTGGGACCTCTCTGTGAGTATGTTTAGGCATACTGTAAAGTTGTGTGTGTGTGTGTGTGTGTGTGTGTGTGTGTGTGTGTGTGTGTGTGTGTGTGTGTGTGATGTAGCCAAAATAAATTGTCCAAAAACTTAATTATCAATGGGATGATTAGAAAAAGCATGAATATAGAGATTGTTTTGTGTATTTCATATTTCAATGCTGCCCGTCTGAATCTCAAAGCCCCACGTACTGATTGCATTTCACACCTCCGTACTGCACAGGGTCCGCGTAGAGGCGATAATCAGATGTTCAGTTGCGTGTATCTGCTTTTCTGCTTTCCACTCCACTGGACCAACCATCTTTCTGACCTGATCAGTGTTTACACTCCTTCAAGAACTCTCCGCTCTTCCTCTGGAAATTACCTTCTGAAAATTCCTCGTGTCAGAAAAAGAACCTATGGTGAAAGCTCTTTCCTCTTTGCTGCTCCTCATTATCTGGTACAACGTTCCATATCTTTTCCGTTCATCTGACCCCCGTCTCTGCCTTTCGCTCTTTACGAAAAAAAAACTCGTCTTTTCAGAACCTATCTTTAAGCACTTTTGGTTTCCTACTTCTTCTCCATTGCCTCCCAATTCACTGCATGTGTAAGGAATGATGGAGGGGGGGGGGCGGTGGGGGGGGGTGAAGAGAGAATGGACATGAGTGGTTTATGCAATTTGTAACTTTTTCTTTCATATCAATCATCTCTAGCTCATACATAGAAAGGGCGCTATACGAATGCACATTCTAATTATTGTCATCATCTGTAAAACGATACATGTATCAGCCGACGAAACCATATGTACGAAACCATACCATGCCATACCATATCATCCTATGGCTCACCATGCCATACCATGTGTGTGTGTGTGTGTGTGTGTGTGTGTGTGTGTGTGTGTGTGTGTGTGTGTGTGTGTGTGTGTTATTGATCTTGTTGTTATTGAATTTATTGTACAAAAACCATACCATGCTATGCCATACCATCCACACTATACCATCGAATGGCTTACCATGTCATACCATGTGTGTGTGTGTGTGTGGTGTGTGTGTGTGTGTGTGTGTGTGTGTGTGTGTGTGTGTGTGTGTGTGTGTGTGTTATTGATCTTGTTGTTATTGAACTTATTGGATTTTTTTTTATCCTACACATTGATCTATCACCGATGTAATACCCTCGTCTCTCAGGTGAGGAATACAACATCTGGATGCACGTGGACGCTGCCTATGCCGGAAGTGCCTTCATTTGTCCAGAGTTTCGTCCCTTGCTGAATGGAGTTGAGGTGATGGAGCACGCTTGGTTCTGTACTGAAACACGGTGTATTTGATTTCTATCATTACTCATTAGCCATTTTGACCCCAAACTTTCACCTCCCCAACCTCTTCTGTCCTGTATCTCCCATTAATATCTGTTGTGATTTTACTAACTGATTAATGTTGTGTTGATTTGCCAGTGGAGTGACGGCCTAGAGGTAACGCGTCCGCATAGGAAGCGAGATAATCTTAGCGCGCTGGTTCGAATCATGGCTCAGCTGCCGATATTTTCTCCCCCTCCACTAGACCTTGACTGGTGGTCTGGACGCTAGTCATTCGGATGAGACGATAAACCGAGGTCCGTAATAGTACGTTATATGAGACAACAGCAGCAGCACTCTGAGTGACCAAGCATCTCTGTCTTGGGAGAGCACTGCTAAGAATGCAGTGTGCAGCATGCACTTATCGCACGTAAAAGAAACCACGGCAACAAAAGAGTTGTCCCTGGCAAAATTCTGTAGAAAAATCCACTTCGATAGGAAAAACAAATAAAACTGCGCGCAGGAAAACATACCAAAAAAAAATAGGTGGCGCTGTAGTGTAGCGACGCGCTCTCCCTGGGGAGAGCAGCCCGAATTTCACACAGAGAAATCTGTTGTGATAAAAAGAAATACAAATACAAATGTATAACACGGACAGGTTGCAAGGCTAGGTTTGAGTCTAAGATGTCCATCATTATGCAGTGTGAATGTTTCAATCGATCAGTCAATGTCTCCTCTCCATCTTCCCAGTGAATGATTTTCCTAACGATTTATCGGATCATTTTCATCCGCCCATCCATCATTATTTTCATTGGGAATCTCGTTCGTTCGTTCATTCATTCATTCATTCATTGATGTACTCATTTCTTTCATGCAGTCATTCCTTCATTCATTCACTCATCCATTCCACAGTATGCCACGTCGTTCAACCTGAACGCTCACAAATGGCTGAAAGTGACCTACGAGTGCTCTCCCCTGTGGTAAGTTGACCTGACAGGAGGTGAGGATCAGTGTGGTGCTCCTCGTCTGTCTGTCTGTCTGTCCGTCTGTCTGTCTGTCTGTCTGTCTGTCTGTCTGACTTTCTGTGTCTATAGTTATTTAGTCCCTCCCGTCAGCTTACACAGGTTTTCTGTCTTTCTGTCTCTATCTTCTCTCTT
>NC_134906.1:24969434-24991934 GCF_041734735.1 Babylonia areolata
ACTGATAGTTCTGATCAGATCAATACGTGCTGTATATAACCCCACGTGTATTGCTGTGTGCACTTCTCGTGGTTCTGTCGCAAGACAAAGATCGTGCCTTCTGTTCCTTGGTTTGCTCTGAAGCTGCACTGGCTCTCTGGTAAGATTTCATCAGCAACCGTGGAGATGAGTTTATATCTAGAGCAGCCATGTTCTGCAAGGAAAGGAAAGCCTTGATCTGCAAACTGCACTTCACTAACGGCTGCGATATCAATATCTAGCCTGGCTGGCTCTCTGTCTCTGTCAGTCTGTGGTCGTTCGCTAGTTCGTCAGAATCCTGCAATATGCGAACGCTAATTTCAGCATTCTTGTTTTCTTTCTTTCTTTCTTCTTTTGCTTCTTCTTCTTTTTTTCTTTCTTTCTTTCTTTTTCTTCTTCTTTCTTTCTTTCTTTCTTTTTCTTCTGCTTCTTCTTCTGCTTCTCCTTCTTTTTCTTCTTCTTTCTTTCTTTCTTTCTTTTTCTTCTTCTTCTTCTTCTTTCTTTCTTTCTTTCTTTCTTCTTCTTCTTCTTCTTTCTTTCTTCTTCTTCTCCTTCTTCTTTCTTTCTTTCTTCTTTCTTTCTTTCTTTCTTTCTTCTTCTTCTTCTTTCTTTCTTTCTTTCTTCTTCTTTCTTTCTTTCTTTCTTCCATTCCTGCCAGTTGAATGTGATGCTCGTTTGCCACGGCTATCCAGCCAGGGTAAGGTGAGACGAGGTGTTTGAACCATCCTTTTTGTATTTGTATTTCTTTTTTTCTTTTTTTTATCACAACAGATTTCTCTGTGTGCAATTCGGGCTGCTCTCCCCAGGAGAGCGCGTTGCTATACTACAGCGCCACCCTTTTTTTGTGTGTGTACTTTTTTTTCCTGCGTGCAGTTTTATTTGTTTTTCCTATCGAAGTCTATTTTTCTACAGAATTTTGTCCAGGAACAAACCATTTGTTGCCGTGGGTTCTTTTACGTGCGCTAAGTGCATGCTGCACACTGCATTCTTAGCAGTGCTCTCCCAAGACAGAGCTGCTTGGTCACTCAGAGTGCTGCTGCTGGTGTTGTCTCAGATAACGTACTATTAACAACACGTCAGATTATACTGTACTGATTTCATCGTTTATTATCTTGTGTGCATTCCACGGTACAGAGTTCAGTGAAGCGTGCCCTGTGTTTCAGCACTGGCAGATCTCAGCCACCAGCAAACCATGTCGAGCCATCAAGATGTGGTTTGTTCTGCGTCTGTTCGGTCTGACGGGACTGCAGAACTACATCCGACATGTCAGTCACTGCCTCTCTCTGTCTCTGTCTCTGCCTGCCTGTCTGTCTGTCTTTCAGTCTGTCTGTCTGTCTGACTCTCTCTCTCTCTCTCTCTGTGGTGTGTGCGCGCGTGTTTGTGTTTGCATGCATGAATGTGCGTGTGTGTGTGTGTGTGTGTGTGTGTGTGTGTGTGTGTGTGTGTGTGTTTGCATGCATGAATGTGTGTGTGTGTGTGTGTGTGTGTGTGTGTGTGTGTGTGTGTGTCCCTGAATATAAGCATACTTAGATCGTTTCTTCATTCAACTGATGTTTTGAGTTCAGCTCATTTTAATCAATTTCGTTACAGTAGAGAAGATTATTGTAGATTATCGTTGAGATGATTTGAGTTTTACTGAGATCTGTTGAACTGAGCTCAATTGAACTGAGCTGAATTGAGCACCAGGAAACGTCCTCAATCAGCAAAATATAATTATCTAAATTACATGTTTTGTATGATTTCTTATGTAAACGGATCTGAAAACAGTTGGATATTGAAAAAGAAATCAAATGGGTATCATTTCCCCAGACCCGACAGAACACGGAATTATTTCTGTTGACCGGTCAGAAGACTATATAAGTTGTAAGCCTCCACCCCTCCCCTCCTCAACCTCCCCCCAAGCCCTCCACGTCCCCCCCCCTCCCCCCCCCCCCCCCCCCCCCCCACACACACACACATTCCTTTTTACCACCACCCTACTCCCTTTGATCCAGGACGTGGCCATGGCTCACGAGTTCGAGGCCCTGGTGAGGAGTGACGTCAGATTTGAAATCGCTGCTGACGTCATCATGGGCCTCGTCTGCTTCCGTCTGAAGGTGTGTCAATGTGTCGGCTTCATTATATTTATCCTTGTTACCCTTGAAGAAAGTGAATAAGGCTGTCGTTATCATCGTTGTTGTCGTCCTGTTTTCACCAGAATAAAGTATCGCACAATTCCTCCATCGTCATCAATATAAAACAAAAAGTCTCAAAAGTCTGTGGCCTTTCATGCCCTGCTCTCATGGTGACCTCAGTTTCGATACCCCTCCACTTCTGTGCTTGGGGTGAGTCCTGTCAATGTCTTCAGTGTCGGCGGATTCGTGGGGGGCTGTTGTTGGAGGGACCTGGTGGCGGTCTCCACTCTGGGAGGGACGCTCACTCAGTCTGGCTCCGCGACTAAGCCATTATTGTCGTTAGTAGGGGGCTTAGTAGGTGGTGTCCTAAGTACGTTGAATTAGAACAGGCACCACTGAACACCACCGAAGTGACTCCGCAGCAGTGCAGGGTCTCCTCTGGTGTGTGACCTCGTGGCGACCTAACATCGATGATTCCCTGCGGACTGCCGACGCTGGAACTGTGACAGACGAACCCGGATGTGGCCATGTATGGGGGAATCTGAATGAGCGGCGTGTGTGTGTGTGTGTGTGTGTGTGTGTGTGTGTGTGTGTGCAATCCAAGTTTTTGTGTAGTGTTCCGTGTTCGAATACAAATAGATCCCAAATCTCCACAGTTTTGAGTACCGTTATTCAAAATCAGTTGTACTGCATTGTATTGTATTTGATATATTGTATTGTGTTGTAAAAACACATATTTTATGTGAAATTCGAACTGTCTTCTGTTGTGTTCGGTCATGTTGTGTTGAGTTGTGCTGTTTCCAGAAGAAAAAAAAAAAACTCTCTGAAATTCAGGCTGCTCTCAAGTGGATTGACTTTGGCCACTATTCAGCAATGGTATTTGTTTTAAACCGATAATCAAAATGGATTCGTTACTGTGAGTTCTTTACGTGCGCAATGCATGCTGCATACGAGACCCCGTTTTACTGTTTCATCGAAAAAAAGATTAACACCCAGACCACCACTAAAGGTCTAATAGACAGGGGAATAAAAAATAAAAAAAATCCTGGTACGTGCCGGAATCGAACCCAGGACACACGTCAGGTGCTGTACCACCAGGCCACAGGTCTACTGCTCAGTGACGTTGTGTGACCATTTCTGTCGGCCAGGGCCCCAACACGCTGACTGAACGTCTGCTGAAGGAGCTTCGTGAGGACCACAAGGTCCACATTTTGCCCGCCATGATGAAGGACGTCTATTTCCTCCGCCTCGCCATTTGTGGGCCCTACTTCACGAGCTCTGACGTCAGTTATACTTGGGACGTCATCAGACAGGTTGCTGAAGTCGTCCTTAGTTCGGCTGAGAAATAGTTCCAATGTTTCTGTCGCCATGTGCGTGCACGCGTATGTGTGTTTGTTTGTTTGTGCGTGTGTGCGTGAGTGTGCGTGGGAGAGTGCGCGGGTGTGTGTACTGGCAGATGGTTCCTCCCAGGTCGATGTAATGCTGTTTTTGCTGCTTTTGGTATTGATGTCTTTGTTGTTGTTTTTACGTCAGTTGTGCTTGGGACGTCATGAGGCGGACTGCTTACGTCATAATTGGTTCTACCAAGTTTCGCTGCAACGTCTCCGTCGCCATATCCATGCATGTAGGCTACATGACTGCTTTCAAACTATTCTTTTACTGTCAGTTCGCGTAGTTTGAAACAATTTGTCCAACGCTTCCAAACACAGAGAAAGAACTACCATGGACACACGGAGTATTAATTTCATATCGTCATCTTAACAAATGAAATCATCTTGAATTGACTTAAAGTCTGGTACCTGTACACAATGCCTCTGGTAGCATTCAGCCTGTAGGTTTGAAATGCCCTCGAATCCATTTCAGTCTGTTCTCATTGTTTTCTAGTCCTCAATACTGGTCTTCACTTGAAATATCTGAAATAAGTGAGTTTTCTTCTGATATTGGATTTTTTGTTGTTGTTGTTGTTGTTTTTGACAAGTTGTTTTGAATTTGACAATACTCGCATGATTTGCGTCCGAACTTTTAGATATTTTGCAGACTTGTTGATGATACCCTAAGGTTACTGTGTGAAAATGAATTTGGTTCAATGAATTCGGTTTCTCTATCACTGAGAAAATACTTGTCAAAAAGCGGTTCAATTTTTGGGGGGACACCCGATATATGTGTATGCCTTTGCCTTTGCCTTTGCCTTTCGCCCTTAACTCCTGTTGGAATCGTCGGGGCGCTGTCCTGATGAGATTTCCACCAGTTTCCTCCATCCGTCGTGGTTGTGTGTCGGTGCCAGAGTCTCTGCGAACGCCTTCCCCGTCCACTCCTTAATGTTGTCGTTCCACTTTTTCTTCTGTCTTCCCCTCTTTCTTCCGCCTTCCACGGTTCCTTGTAGAACGGTCTTTGCAGGGCCATCAGATCGCGTCATGTGGCCGTACTATCTCAGCTTTCTTGTATTTGTATTTTTGATTCACTTGTGTAAACAAAGTGAGTCTATGTTTTAACCCGGTGTTCGGTTGTTTGTGTGTGTGTGTGTGTGTGTGTGTGTCCGTGGTAAACTTTAACATTGACATTTTCTCTGCAACTACTTTGTCAGTTGACACCAAATTAGGCATAAAAATAGGAAAAATTCAGTTCTTTCCAGTCATCCTCTTTAAAACAATATTGCACCTCTGGGATGGGCACAAAAAAAAAAAAAATGAAGCCTAATTATATGCAAACTGCGTTTACTGTTATATTTATATTTTTTGTATTCTCTAAGCTTGATCTGATATTCTGACCTAACAACAAGAGCAGTCATTATTATCATTTTTTGTTCAAACAGGAACTTCTTTTACCAAGCATGGAAGTTTTATTTATTTTGCAAACGTTTTGGTGCAGATAGTAAAAAAGGGAAATTACTCTGTAATTAATGCTAGGGGACTTAATTTGCTTTAAACTGATCTTTCTCATCTTAAACATTACATTTTGAAATTATACTCAATACATAAAAAGCTTGGATTTTTTTTTTTTAAGTGTATCACAAGTGAGTCTTGAAGGCCTTGCGTCTCTTGTTTTTCTGTTGTTGTTTTTTTTTTTTTCCTGCGTGCAGTTTTATTTGTGTTTCCTATCGAAGTGGATTTTTCTACAGAATTTGGCCAGAAACAACCCTTTTGTTGCCGTGGGTTCTTTTACGTGTGCTAAGTGCATGCTGCACACGGGACCTCGGTTTATCGTCTCATCCGAATGACTAGCGTCCAGACCACCACTCAAGGTCTAGTGGAGAGGGAGAAAATATCGGCGGCTGAGCCGTGATTCGAACTAGCGCGTTCAGATTCTCTTGCTTCCTAGGCGGACGCGTTACCTCTAGGCCATCACTCCACACTTCTTTCCTTCACTGTTGTGAGAAGGTCTTCGTGGGGGGCCAATGTGCTGCTGGATGGTAATGCGTACCTGGTCGTTGGTGATGTGGTCCGCGTATGAGATGCCCAGGATGGTGCGATAGCTTCTCATTTCTAGTGTCTGTATCTTCCTCTGCAATTCGGCTGTCAGCGTCCATGTCTCGCATGCGTACAGGAATATAGAGAATACCAATGCGCGCAGGAGTCTGATCTCGTACTGCATGGAGATGTTGTTATCCCTCCATATTGTCTTCAGTTTGGAGAATGCAGTCATAGTCTGTGCAGCTCTTCCAAGGATTTCTGGTCTTGATCCCTGGTCACTGATGATTGTCCCGAAGTATTTGAACTGCTTCACTCTCTCAAGCTTCTGTCCATGGACTGAGATGTCTGCTGTAATGGAACCATAGTCATTTGTCATGTCTTTGCCATATAGATGTATATGTATACGTCTCTCTCTCACTCTCTAGATATACATATATATATATATATATATATATATATATAGAGAGAGAGAGAGAGAGAGAGAGAGAGAGATGGACACGGACACTGATTTATTGCCATTGACAATACTATCCTTTGGCAAGGGGGACTATGTATGAACAATAGAATAACGACGGTTTACAGAGAAATTGACGCATTGCTAAGAGTAAAAAGAAAATCAACGACAAACAACAACAACAAAATCGTAAAATACAACATATTGTTCAGATTAAAAAGGAAAATAAGAAAGCTCGGCCATCCAACTTTCTACAAAGTCATTCAGAATTATAAACTGTTGAACTGGCATCAGGGTAACAGTGGGTTGTTTTTTTTCGATAACTATAAGGTTCCCGAAGATAATTTGTTTTTCCGACAATCCCAAGTTAGGGCGATAAATTTCGCTAGTGATCTTATTCTGACAGAGAGAGAGGGGGTGGGGGGAGACTGGGGAACTTACATCTTGTGTGTGTATGTTTGTGTGTGTGTGTGTGTGTGTGTGTGTGTGTGTGTGTGTGTGTGTGTGTGTATTAGTGCATGTGGTCTGGTGTCAAGAAAACAAAAATGATGAAGACTTTGAAAACGAAAAATCTCCTATTTTCCATTGAACAAAAATCGCCGTTTCTCGCAAACCTCTGCATGCTGGTAGTCTGTTGCCAAACTTTGGCTTTTTGTATTCTTCCTGTGAATGTATCTCTTCCATCTTACTTTAAAAAATAAAACAAACAAACAAACAAACAAACATATTGGTACCAGTGGTACTCGTCAACAACTGATCTGACCACTGTATGTGTCAGTGTCTTAGAACTGAATGTATGGATGATGTTTGCAAAGAGGTCAGTTCCAAATGTATCTAACGCCTCTTTTAATGCGGTTTACCAGGAATGTGAAATATTTAGCTGCACTCTGCAGTAAATTGTAAATTATAACAAACACATATGTTTTATTGTAATGTCTTTGACGTATAATTCACCATGTGTTAGGATGTATTTCATACAGTAATGGATCACAATAAATCTCCACTCCAATATCACGTGTGTGGTGTTAAAAGATACTTGAAGAGTTACTGAGAAAGACTGTGAGAAACCTTTCACCAGAAGCCCCAGACTCCCACTCATTGCATACCTCATTCTCCTTCTTCGCTGAGAGCTCTGTTTCTTTTGCAGTTTACCTCCAGCAAATGTGGTCACATCGCACCACACACACACACACACACACACACACACACACACACACACACACACACACACACACGCGAACGCATGCACACACGCGCTGGAGAGAGCAGCCCGAATTTCACACGGAGAAATCTGTTGTGATAAAAAGAAATACAAATACAAACAAATACGCTTGCAGAAAACAATAGAAGAAAAAAAATAGGTAGCTCTGCACTGAAGCTGCGTGTTCTCACCAGGGAGAACAGCCCGAATTTCACACTGAGAAATCTGTAATAACAAAAAAGTTATATAATACAATACAATACAATATGGTGCAATACAATACAATGCAATATGATGCAATACAACACACACACACACACACACACACACACACACACACACACGCACGCACCCACGCATGCACACACACACACACACACACACACACGCACGCACGCACCCACGCATGTACACACACACACACACGCACACACACACACACACACACACACACACACACACACGCACGCACCCACGCATGCACACACACACACACACACACACACACACACACACACACACACACGCAGTTAGTTAACTAGCAATTTGAAGACCACCATTATCGAAAGTGGGTAACTGAATTTTATTGTGAATTTCCGTCTCAATGTGTTGTGAATTTGAATCTCAGTGTATTAAGTTCAGGATAGTGTACACATTCTCTTTCCTGGAAACACAAGCAGAATTATTTGGAGTATTATCATTTAATGTGTATTAGAGCTCTAGGTAATGACCATCAAAATGTAGAAAAGGGTGCACAGAAAAACCTTACTTCCCACGGAGAAATTTGTGACAAACAGTAATACTCTGCGATGCAATACAATACAGTACAATAAAACACGCACAAAACATACGCGCGCATCCATGCTTGCACACACACACACACACACACACACACACACACACACACACACATACACACACACACATACACACGCACGCGCGCACGCACGCACACACAGACACACACAGACACAGCTACAGACACACACACAAACACACACACACACACACACACACAGAGTTAAGTAGCGATTTGGAGATGAAAACCACTAAATCACAATTGTGTATAGAAATTCAAACAGACCTAAGAAAAGAAATATGATTTGGAGACCAACATTATCTAAAGTGGGTAACTGATTTTTACTGTGATATTCAAGTCAAGTCGCGTCGCGTCAAGTCAAAATGATCTTTATTGAGGGTAAAAGAATAAGCTTGTGCAGCTTTTTTCATCCTGCCCTCAGAAAAAAAAAGAGGAAAAAAAAAGAAAAGACATGAAAATAGAAGAAAAGTGGGAGGGAGGTATTGCTAAAATACGCACTACAGGGTCAGTAGCACGTAAAATTGGCAGTGGGAGACCCAAGACTGCATGTTCGGAGGAGAACAAGGACCGTGTTGAGGAACTGATTCAATCCCAGGAGGAGAACCCAGGGACCGACAAATCTCTTAGAGAAGTTGCAAGGGATTTACAAGTGATCAAGTCTTCTGTGCAAAGAATGGCGAAAGAATTTTACGTGCTACTGACCCTGTAGTAGTATTTCAGCGATAAGTCTATTTACAGTGACATGACTCCACCCCTTTCCTGGAAATTCTTTTACGATCCTTCTTCCACCCCAGCCTTTTTCCTTGAAACAGTTTTCAGTGGTAAGGCATTGTGGATCCTTCCAAACTGAAACTTTGGACAAAACTGATTTTGGATACAGACGACAATAATTAAAAAAACAAAAAACAAAAAAAAAACCAATAGACTTGACACCCAGACAGGCTATTTTTAGACTGACACTGATTGACAGATTCCAACACCTGGCAGCTGGCATGAACATGATGAAGGTCACATTGCACAGCTCTGATATCGGATTTTTTGACATGCTGTTTTGAATTTGACAATACTCGTATAATTTGTGTCCGAACTTTTAGATATTTTGCAAACTCGTTGATGATACCCTTAGGTTACTATGAAAATTTTCAATGAACTTTGTTTCTCTGTCACTGAGAAAATACTTGTCAAAAAGCGGTTCACTTTTTTGGGGGGACACCCGATACACAATTGCACTGCAGAACTCTTCTCTGTTACTTCCAGATATTAAACCCGATCCGACAATACAACCACACTGAGCCACACGCACAACAGAAATATTTTACTGCCTAAATAGCTTTAATTTTAGGCTCTGGCAGTATAAAAATGTTAATAAATCATCATCAGAAATACTATCATTATATCTCCTACAAGAAAGAAAAATAAGTTGACAAGAAAGTTTTAATGAAAACATCGAACTTGTATGGACCGAAAAAGAATATACAACAAAATAAACCAATTAAACCTGTCGAATTCTCTGTTTATGAATTCTTAAAGTACCATGATTATACCTATGATCTTGCAAACGCCCACCTTCAGTAGATTTACAGCGTTGGATATTTCTGCAGAAGACCAGACCGAAATGGGTTCCAGACAATATTTCTGGCTTTTTATCTTATACCGCCACATAGTTTAAAAATGATGGAAGTGGTGTGACAGGCGCAATAGCCGAATGGTTAAAGCGTTGGGCTTTCAATCTGAGGGCCCCGGGTTCGAATCACGGTGACGGCGCCTGGTGGGTAAAGGGTGGAGATTTTTACGATCTCCCAGGTCAACATATGTGCAGACCTGCTAGTGTTTGAACCCCCTTCGTGTGTATACGCACGCAGAAGATCAAATACGCACGTTAAAGATCCTGTAATCCATGTCAGTGTTCGGTGGGTTATGGAAACAAGAACATACCCAGCATGCACACCCCCGAAAGCTGAGTATGGCGGCCAACATGGCGGGTTAAAAACGGTCATACACGTAAAAGCCCACTCGCGTATATACGAGTGAACGTGGGAGTTGCAGCCCACGAACGCAGAAGAAGAAGAGAGGATGGAAGTGGTGACAATGAAGAAGCAGCTGACAGCCACGTAGAAGTGACAGTGATAATGAACCAGACTGAGACTGGTTTGTGTGCATAATGTCCACAAACAACTATTTCATTCAAGATACTGAAAGAAATCTTCACTTACACTCCAAACTGTTGCACAACGTCATTATTTGAAGAGGAACATTCGGAATTTTCCAATATGGAGCATAATCAATCAGCCAGGACGAATCACATCCAGCTTTTGGGATTTTCGAGATGCACCCCTCTGGTCGACGGTACAGAAGTATAATGACGAAAACCAATCGCTTCGCCAATAGCTTTTTCCCCAAAGCAGTCAATGCCCTGTCTCTCGAACAAATCCAGTGTGATAAATAGAATTGTGCAACCAACAACCATCTACCTGAATATCTAGTCATCAGCTCCATCCACATGTAATATGCAGCTTCTGTTCAAATGTGTGTGTGTGTGTGTGTGTGTGTGTGTGTGTGTGTGTGTGTGTGTGTGTGTGCAGATGCGTGCATGCGTGAATATGCACACGTTTTTATATTGATAAGCACTTGTATGTATCTTATTTCTACTGTATCTGTGTTTGTGTAGGATTTTCGATTTATGTTCGTATCTTGTTATGTACTATCCCCCCCCAATATTCCTTGTGACCCTGGTACACTTGGTAATAAAGACATATTCTATTCTATTCTATAAGAGTATCTCACATTTCCATAAAGAGAAACCTTTTTATGTAAAAGAACAGGCGGTAATAGTCCTTCAGTCTGTCCTGTTCAGTGTTGGAAAACGCATCAGAAAGAACAGGATTGTCTCGAGTGATTATAATGTATATGTGTTTGGCAGTTGTGTTCGATTTATCGTCGAGATAAGAAAACAGGACTGAAAAATCGATATATCTATATTGTAGATCGCAAAATCAATTCCTGATCAATGTGGGCTGCTTAATATGGAACTGCTCCGTTTCCGTCACACAACTTTCAGTTCAGCAAACACTCGTTTCTGGTAGTGAGCAAAATCATGATATGGATCGTTATGGATATGTACTGATAACCCCACACCCCCCTCTCCCCTCCCCTGTCCTTCCATCTTCAGCGTTATTGATTTTAATATTGTTGTGCAGCAGGGATCACACATGAACCATGAAGGCTTTGACTCTTTGTTTTTTCATGAACGAAGTGTATCATTAAAAATCGTTGAAATTGCACATCCTCATTTTAAGAAAATATAAATTAAAAAGTTTTAACCAAAATATTCTGCTCATATTTAGTTCCCGGCCCTTGATTTTTGTTTGTGGATTCAAAGGTATGAATTTAACAAGTGTATGAACACGTTGATTTGCCTTTATGCCCTTGACAAAAACAAAAATACTTTCAAATTTTTCCACCCCCAAACTTTTCATTGAACTTTAAGTTCCCAAGAGGTGAGCATATACATCATACGTTTATGGTATATGTATCACAGATCAGCTCAGGAGCATAGCCCTTGCTACTGGTCCCATGTAACCCAGTACTACCTGCCGCATGTGAAGTCACCAACGGCGGACCAGGCGGAAGAGATAACTTTTCCCAACGGCTGTGAAGGCGGAAGAGGATGACCAAAAGGCAGGGGGAGCTCTTATCCTTGGCTGGAAGTCCGAAGAAAAAACCTGCACCTGCCGAGGCCGTCCTACACGTGGCAGTATCTACACCTGTGGGACTGTGAGCGTCGGTAGGCGAGAGAGTGGGGAAGGACTGCACAACTCCTCTTCACTAAAAAAAAATGTCACCTCTACTGGTCAGGCAACTAGACTAATGTCGGAACGACGAGCTAGCCCTTCACACACTGACAGACAAGCCTGTCTGCCTACTCAACCGTCGGTCCGACGGGAGACTCCATCAAATGTATCACATCATGAAGCAAAAAATATTTATGTGGCTTGACTGTCGTAGTTTCGCTAAGTGAGGCATTTCATTGCTGTCAATGACTGGACACCTGCACAAGTACACGAAAGCAGATGGGGTTGGGAGTTGGGTGGAGGTGGTGGGAAGACATTGAAATATAAAGACTGATCGGCAAGCAACACACCTGAATCTCGTTCTGCTGCTGTGACAAGTGTACCAGCTCAGGTAAGGGTTTCTTTTTTTTTCTGTTTCTGTTGTTGACTCACGTGTGTAAACAAAGTGAGTCTATGTTTTAACCCGGTGTTCGGTTGTCTGTGTGTGTGTGTGTGTGTGTGTGTGTGTGTGTGTGTGTGTGTCTGTGTCTGTGTGTGTGTCTGTGTGTCGTGGTAAACTTTAACATTGACATTGTCTCTGCAAATACTTTGTCAGTTGACACCAAATTAGGCATAAAAATAGGAAAAATTCAGTTCTTTCCAATCATCTTGTTTAAAACAATATTGCACCTCTGGGATGGGCACAAAATTTTTTTAAAAAGCCTAATTATATGCAAACTGCATTTACTGTTATATTTATATTTTTTGTATTCTGTAAACTTGGCACTTTGATCTGATATTCTGACCCAACAACCAGAGCAGTCATTATTATCATTTTTTGTTCAAGCAGGAACTTCTTTTGCTAAGCATGGAAGTTTTATTTATTTTGCAAACATTTTGGTGCAGATAGTAAAAAAGGGATATTACTCTGTAATTAATGCTAGGGGACTTAATTCGAATCTGGTTGCGAAGCTTTATAATAACAAGTACAGAACACATTTTAACGATTAGATTTTTTTTAATTTTTTATGTATCACAAGTGAGTCTTGAAGGCCTTGCCTCTCTTGTTTAAAACTTACAACGATGCTTCTTTGTGTGTGCAAGCCTCCTTGTGCACCTGTACCACTCCCTCATTTCATACCTCCCTCCTCTTTACCTCGTGCACCTGTACCACTCCCTCATTTCATACCTTCCTCCTCTTTACCTCGTGCACCTCTACCACTCCCTCATTTCATACCTTCCTCCTCTTTACCTCGTGCACCTGTACCACTCCCTCATTTCATACCTTCCTCCTCTTTACCTCGTGCACCTGTACCACTCCCTCATTTCATACCTTCCTCCTCTTTACCTCGTGCACCTCTACCACTCCCTCATTTCATACCTCCTCCTCTTTACCTCGTGCACCTCTACCACTCCCTCATTTCATACCTTCCTCCTCTTTACCCCGTGCACCTCTACCACTCCCTCATTTCATACCTCCCTCCTCTTACCTCGTGCACCTCTACCACTCCCTCATTTCATACCTTCCTCCTCTTTACCCCGTGCACCTCTACCACTCCCTCATTTCATACCTCCCTCCTCTTTACCTCGTGCACCTGTACCACTCCCTCATTTCATACCTTCCTCCTCTTTACCTCGTGCACTCTACCACTTCCTCATTTCCTACCTTCCTCCTCTTTACCTCGGCACCTCTACCACTCCCTCATTTCATACCTTCCTCCTCTTTACCTCGTGCACCTGTACCACTCCCTCATTTCATACCTTCCTCCTCTTTACCTCGTGCACCTGTACCACTCCCTCATTTCATACCTTCCTCCTCTTTACCTCGTGCACCTGTACCACTCCCTCATTTCATACCTTCCTTCTCTTTACCTCGTGTGCTGATGGTCAGCGACACACGTGGCATGTCCGTGTGTTCAATGTATCTTGTTCATTGTCCAGCTGACCGACGCGCGCAATAGCCGAGTAGTTAAAGCGTTGGACTTTCAATCTGTGGGTCCCGGGTTCGAATCTCGGTGACGGCGCCTGGTGGGTAAAGGGTGGAGATTTTTTTTTTTCGATCGATCTCCCAGGTCAACATATGTGCAGACCTGTTAGTGTCTAAACCCCCTTCGTGTGTATACAGCAAGCAGAAGATCAAATAGGCACGTTAAAAATCCTGTAATCCATGTAAGCGTTCGGTGGGTAATGAAACAAGAACATACCAAGCATGCAACCCCCCGAAAGCGGAATATGGCTGCCTATAAGGCGGGGTAAAAATGGTCATACATGTAAAAGCCCACTCGTGTACATACGAGTGAACGTGGGAGTTGCAGCCCACGAAACGCAGAGGAAGTAGTCCAGCTAGCCGTGGAGCCATGTCAGTTCTGACAACACATTCACACCAAAAAAAAAAAAAACAGCCACACATTTGTATTTGTATTTCTTTTTATCACAACAGATTTCTCTGTCTGAAATTCGGGCTGCTCTCCCCAGGGAGAGCGCGTCGCTATAATACAGCGGCACCCATTTCTTTTGTATTTTTTCTGCGTGCAGTTTTATTTGTTTTTCCTATCGAAGTGGGTTTTTTCTACAGAATTTTGCCAGGAACAACCCTTTTGTTGCCGTGGGTTCTTTTACGTGCGCTAAGTGCATACTGCACACGAGACATCGGTTTATCGTCTCACCCGAATGACTAGCGTCCCTACCACCATTCAAGGTCTAGTGGAGGAGGACAAAATACTGATGACTGTGCCGGTATTCGAACCAGTGCGCTCAGAGTATCTCGCTTCCTGGGCGGACGCGTTACCTCTAGGCCATCACTCCACTCCGCATAATGTAAAGCAAAACCTTTCCTCTGGGCGAGAGTTCGGCATGGGTGGCACAGCAAACAACAGGTGTTTCTCCTTGTGATGAGCTTGTTGGGTTTGCTGCTTGCCCCTGGCTACTGACTGACAGCTCAATGACGAGTGTAGATATGAACTGCTTTTTCTTCTTCTTCAGGTGTGTAAAACCTATTTTTTCTGTAGGGTTCTGGCTCTCAAAGACTGATATGAGTGTCCATTGAAGGGAAAGTAGAAGAGAATTGTAAATTAAAAGTCTGAACATCTTTAAAGCCCAGAGTGGAAAATACAACCACAATGGGTTTCTTTTTTTTTTCTTTTTTTTTTTTTTCTTTTTTGCTGTAACGAAGTGTGATTAATCCACTTGGTATTCAGACACACTCTTGATATTAGGGAAAAAAAATCCAAAATTGATACTGTACCATTTAGATAACAGAAGAAAAGAACAGGTGGACAGCTTTAAAGATGGTATGTGAAACATGCTGCGATTATTATCTTTCTCTCTCTCTTCTATTTCATTCTAGTGAGCGGGTTTTGAATTGGAACAAAATACTGAATTTATGTTCCCACATATGTTCGAGAATAGAATAGATTAAAACAAGACTATCATTATCTCATTTCAATTTCAATTCCTACCGAATACAAATAAGTTACTTTGTATCATTTTGTTTCGTTTTGTCTCTCTGTTCTATGAGGCGATTTCATGGCAAAAATGCATTTTCCAATGTGGAATGAATGCATTTGTGTCTTCGTATATTCTGTGTAGCTTATTCGGGATTAAAAGGCTGTGCCAGACTTGAATAAAAGCTAATTTGTGTTGGCACATTTCTTCCGTCATTACTGTCGTGTGTACATGAAAAATGATCGGTATAAGGACAAGCCCGGTGCTTCCTTTTTTGAAGAAGTGTCTGGGTTTGTTCCACCGTACCTCTTATTTATCTGTGTGCTAGCTGAATCGGCAGCTTTGACTTGAAGTTGTGTACCATGTGAATTGAGAGGGTTACCACTCCTTACTATTTATTTTCACAGTGATTTACAAACAGGAAGGATAAATGGACATTACATACTGGTATTTGTATTTGCATTTCTTTTTATCACTTCAGATTTCTCTGTGTGAAATTCGGGCTGCTCTCCCCAGGGAGGGCGCGTCGCTATAATACAGCGCTACCCATTTCTTTTGTATTTTTTCTGCGTGCAGTTTTATTTGTTTTTCCTATCGAAGTGGATTTTTCTACAGAATTTTTCCAGGAACAACCCTTTTGTTACCGTGGGTTCTTTTGCGTTCGGTAAGTGCATGCTGCACACGGGACATCGGTTTATCGTCTCATCCGAACGACTAGCGTCCAGACCACCACTCAAGGTCTAGTGGAGGGGGAGGAAATATCGGCGGCTGAACCGTGGTTCGAACCAGCGCGCTCAGATTCTCTCGCTTCCTAGACGGACGCGTTACCTCCAGGCCATCACTCCACTAGAATAAGTGGTGGTGGTGGATGACTGATGACTTGCGCGATGAGTTTGTTTAAAGTGAAGAGGAGTTGCGCAACGTCAACCTCACTCTCTCGTCCGGGTCCACCAATTTCCAGTGGCAAGACTAAGTCGAGACGACTGGAGGATGAGCACGGATGCAGTGGATGACCAAGATATCCTTTCGGTGTCTCATCTTGCTCTCTGCACTCCACAGTGCGTTGCTGTAACCGCCTTCCTCTCCGTTGAACCGATAGGTTTCTTCCGCAGATTCTGCCGGATCCAGACTTCGCATACATGGGTAGACACACCCCGGGGGCCAACTGCGTGTGGCATGCACACAGCACAGTGGAGCTAGATGGCCGTCGGTGGCTCTCCTGAGCCGACGCCCTTTTATGGATCTCCATAAGGGTGTCTAGCCACCCGCCTCACCAGTCCCAGAAGGGAGCGGTGGGAGTGCCGGTTTAGTCGTCGGCAACCCGACCCTGAACAGGTTGTACTGGATTACAGGTTACCAGTAGCAGATCTAATGACCTGACCTGACATAAATGTGACGTATGTCACATTCCTGATGTCTGTATGAATCTGACACAACTCAGTTTAACTCTCTCCATACGAACGGCGAAAGAGACGATGTTAACAGCGTTTCACCCCAGTTACCATCATCAAAATATTGCAAGCGGAAGGCTCTTATACTGAAGAGGTGAATGTTGACAAAGATACCACAATTCTGACGACGGAAGCTAAAGGTTGGGTCATTCAGACACCCACTGGACATCCGAGGGGTCTGTGTAGAGGAGAAGAGAGGACTGGCCGTACTGAGTGAGTTAAACGAAAATTCAAGATTACTGATTGATTTAACTGTGGTCATTTGTGAATGAATTTTGTCTCCATTCATCGAATGGTTATAAGCCACAGCTGTGGTTCTGCCAGCCAACTCGAGTCTGCGTTTAGGAGGAAAGGACAAGTCGCGTGAAATTGTGTAGCATGTATCCTAAGGTCTGTTCTGTTTCAACGTATCATCTTGTAACACTGATTTCAGAAAATCATGTGTCAAATGTGATTGTTTAAAACTGCATAGTTCGCTTTATCAGTAATCTTGGGGAAGGTTTGGAGTTTGTTGTTGTTGTTTTGTTTTGTTTTTTGTTGTTGTTGTTTTTTGTGTTTGTTTGTTTTTGTTTTTTTTGTTTTGTTTTGTTTTTTTGTTTTTCAAACTGAGACTGTGTGGGTTTGTCATATGTTTGGACATAAGACACAAGTATTAGCACACCACATAATACATTTTCATGCTATAAGATATAAGCTGAGAACTGACATTAAAGCGTGTCTGCATTAAAAGGAAAGATGCGATTCGTTTTAGAAAACCCAGCACACACACACACACACACACACACACACACACACACACACACACACACACACACACATCATCGTAATCTCCCTCCCTTCAAAAACGACAGCAACAGCAGCATCTGCAGCGGCAACCATGGCGACAAAAACGATGGATGCTGAATCCTTTGAAAACCAAGGCGCTGAACTGTTGCGTTACGTCACTTCCTACCTGGAGAACATCCGGGATAGACCAGCGTTCCCGGATGTGAAGCCAGGCTTCCTGCGTGAGCTGATTCCCGACACGGCCCCGGAGAACGCTGAGCCTTGGGAAGCCGTCTTCTCCGACATTGAGAGAGTCATCATGCCGGGGGTCAGTCCGCCCTCTTCCCCCTCTCCCTCCCCCTTTGATGGTGTCTGTCTGACTGTCTGTGAGTTTGTATTTGTCTTCTCTTTGTTTCCGGTTGATAGTGTCTTTGTCTGTCTGTCTGTCTTTGTGTTCGTCTGTCGCCTCTGTCCCAGACGGATAGTGTCTTTTACTGTCTGTCTCTCTGTCTGTCTGTCTGTCTGTCTGTCGGTCTGTCTTCTGTGTTTGTCAGTCACCTCTCTGTCCCCATCTGATAGTCTGTCTGTCTGTCTCTGTGCTTCTCTGTATCCTCTTCCGTCCCCGGGTGATAGTGTCTCTGTCCCGTCTGTTTGTCTGTTTCTGCGTTTATAAATGTCGATGTTGTGAATGTAAAGCATTCACGTTGTGAAGTCGATCATTGTGACTGGATGTTGGTGTTCACGGTGTTTATAGCCCAGCCGACGGACGGGGCCATGCATTTCAGGGTTGAAAGGGTTTCCTGAGGTCGATCCTCATCACGCCTGGTAGCACAGGGGTGGATTTTTTTTCCCCCGATCTCTCAGGTCAATATATATGCAGACGTGCGTTTAACTCTCTCCATACGAACGGCGAAAGAGACGACGTTAACAGCGTTTCACCCCAATTACCATCATCAAAATATTGCAAGCGAAAGGCTCTTATACTGAAAGACGTGAATGTTGACAAAGAATACCACAATTCTGACGACGGAAGCTAAAGTTTGGGTCATTCAGACACCCACTGGACATCCGACGGGTCTGTGTAGAGGAGAAGAGAGGACTGGCCGTACTGAGTGAGCTAATGAATGTTTTAAAGACGATGCTGAATTAACTAGAATAGATACACTGAAACATGTAGTCTACAGAGGGGGCGGGAAGGAGAAGGATGAATGCGCTCGCGCATGTGTATCTTGTTTTCAGGATCCCTTTGTACTTTGAGACAGCGTAATTTATTTGTATTTGTTGTATTTGTATTTCTTTTTATCACAACAGATTTCTCTGTGTGAAATTCGGGCTGCTCTCCCCTGGGAGAGCGCGTCGCTACACTACAGCGCCACCCATTTTTTTGGTATTTTTTCCTGCGTGTAGTTTTATTTGTTTTTCCTATCGAAGTGGATTTTTCTACATAATTTTGTCAGGAACAACACTTTTGTTGCCGTGGGTTCTTTTACGTGCGCTAAGTGCATGCTGCGCACGGGACCTCGGTTTATCGTCTCATCCGAATGACTAGCGTCCAGACCACCACTCCAGGTCTAGTGGAGGGGGAGAAAATATCGGCGGCTGAGCCGTGATTTGAACCAGCGCGCTCAGATTCTCTCGCTTCCTAGGCGGACGCGTTACCTCTTGCCATCACTCCACGTGGTATGGTAGATGTTCTCGACTGGTTTTTAAACCTCTGCTCTGATGAACGTGCATATACTTCTGTCCTGACAAACGTGCATTTTTCGATGTATCTTCGATGGTGACTAAATAGTGCTTGAGATCGATGTTGTTCTGTCTCTCAGTCAGTTCACTATCGTTCTCCCAAATTCAACGCCTACTGGACCTTTGGTATGTCCTTTCCCTCCATGCTGGGTGACATCCTGACCGACGCTTTGGGGTGCATAGGAGACACTTGGGTGAGTCGGTTACCTTGGAACAATTAGCTTGGATTTTAGTTTGAATGGCTGCTCCATGGAGTAGTGATCTGAGACTCCGTTGTGCATTCAACGTGAGCAATTCTCCACCCATGTTGTTTTCATTGGCTCAGCTCGCTCCCCTGTTTCATCCGAATGACTAGCGTCCAGACCACCACTCAAGGTCTAGTGGAGGGGGAGAAAATATCGGCGGCTGAGCCGTGATTCGAACCAGCGCGCTCAGATTTCTCTCGCTTCCTTGGCGGACACGTTACCTCTTAGCAATCACTCCACATATCGTTGCTGCTGTTGTTGTTGATGCTGTTATTGTTGTTGCTGCTGTTGTTGTTGCTGCTGCTGTTGTTGTTGTTGCTGTTGTTGTTGCTGTTGTTGTTGCTGCTGTTGTTACTGTTGTTGCTGTTGTTGTTGCTGCTGTTGTTGTTGTCGCTGCTTTTGTTGTTGTTGCTGCCGTTGTTGTTGTTGCTGCTGTTGTTGTTGTTGCTGCCGTTGTTGTTGTTGCTGCTGCTGCTGTTGTTGCTGTTGTTGTTGTTGCTGCTGCTGCTGTTGTTGCTGTTGCTGTTGTTGCTGCTGCTGTTTTTGTTGCTGCAGCCGTTGTGGTTGTGGTTGTTGTTGTTGCTGCTGCTACTGCTGCTGCTTTTGTTGTTGTTGATGGTGTGTGTTAATCCTACCGACAGGAATCCTGTCCCATGAGCGTGGAACTGGAAATGGTCACGATGGACTGGTTGGCCCAGATGCTTCACTTACCTCCCTTCTTTCTCTTCTCCCACCCTGGTCAAGGAGGGGGAATCATCGAGGTGGTGACTTTGATAAGTGTTGTCATGGTGTTCACCTTGCTTCTTTTGTTCCCTGGTTGTCTTCTGTCTGTACTCTGTTTTGCTAGTGTCTGAACCCCCTTCGTGTGTGTACGCACGCAGAAGATCAAATACGCAGGTTAAAGATCCTGTAATCTATGTCAGCGTTCAGTGGGTTATGGAAACAAGAACATACCCAGCATGCACACCGCCGAAAACGGAGTATGGCTGCCTACATGGCGTGGTTAAATAAACAAAACGGTCATACACGTAAAATATTACGTTTGTCTTGAGTGTTGATGTGTGTGCCTGAAATCTGATTGAATGACACAGGAAACGAATGATGAGCATCCGATGGCAGCCGTCAGTCGGCTCTACCCAGGTAGGCAGCCTGTTGTGCAAAATGACCCCGTGATTGTAAAGCGCTTAGAGCTTGGTCTCCGACCGAGGATATACAGCTGTATAAATATCCATATCAATCAATCAATCAGAGTTCCATGCCCCCTTTTGACATAGAAAGGCATTTTACTTTGATTTTCCTTATTCCACCCAGGTTAACTCTCTCCATACGAACGGCGAAAGAGACGACGTTAACAGCGTTTCACCTCAATTACCATCATCAAAATATTGCAAGTGGAAGGCTCTTATACTGAAGAGGTGAATGTTGACAAAGAATACCACAATTCTGACGACGGAAGCTAAAGGTTGGGTCATTCAGACACCCACTGGACATCCGAGGGGTCTGTGTAGAGGAAAAGAGAGGGCTGGCCGTACTGAGTGAGTTAAAATGGGTGCCTGACTTCGGCTGGGGAAAGATAAAATCAGAGAATGAATTCACTCTCCCCATGGCGTAAAAGACTGGAACTTTTAACCTCTTGCATTTTATCTGGACCGACTCCAAACAAAATCATCTGTGTTGACCTCAGGTGCGGATATATATACGAATAGGAAATAGATTACCGGCGTGTACGTGTAAGACAACTCCTTTTGTTTCTTCCTTTTTACTGTTTTAGTCATGAAGGAAGTCTTTTGGGCTAAGTTGCATGTTTTTTCGTTCGCCCCATTTTTCTTTCTTTCTTTTTTCTTAGTATGATAGCTTTTTTTCTTTTTTTCTTTTTTTTAAACTGATTTTGATTCCCAAGAGTCTGTGACTGACAAAACAATTATTTCGTTAGCAATAGAGACGACACGTAATTTGTGGAAAAGATTTGGAGTTTTTGACTCATGGAATCTATCATACTATTAATTTTCAATGAATGAAGAGCCTCTGTGTGTACGTGTGTGTGTGTGTGTGTGTGTGTGTGTGTGTGTGGTCAGGCGAACGCCAGTGGAGCCATACTGACCTGTCTGCTGGCCGCCAGAACACTGACCTTCAGGACACAGCAGCGAACCAAGCCTGACGTCACGCTTGGTCACGTGATGGACAGACTTGTGGCTTACTGCTCTGATCAGGTGTCTGTTGATTGTGGACCCCCCCATCGTCCCCCACCCCCGGCCCCCCGCCCCCCCGCTCTCGCACCCCCCTCCCCGTCTCTCTCTCTCTCTCTCTCTCGCATATAAAAATCATACAGGTGTAAATTTGTTGTGTCCTCTGTGTAAGAATGAAAATGAAGATGAAAAACATTTCCTGTTTTGTTGTCAGGCTTACCGTGATTTGCGTCTCAAGTATATTCCACAAAAAGTATTGTCAGTACCCATCCATGTTCCGGACTGCGTTGCTTATGGCAACTCAAAGCGAACCAGTAGTAAAGAATGTATGCATGTATTTATACAAAGCCTTTAAGACGCGCATCTTCGTGATTGGCTGATTTAACTAACTGCTTAAGGTGTGCTTTTGTAAATGATTTTCTGTCAGTATATCAGTATTTTAATGAGTAACTGTACAAATCAGTTTGAATTATTCATACATACTGTACCTCCTTCAGAAGGGGCCATGGCCTATACTGATTAAACTTTTCGAGTTCGAGTTCGAGTTCTCGCATTCATGGTAGGGTTTTGTTGTTGTTTTTCCCTTGGTTTGTGTGTGTGTGTGTGTGTGTGTGTGTGTGTGTGTGTGTGTGTGTGTGTGTGTGTGTGTGTGTGTGTGTGTGTGTGTGTGTTAGTGTGTTTGCGTGTGTGTGCGTGTGTGTGTGTGTGTGTGTGTTACTCGCTTCCGTTTCGTACAGATGTGAGCAATGTTGTGTCTCACAGTTTGACGCTGTGTTCTACTTGTACATTATACATGTATTTAATATAACAACATTTATATGCGTACATGTTTGTGTGTCTCTTAGAACAACGGCAGATGTGTAAGTCGGCCAAAGTGCT